>NC_041397.2:240096198-240428142 GCF_900747795.2 Erpetoichthys calabaricus
CAGCAATATGGTACAGATTTTTATATATGTGGCTGTGTGACCATTTCTGTCCATTAATTTTTTTGTATCTGATTAATCCAATTCAAAGAGACATAGTTTGTGATACACAGTAGACAGTGAAATGGACAGCTGGCGGTACAGTCCGGTCGGGATGTCCCTGAAAGAAAAGAGTGGAGGAAAACAGCCTTTTCAGGGCACTGCATCCCCCGGGATGTTAGGTGGCAGCTCCCCTGGACAGCAACGGTTCCCCGGATTCCCTCAAACCATCCTGGGACGTGGATTCCATTTCCTCAGCACTGTTGGGTGCCTAGGGTGCTGCCAAGGGGAGCTCATAAAGAACCTGGGGACTGTTACTCTTACGACAACCCGGAAGTACTTTGGAGTCACGAGGATGGAAGCCCACAGTAGTTCCGGGCTACTTGAAAAGGATGAACACTTCTGGGTCATGGACTATTTAAAGGACTTTGGGAATCCCAGCAGGGAGAGCCGGAGTTGGGTGGTAGAGTGACGGAGCTGCTGAGAGGAGTGGAGAATTGTAATTATTGTTTTGATTATTGATTATTCTTTATTATTATTGTTATTGGAGAATTGTGGACTGTGCAATGTTTTGTGCACTTTATAGGAAGAAATTGTTAAATAATTCTTCTCGGTGCTTTTAAACGTGTGTCCTGGACGTCTGTCTGGTGAGTTTCAAGGGGCAACAGCACCTCTAGCGTCCACAACAGCTATAGACAAGACATGAGTTGATCATAGGGCATACTGTCCTCACATACACATTCATCACACTGGGTTAATTTATAGTCAGCAGTAGTAGACCCATACACATGTTTGAGGTATGAAGGAATATATGAGGGACCTATACCTGAAGAAAATATAAGCAGCCATATGGAAAAAGTCACAAAGACAGTGTCCTTGCCAGGCTTTGAACCTAGTCAGTTGGGACTGTGTCCATTTACTGAACCTGCTTAATCTAAATTGTAGGGTCATAAGGATCGCAACACTATCCAGTGTGGCCACCAGGGAGCACCAGCTCCCCAAACCCAACAAAGACAGACATACATAAGGCACAAGACCAGCACCACACAGGCCTTTACTGAGGTTGTCTTTGCCTTCTTTCTCTTCCTCTCTGTCTTTGTCTTTCCATCTCCAATCTTCCTGGCAAGCTTCGTCCTTGCCCTCCTGACTGTGGCTCCTTGAATGAAGTGAGGCTGTCCTTTTTATGCTGCACTTCAGGGGGCCTATCAGCATTATTTGGAAGTACTCTCAGGTGTGGTGGAAGCCCAAAGTAGGGCTCTGCAGCTCCCCCAGCAGTCCCCACGGAACCCAACAGGGCTGTGCCAAACTCCAACTCTCACTTGAGCCCTGTGAAAATCTAAGGTGCCGCTTTTGGGCTGCCATGTAGCACTCCGGGGGAGGCAGTACCATGTCCACATTCACTACCCTGGCCCTTCCTTTATGACTGCCTCCCAGATGGAAAAGGGTCCCAACCATCCACCACACCAGGCAATTTTGGGCATAAGGTAAGAACTAACTCTTCACTGGGTGCCAGCACAGAACAGAAAAGAATGTCAAGTGTGAAAATTATACACAGAAAGTGCCTGATTGGCGACGCAGTCTCAGTGACCAGGGGCCTCATTCATAACGCTGTGCGTAGAATTCACACTAACACATGGCGTATGGACAAAAGCAGAAATGTGCATATGCACAAAAAAAATCCAGATGCATAAATCTGTGCTTTCGCCAACTCCATGTTCTTCTGCTCCATAAATCCCGGTCATCGTGAAAAGTAACGCACGTGCACACGCCTGCCACCACTCCCCAATTCTTTCCAGAATTACGCCTCTTTGAACGTGCAAATCAATATAAATAGCCCTTAAGCTCACCGTTCTGTCAAAAGCACGGGGAAAAATAGAAGAATTTCAGCAACTACTAAGTGGATGCAAGGAAAAACGCACTATTTGTTGGTTTAAACAGTGGTATAAACAACAAAAGGAAGTTGATTGAGTGACATAGAATGTTGGAGAAACTCAAAAGCTCAAGTTCACAAAGTCGCACACTGCCCAAAATAAAAGAAGTTGTCAGATACCAAAGTCGCCATGAAAAGGCGAGTCATAGCCCACTGTCTGAGTGTCATCCATCCATCCATTTTCCAACCCGCTGAATCCGAACACAGGGTCGCGGGTGTCTGCTGGAGCCAATCCCAGCCAACACAGGGCACAAGGCAGGAACCAATCCCAGGCAGGGTGCCAACCCACCACAGGACACACACACACACACACACACACACACCCACACACCAAGCACACACTAGGGCCAAATTAGAATCGTCAAGCCACCTAATCTGCATGTCTTTGGACTCTTGGAGGAAACCGGAGCACCCGGAGGAAACCCACGCAGACACGGGGAGAACATGCAAACTCCACGCAGGGAGGACCTGGGAAGTGAACCCAGGTCTCCTTACTGTGAGACAGCAGAGCTACCACTGCGCCACAATGCCACCCACTCTGAGTGTCATATGAAAGCTTATTAGGGTACAGAGAAAAGAAAAAAAAATAGGGAGACAGTGAGAAAAAAGCTCGAAATGTCTACTTTAATCATGTAGTTTATTTTGTCATTAAAGTAAATTTAAATCATTTAATTTACTAGCTTCTCAAATACCATCGTAACCAAAGTAGCACATTAAATGCTTTGTTTTGTATGTGTTCTTCTATGTGCTGTATGTGTGTGAATCACTATGTGCTTCTTAAATGGGCTTTCTGTTCCTCCGACAGGACACAGAATCCATTACCTTCGTAATATTACAGCTCTCTGAATAAATAAAATACTGATATGTATACTTGATATCATTTTCATGATGATAGGAGTTAAAAGCATGTTATTAAACATGGGGACACGGTGGCACAGTGATAGTGACGAGCTGGCACCCTGTCCAGAGATTGTTCCTGCAACCGCCCGGCAAGATGCTTGCTGCGCCATGTGCGACCTTTGATGCAATAATTTATTGCAGCAGTACTGTCTCTTTCAAACGTACTAACATCCAATTCCTGTCCTTACTTTTCTTTCTCCAAGTACCCAATCGCCACACAATCAGCTATGTAATAGACGTTAAGCCATCTGTAAGCTTAGAACTCCGATTCTTCAAAACTTTTAAGGAACATTGAAATATCTTCGTAGTACATGTTTAATTATTCTATCCGTCTATCCTTCCAGTGTCGTGTCAGCACCAGCAAGAATACAGCGTGATGCAGGAACAATCCCTGAACTAGCTAGCACTGCGACACTCACATGTTTAATTATTAACAATATAGATTATTTAAATGATGTTAACATTTTATCTGTATAATGTAATAAACATATTTTGCTGCATTTCATCTTAAAAATTATATTGTCATCATATGTAAATACGCGCTTTATAAAGTGGCTCAGGTTGTGCAATATTATAACTGTATCACATGTTTACAGTGAGGTAATTATACTTATAAGTACAAACAGTTCTACAAGGAGCACTTGATGGACTGATTGAGAGCGTTTATAGTTCTTGGGATGAAACTGTTTCTGAACTGCAATGTCCCTACAGGGAAGGATCTGAAGCGTTTGTCGGATGAGAGCAGTTCAATACACAGCATGGCTGAGGCAGTGTGTGCTTGATGCTGTATACCAATAATTCTCTTTCCGATCAGCTACTGTAGAACTGTGATTCCACACTCAGATACAGTGGGATAAATACTTGAGAGTAACAACGCTAAAGCAGCTATGGTATTTGGAATAGTTTGGCCATTCCGTGGACCATTATATTGTTACAGATTAATTACAATCAGATCCCTTAAACTAATAAAAAATATGCGGTTAATTTCAATGTATTTGATAAAGCCACATCAGGGATGTGGATCTAAAAAAGAAAGGGAAACCACACTTGAATAAAAGCACTGCTTTGACACTGGGTGCTGCCAGTTTGCAAAACTAGCAGAGAACTTGCGTACACCAAGCATTTAGCTGATGTGAAAATGTGCATGGCTTTACGCCAAGTTTAGGTTTTATACATCGCAATGTGAGAGTGTAAATGGGCTTACGCAACATTTTTGTGCGTACGTACCGTTTATACATGAGGCCCCAGGAGTTGTAACGTAGTCACAGAAATAATTTTTCCACTCCGCTTTCCTCCTCTTAGATCTTTTCATTATTTTTTTGGAATTTTTAATTAAGTATTTCTTGTTGTTTATTTTTTACCATTGTAGCAGTGATGTAACCTCAATGCCATTTTGTACCATGTTTTACTGTAGAACAGTTGCTGCCATTTTGTGACTATGTTACATGACTGTGGCCATATTATTTGCAGTGCCTATGTTTATTACCAGTAATGTGACACGGACAGCACATGGTTGTGTGAGTCATTTTGTAATACCTTTAAATGATTATATCCCAATATCCTATTAATCTTTATCAAAACAAACCTTAAATTGTAAGGACTTTTGCAGTGTTTAGTTGACTCCATCTCTTTTTTAGCGTTTTGGCGCTGGTGAACGGGTCAGCCATCTAATATTGGTTTATTTAACTTTGGCTGCTCCCTTGACTTCAGTCCTCTCTTTGTTTCCTATATCTTTCCCTCAGACTCCCATGATTTTGCAAATCACCTGATTATTCCAAAGTGGTGTTGGCACTATGAGCTACCCTGTAGGAAAAATGTACTGCTTGGCAAGAAAGACTGGCACAGCACAGAGCCAAGAAAAGCCCCGAGAAAGCGCACACTGTTTTGGGGTGTGTTTTGTTTTGTTTGGGTTAGTGTGAACTTTTTCCCCTTTATACTTTTTATTATGTAGACTGAGTCCTAGTGTGAACCTTTTCCACTTTATACTTTTTATTTTGTAGACCCCAACAGAATGCCTCAAATCCCATACAGTTACCACACTGCGCGTCACTGTAGTTCAGCAGTCTCCCCTTTCTGTAATCTCAGGCAATTAGACAGAGTAAAAGAATAGGCAGGAGAAAAGTTACACATATGTACTAAACACTGGCCAATTGATAGTGCCATAAAGCAAAGTGAAGTGTGGCAATAAACACTAATACAACCTGCTACTGCTACATGTTAAGTCTTTTCCAGGCAGTCCATTTCTTGTATTGCTTGAAGTGTCAGAAGTCGTTCAGAGCATTCTTGCATCGACTTTTCCTCCCTCCTGTCTTCCCTCTGTGATCAGCTTTTTACTTATAAAGCTAAACTTGTTACAATGTGGTCATCCTGTCTCCAAGACAACTTTGACTTTTTCTACAATTAGATTTCTTGCATCCACAAATGCTTTGAGAGCTCATACGCCTCTGCCATTAGAGTCAGGAGGCTAGAGTGTGGTGTGCTTGTGTAACTATGGACAGGAATTATAAGAATCATTCTTGTATGCATTCAAAGTTCATAAAACATCTAAAATTCGCTGCTTAAGCCCAGGCTTGTGACATCATGAATGGGAGCCAACTTAGTAACAGATTATGAAATCATACACGCATTAAGCTAACAGTTACTGTATCAACAATAACATGCATAGCCAAACATTGCAATTTACAGATTTACTGTGGCACAGGTACATGTACATTCTACTTAAACTAATTATCAAGTGTGAACGCCAGGGGTCGCTGTTGCCCCTTTAACTCCAACAGACAGACACTTAGGACAAAAGGTAAAAGCAACAAGAAGTTTTAAAATATTTTTCTTCTTAATAACCGTGCACAAAGCACCTCCACCACTAATACACAATCAATAAGCACAATAATACAATAATCTTCTCCACACCTCCAACAACCTCTGTCCTACTCCTCCCAGCTCGCCTGCTGGGTCTTCAGCAGTCCTTTATATAGTGCCCGACCCAGAAGTGCTTATGTTCTTCCTTCCACATGACTTGCCAGCACTTCCGGATCAGATGGAGAACTCCAGTTCTTTAGTCAGGCCGGAAGTACTTCGAGGCTCCTGTCCACGTGATCCATTAGTACTTCTGGGCTATAGGGAAAGCATGACTCCCCCGGTCCTTCGACAGCTCCCCCTGGCGGCATCCACAGCACCCAACAGAGTTGTGAAAGTGCACTCCAAGTCCCAGGGTGCTCTGCTGGAATCCATGGAACCGCTATACTCCAGGGGAGCTGCCATCTATCGTCTTGGGGAAGACAGTGTCCATAATTTGCAGCCTTCCCCCAAATTTTCCTTCTCAGGGTGTCCCAACCAGGTTAAGCTGCCGGCCGTCAATCACACAAATAATTCTTAAGTAAGCACCAAAGCATTAGTGGACAAGCAGCTTTTAGCATAACAAGGTATCTCAGAATCAAAAAGAAAAATTAGATATCTTTGTAAAGCACAATTTTTAAACATTACAAGAAAAGTTCGGCTCAGGATGCATGTTGCCATGCTGTAGTGAGAGGACTGAAACTTTGAGGGGGGCCTCGTATTCCTTATTAGTTATACTGGATGGCCCAGAATTGTTATGGCAGCCAGGTGAAGAAGTAAAGTGTGACCTGAGAGGAGACATACAATTTTCCCTCAGGAAGCTAGTGGGTAGTCAGATAAGGCCAGTGCCAGGGATGCCTAACTCTCTTTGTAGAAGCAGATTGACCAAAGTGCAGCATACTTCCTAGGCAACAGAGCAAAGCATATGAATCCAGGCCATTGTTGTGAACTTAAAATGTATCAACAGCAAGACTGTCATCCAGCCTGTCAGGAGCCACCCCACCACCTCTGCATGGAAGGAGCAGGGCCATGTAGACATTTTCAGTAAAGCAGCATAGAATCTGCTGTAATCCTCATTAAATGTTTTGGGGGAAACCCTATTGCTTTATAGACTCAGCTAGGTGAAAAAAGGGGTCTTAAAGCATCAGAAACCCTTCGGTGCAGTAGAGCAAAGTGAATGCTTTGTAGTAAAGATGTCACCAAGTGAGCAAACCCTCCTACTTATATTGAGGAGCTCAAAACCCATATAAGACCAAGCGAATCAGCAGGTTTCTTGTTTGTACGCAAAGCTTTACTCTTTATTGTTCTGTCTTCATCCCAATATTGTGCATGTTAGATGAAAGCATTTTTAGTCACTTTGACTTGCATGATATCATTTTGGGTTAGAAGCATTGCTGTAAAAGCACCCCAACTAATTAAATATAACATATAATATAATGTAGGCGGAGTGGTGGCTCTGAGGCTAGGGATATGCACTGGCAATCGGAAGGTTGCCGGTTCGAATCCCATCAATGCCAAAAGGGACTCTGCTCTGTTGGGCCCTTGAGCAAGGCCCTTAACCTGCAATTGCTGAGTGCTTTGAGTAGTGAGAAAAGCGCTATATAAATGCAAAAAAATTATTATTATAATATCTGTATTGAACACACTTTATTTTATTTTATAGTAGTATAGTATAGTAACCATCACCTGAGCTTTTAGTTGTAGAACTTTTATAATTGTCATAGGGAAATTTTGTCATAGCACTATTTCTTCAACTATCCTAGAGGATTTTGAAGGGAAACTGCTGTAACACTAGCTTAGGCTGCACTAGGGTGGCATTATAGGGTGTGAGGCACAAATAAGGCAAAGGAGACCCAAAGAAAAGTTGGGGTGGCAATTGGACCACCGCGTTTACTGCTATGGTCCAAAAAGCTGAACAAAAATGAGCCTGCAATGGCGCAACAGAGAAATGGTATATAAGGTTCCCTCATGGCCTGTACAGCTTCTCTAACGTTTCTGCTCTGTTAAGTGGGTCCGAGTCAGAGAGCTCCATCAATGCAGGACTGTGTACCTTTGAAACATCATCTCCTGGGAGCTCTTGAATTTATACTGTATGGTCCCACTTTGTGGCTTCAGCAACAGTGGTGTGGTCTTATATCCCTTAATGGACAGTTTCTCAGAGCTACAGAGGACATACACTGGTATTATTAGTAGTGGCACCCCCTCTTGCCCCAGTGGGGTATTGCATACCTTATTTGAGCCTGCAAAGTGATCCTCAGAGGCCCATGTGTGACAAGAGTCACAAGGTGACACATACCTTATAGAAACTGCAGCACCTGGAAGGGGTCGATGCTACCGACCCTTCTTTTATTTCAAATTCAAAATGAATTTACTTTGTCCCGTAAATACTTTCCAGAAATGCTGCAGGAAGCATTTTAACATGATGTCCCTTATAAACCTGCAACTGAAATCTAACTCTGTGATTACTTGAGAAGCATTGATATTATCTACTTAACATGGGTGTTAATTACCAAAGTATTCATTTTTGACCCTTAGCCATGGGAAATTGTGGGTACTATCAATTTCCCGTAATTTGCCATCATTGTTTATTAATCAACATATTTTTCCAAATACTATTAGCATTTTATCTTAATGAGAATAATACCTTTAATGACCTTTATAAATGGCTAAAACTGCATCAGGCTGATTTGGAAAATGGCTTAATTTGTGCTGCAGTAATATGTAAATGGCCATCATACATTAATTAAAGCAAATACCTTTATTAGATAAAGAAAGGCAGCCACTGCATCAGTATAAATGTGTGGGCAGCACAGTGACACAGAAGTGAGTGTAGTGGCTTTTTTGCTCTGGGGACATGGCCAGATTCCTCAAATGTCCACAAAGACATGGACATCAGGTCTTTTGGTGACTCTGAATTGCTTGCTTATAAATGACGACATGCATGTGCCCTGTGATAGATTGAAGTTCCATCCTGGGTTGCTTCCTGCTTTGCACCAGAACATCTGAACAGAGTCTTCTCACAAATAAAGCAAAGTCATAAAACGGAAGGGGTTTTATCTAATAGCTACATTTTAAAGTTACTTTATAAATAAGCATAGTTAAATGGTGGAGGATTTTACCAGAATATCAAAGGAAGAACAAAGGTAGACACAGGAAGAATGTGCAAACTCTACACATGTGAGGTTCTGAACTGTTTTAGGATCCCCCAACAGGGTGACACAGCAAAGCATGACTGCCACGTCTGTGGAGGACTGCTTCTCCATTGCCGAGGCAACCACAGGTTCGCAACACAGCAGTAGAGCACCGCAGAAATGACTACGAGCCAATCGAGATGGCGCTATACGCGCCTGTGGTCGATGGGTGATGCAAGGGATATTATAAATGCAGGGAACAGTATAAGTTGGCCACTGACCTGGCCCCAACTATGCCCATTTGCTGTGTCTATGTATAGGAGAGTGGTAGCTCCCGCTGCAATAAATAACCCTGCTGTTCCTGTTTCAATTTGAATAAAGCTGGTTTTGCTAAAGTACTCAGACTCAGCCTCGTGTTTTGCAGTGCAAGACAGCGACTCACACGTCACAAAAGGCAGTGAATTTACTAGGATTTGGACCCAATCTCCAGTACGTATGACACAGCAGTGCCAAATACAATACAAGTCTGCTTTCAGATATACAGAATAATCAAAAAGAGTTGGAGATCCACCCCGTATATTGCTGTAATAAACCAAAAAAAAAAAGAGTAATCACTAAGGACTAATACTGAGTCTCTTTATTCAGGACTGACTGAAAGGGTGAACTGAATGAATTTATACTTAAAGAGTAGGACGTGAGGTCATCAGTAGGACCGGAAGTGAGGTCAGGATCAGACGGAAGTGAGTTGTTTAACTGGTTTTGCTTTCTGACGGTCTGTGGAGAGAAAATTAGAGCCATTAATACTCAGCGCCAACCCTCTGTCCGGCATATTAATACCCTGATTTGAACCCTTTGATTGCCTCCCAAACGCACGTGTGTGATACCACATATTCCAAATTGCAGAGACATTTAATCTCGTTCTTTCCCCTTCTCAAACCAGCTTAGTCCTATTTCATGGTCACAGGGGGCTGGAGCCCACCCTGGCAGCGTGATTCACTAGGCTTTAACAGCCCTGGAGAGGATGCCAGTCCAGTGAAGAGAGATGCAGACTGGAAAGGTCAAATTTAAACAAGCTCATACAAGTTTAATTTCTTGAGGCAGGGACTAACCCAGCACAAGAGCTAATCCATTCACTTATCTGAGGCTGAGCTTCAAACCTATTCTTTTATTTATGCTCACATATTGTAATCTTATTTCCAGTTGTAGATGTACTGTAAATAGGAATATATAGAAAAAAATGTGAATGAATTCTCTTTGTTTTAAGGAAGCTGCAACTTGATGCCAAATCATGCATTATATGTGATCGTAAGGTTCTCTGCGTATGTAATGCACATTTTGCATTCTGAGCCCTTGTCATTTTTGACATTACCCAAAAATTCTATAGCACCTTCTCATTGTTCACTGATTTCCCTTAGTACTGCAGTAGCAAAATTGTTAATTGAAACCTGGACATTGAAATTTATATTAGCATGTACATGCAAAACCTTGCCACTTTGTGTCACCATGATAAATATAAAAGTATTACTGCATTTCTGATTCAACAAATCCCCTGTGTATAATACACTTTAAAAGAGCTAAACAGGTTCAGTAGGCCAGACGGCAGCCTTAAGCTCCTTCTATAAGTCTCCCATGGAAGTGAACGATGATAAGCTGTCCTTCAAGCCCATTCTTCTTTAACACATATGAAAGGTAATAAAGTAACACAAAGTATGCAGGACAAGTTGTATATCTAACATAGAATTCTGTAATCGTGGGAGCTTTATAACAATTAGAGGAACAATGCTATGGAAGGGGGATCGCATGACAGTGACGTTTACTTCAAAAGATCCTTAGCTGTCATGTAAAAAGGTGGTATAAGACTTGTTCACCCAGAGTATGTCACCACATGAAAACCGTGTGCAAAAAGTCAACAAGTAAAACTGCTCAGGTCTTATTTTATATTAAAATGCTCCTCCTAGCAGGCTGTCAAGCCGACACTCATTACTAGTGGAGAAGAAATCTTCTGACAGGGACTTCAATAATAGGGAAAGTATTCCAGAAACTTTTAATATGCAATGCTGAGATTAAACATTGATCTTTCTGAAAGCAGCTTTCGCATTGCTGATTTATTTACTATTGGTTTTATTAGCACCTATCAGGTAAACCTTTACTGGTGACCTTTATATGTCAAGCCCTTTGTAGGTAGGGGTATGTTGGTTTGTAATTGTTGCTATAATTATGTTCCTTTATTTACATGAATTAGAGTTTGAAATCTATTTGACCCATTTGATTGGTTCATTGGATTCCTCTGTACAGTGCATTCTCAAAGAGTACATCTCCAAAGATTCAAATCTGCTGACAAGTGAGTTTCGGTTTCATTGCTGCATGTTCTCATAATGTGAGAAAAATCTGTCAGTCCTTACGCAGAACTTGTAAAAATGCAGACTTTAATGGAAATCCCTGCATTTATCAAGTGTTCTGCTGACACTAGTTTTAAATATGAACTTTCCTCTGGGTTAGATTGATATGAACTACTCGGGACCGACTTAAATCACAACCTGCGTGTCAGATGAAATATGGTGCTTTAGCATCTGAAGGTACTTTAGCATATTTTCACATTATTTGAGGCATTTTTAAGTTTTGTTTAAGTGGTTTTCCCCTTGCATTTATTTTATGGACATGACATGCATAGTTACAATGTGCAAACATTTTATGGAGCTTCTTTTTTTTTCTTGGATTTCCCTGAAGCTGGAAGAGAAGGTTTTAGCACACAAGGAATCAAATTTCAAAATTAGAATTTTGTTCAGAACTTCGATTTAGAAGTTGTATATTTTTGCTGTCTTCTTCCGATGCCATTTTTGTTTTGGGGATCAGGCCACTATTTGGTGGGTTGAGTTGTCCATGGGGTTTTCCCACAAAACACTGGGGCTGCATTGCTTGTAACATCATCAACACTGCTATGAAGATCAATCTAAAATATTCCCTAGCATTCGAGATCGGACCAAACTTGGCGTACTGTACTTCTTATTTCTTTTTACTTCTGAATTTTGAGTAGTGGTATTTTGATACAAAGTCCTGGCCTTTGACTATGATATTTGGTTTATGATTTGCCTTTGATGTTCTGTCTTTCTGACTTTTGGTTTTCACCCTTGCTTTGCTCTTTGACTCACCTCTTTCTCCTGCTTCACTCTGTTTAATTATTCAGGCTGACTACTCTTTTTACAGTCAGTACACTGATAGTTGATGTCATTTTAAATTATACTTGATGGCAAACAAGAGTTTGTTTGAGAGACCGTTGTGAAATCAAGGGACGACTCTGCTAATTTTGGCAACTTCTGGTGTACATGGAGTCAAAAAATTAATTTAATGAAAGATGGATGGAGAAATTTTTACATCATCTTTTCAAATTACAATGGGAGTTCAATTATAAACAGGAACTTATGAGTTACACTTTATTTATTGAACACAATGACGTTATTTTTCTAAGTAGTCTCCTGCCACTGCAGTATACTTATTCCAGTGCTCAGGAAGCTTCTTAATCCCAGAAGAGTAGAAGTCTTTTGACTGCATGTTGATTCATTCTTGCACAGCATCAATAACCTCCTCATTCGATGAAAATTTCTTCCCTACTAAAACTTTCTTAAGTGGACCGAAGAGATGATAGTCCCTCTCTGAATGACTTACACCAATCATACACTATAGACTGAGAGAGACACTCATCCCAAAACTGATTTTTAAGTCTTGAATAAATCTGAGATGGAACGACTCCTTCATTTGGCAAAAATGTAATAATAATTCACTTTGCTTCGACATGTTGATTACAACTGACAGGAAGGGGGGAATAAGCAGCTAACATTACTTATGACAATTTCAAACATGCATGCGTTTGTCCAATGAGTCTTGTCTACCTTACACTCATTTATAAGAATAGAGCATGAAAATTCCTGTTTATAATTTAACACCCCCTTATACTTTTACCTGCGCAAGCTCAAATGACCAACCATTTGCATTTGTATGAATGTTTCTACACTCCTCAGTAGCGTGCTTGAGCATTTTCTGCATTGGTCTGAGGAAGTCCTTCTTAAAAATCATTTTCCACAAGGTGCATTGAGCATGCCCTACTTCTCACACCAGTATGTTAACTGAAGCAGAAGTGATGGAGGACAGTTTTGATTGGATCAGGACAACAAAACAGAAAAAAGTAAGGACTGCCAACAAGCAGATCTGAGATCAGAAAGAGGCCAGCTAAAGTAATTAGTCCTTAAAGTGTGAAAGGGCTATGTGAAAACAAGGGGATCAGAAGGGTGAGTGCAAAAAAGGGTTCCAATGAGATTTTACACAAAAGCACTTCCACTTCAGTGAGAAGGAAACATTGAAGTAAGTCAGGTAGACATGTAAGGTGGCCAGGGGCAATCAAAATAAAGCAGGCTGATGAAATACCAGATGTGATCAAAGCTTAGAAAGTGAGCATAAGTGAGATGGAGGATCAAGGAGAAGTAGGTAGAAAAGCTTATGCGGGGATAAATGTGAATGTGAGAGGGTAAAGTTAGAATAGAGGATGAAACAAGAAACAGGCAGGTAGAGATGTAAGGTCTGATCAATGGAGCAGAAGAGGAATGAGAAGGAATGTGGCTAATCAAAAAGAGAAAAACCAGTCGAAGAGTTAAAAGAATATTAAGGTGAGAGAGAGTCATAAAACATTAAAAAAAAGTTAATTCAAGTTGAAATTAGCTGAAATTTGACATATCATGATGTTCATCATGTCCCGTTTGAGCACTGAGAGGACATCTCTATATATATAAAATACATCTGTCTGTCTTTATATCTAACCGTTTTTCATGAGAGAACTACTTAACGGATTTAGATCAGGTTTTCTTCTATAATTTGCTTGAACATTCTTGTTGACTTTGCAACTTCTCTCATTGCGCTAAGTATCATAGTTCACTCGCGGTACCGATTTATTTGTGCAAATCTGAGAGACACACAGTGGGCCAAGGGGACAGGGCCCTCGTCACTCACGCATCTGCCTCGGGGTGTAACCTTAACTCCTCTTAGTTAGCGAACGAGAGAACTATTTAACGGATTTAGATCAGGGTTTTTTCTATAATTTGCTTGAACGTTCCAGGACCCTCCTCACTTTCCTGTTTCGCTACTATGTGGGTGGAGCCACGAGGGATGGCTAGTACAGTATAAGCAAGATATATTGTTGGGTTTAGATGGCCTATCAATAAGAATAGGAAGATGGAATAAAATAAACTGACCAATAGATAGATTATTTTAATTTCAAAATTATTTATTTTGCACAAATTTAAGCATTTTGTAACTAGGGATATGCATAATTCTTGTTATAGTAACCCAAAACTGAATGAAATTGTGGAGAATTTACAATGGAAGAGGGCAATACCAAGGTACCAGATAATACTCTATCATATAACAGGGATTGTTTTCTATAAACGTCTAGCATAGAATTTATAAATCTTTTAAAAACTCAAAACACCTTTATCAATCCAGATATTATATTCATTCATTTACTTTCCAGACTCTATTATTCTAATACAGTGGCTTGGGAGATCAAATCCTACCATGGCAGCAGCAAGTGCAAGGCGGTAACCAACAATGGATGACAAAACAGGGTCCAGTCACACACACACATCATCACTCATTAATATGGAGCCATCCGTGGATTATAGTGGTGTGGTGGCCAGCACTTGTACCTAACATCCCTGCTAAGACACGCATGTTCATGGGAAACTCTAACATAGCCTAGTGTGGGTGTAGGTATGGGAGAACACTATCCAAAGCTGTTTCCCGCCTTGTGCTAATTACTGTTGTAGTGGGCCTTAACTCACCATGATCTTTAACTGGATAAATGGGTTAGGAATTCAGGAAAAATCAACACATTTCTAGAATATGAGGAGAAATGTGGAAATCTCCATGGCAAGAAGTACACTCAACACAGACAGTAATTTGTGCTTAGAACGGAGGCATGTCCCTTGCCAACCCAAATGTTAAGAACAAGTTTTTTATTTAAATTTTTAGTGAAAGTGGATTAGTTACAGACCCTAGCAGGGCAACAATACAAGCTACTATATACTGTAAAACAATAAAGATCATCCCTTTGTATAGATTTGATTGAAAAACTGGTACCATGATTCAAATGCACACTCTAACCAGTATAAAGAACCTGTTATGGGTTAAAATACACCTGAGGAAGAGTAAAATCAAGTATTTGATGTTCACATGTCCTCATATAGTGTTGTCATGTCAGCTCCCTGCACGCACATCAAATGAATAGTATACACAGTGATTCACTGCCGAGTCTCGCTTTTGGTGACACCATCCTGCAGGGTGACCTTTCCTTCTAACACCAGCACACACACATCCTTTTGCCCTCTAGCACTGACATGCCCTGTATCTGACTGTATGACAGACCCTGCTCTGTGTGCTTCAAAAGTAAATGACTGAGCAAAATGGTCCCACCACTGCATCCTTTCCAAAACTTTATTGGAATGCAGAGCGTCTGTATTAACTGCTTTATTAATGAAGTGGAAACCTCATTAGAGCTGCGCAGGCGTGCA
Source organism: Erpetoichthys calabaricus (assembly GCF_900747795.2). Lineage (NCBI taxonomy): Eukaryota > Metazoa > Chordata > Cladistia > Polypteriformes > Polypteridae > Erpetoichthys > Erpetoichthys calabaricus. The sequence continues at coordinate 240,111,588 of NC_041397.2, forward strand.
CGACGCAGATATCATGAGCTGTACAGCAGCCTCAGTCAGACGCTGCCCTTCACAAAGAGCTCCCAGTGGGCCAAGTAATTATGTGGTGGGGCCATAAAACAAATCAATTAATGAATTGAACTTTACCTTATATAGCACCTTGCAGAGAGCACACCATGACAAGAACATTTACATGTATTACAAGAATAAAGAAGAACATGTTTGAGGGTAAAAGATTGAAATTGTGTTCTACTGATGAACTTTATTCTGTTACTATAATGCATTTATTGTTGTGGAATGGCAGAATGGGTTACATAATAATTCTCATCCACATGAGAACTCCATGTCTGTGTGGACACTGGAAGTGAAAGCCTGAAACCCATACATAATACAACCAGAGAAATATCTGTGAAGCCAAAGAGAATCATCGGAGTGCCACAGAAAGATGCACATTTACACACACTCACCAAGGCACACTTTTTGTTATATAGTAATTGATTTGTAAATGGACCGGCTATGGATTGGTGTCCTGTCTAAGGCTGTTTTCTGCCTTACACCCTGAGATGTTTAGGTGTGCTCTGGCCCTTGCAACCCTGAATTGAATTAAGCAGGTATGAAATTGCATGTTTTGCATGTAATGTATAGTAGATGGGTAGAAAACTTAGAATCTGTACATTCATGGTCAGTTTGATTTACGGCAGTACATTTTGTAGGTTTTTTAGATATAAATACTATATCCTTCAGGCTTCCTGTTGTTTGCCTTTTTGACAGACAGACAGAGAGACAGGCAGACACATAGATAGATAGATAGATAGATAGATAGATAGATAGATAGATAGATAGATAGATAGATAGATAGATAGATAGATAGATAGATAGATAGATAGATAGATAGATAGATAGATAGATAGATAGATAGATAGATAGAGCTTAATTTTTCTCCAGGGGGAAAGTTGGCATTTTACAGAAGCTCTTTAAATAAATAAATGAATGAATAGGTAGATAAGTAAATTAAATAAACATACACACACTTTGGCCTGAACTCACAATAGAATGACTGTACTAAAGCAAGAAAATTAAAAAGTAAACTTCTAACTTGGCTGTTAAAGTCAGAGTGAGGCATTCTGCAGGAGTATTGCTGTTGGTATATGGAGCCCCAGTAGCGTTTCTTGATACACTTCTGCTGAATAATTCCTTGGCTGAATGTCCTCAGTGTTAGTGTGTCAGAGAGAGACTGTGTAACACTATTCATAATGGCACTCAGTTTTGTTTTAATTCTCCCCTTTGCTACTGTCTCCAGTGGGTCCAAAGTGCATCTCATGACTGAGCTTCCCCTTTAAATCAGCTTGCTGATGCTGTGGGCCTCTCTTGAAGTGATGTTACCAGCCCAGCACACCACAGCATAGAAAACTGAACTGGCCTTTACAGAGTTGCAGAAGATGTGAAGGATGACACTATCCACATTAAAAGAACACAGTTTCCGAAGGAAAAAGAGCTTGCTCTGCCCTTTGTTATATAGTTCCTCTGTGTTCTGTGACCAGTTCAACCTGTCATTAATGTGGACCCCCAAGTACTTGTAAGAATGCACTACCTCTGCATCCACTCCCTGCATAATGACCTGACATTGATGCAGTGAAAGTCAGTAAACCAGTTCCTTGGTTTTGCTGATGTTAAGATGCAGACAATTATTTTTGCACCAAGAATCACAACTGACTGTTATACACTATGACATCCCCTTCATCAATACACCCTATAAGTGCAGAATCATCAGAGAATTTCTGCAAGTGACATGACCTGGTGCTATATTTGTAGTTATACAGAGTGAAGAGAAAAGGAGACAGGACCGCTCCTAGTGGTGCTGCAGTGTTGCTTACATCCGTATCAGAGACACAGACCTTGAGCCTCACATACTGCCCGACCAGGACAACATTGGCTCATCCACCTGCTTATCTCTGAGGTTACCCCTTAACAATGAAGGCTGGATGGTATTGAAAGCACAGGAGAAATCAAAAAACATAAAACACACTGTGCTTCCTGATGTGTCCAGGTGAGAATAAGCATTCTGGATCAGTTAGATAATTGTATCGTCTACTCCAATCTTTGTCTGATAGGCAAACTGCAGTAGGTCCTGGTGGTCTACCACAAAGTCCAGGACCAGTCTCTCAATGGTCTTCATAATTTGTAGTAGCAGTAGTTGTAGTTTTATCATGAGTACAGAGTACAGTGAAGTTCTTACTTTTATAATCAACGGGCATGCAAAATGTAGGCACACTAAAATGTATCAGATGAGCTTAGTCAGGTTTATGTGGAGATAATTTAGTCAGACACATAAATGAGGACATCTACACACTGGGTTGGCAAGAACTCACCCTGGAGAGATTGTTGGTCCATTACTTCAAAGATACACAAAACTTCTTATATTCTGTAGCACCGTGTCATTAGGAATGACATCTGTGTTTCAGTACAATGGTTCTTCAACAGCTGGTCCTTTACTGAGATGTATAATAATGGCATGTTTATGTTTGTGTTTTTGAAATGCAAAAATAGAATCAATTTTCTTGATAATAAACAAACCATTGGCAGTTAAGAGACTTGCCTGAAGGTTGCAAAATAGAAGTGCGCAAGAGAAATGCTGACTGATGAATGCGCATGGGACAAAACCTCACGGGACAACAGATAAGGCTTATAGTTTGTATTTGTAGGTGGGCTGACTAACTAGGCTCTGATTTAGTCATTAACTGAGAGTGAAGTTCTGAATATTCTTCTTCGGAAGCCTCCTTTAACACCTTAGGCATTGCATCCAGCTGCACTTCCTTTAATGGAGTTGACAGGCGACTCTTAAGTGCACTATTACTCTTCTATGGATAGTTGCATGTTGCTTGTTTTCACTTTTTGTAGTAGTAGTAGTAACAGTAGTAGCAGCAGTAGTAGTACTGTCATGTTTATGAGGTACAGTGAAGTACAATGATATGCATGTCATATAGGAAGCCTGTGCAGCAGTCTTAAAGACGTATGTGGCCTGTGGACTGCTTTCAAGATTAATAATTGTCAACTTATTTAAGCGGTAAACAACTTACTGCTCCAATTAATTTGACCCATGTATTAAGTGTATAAGTTTCATATGTCACTGTGCTCTGTGCAAAATATATTTTATAAATCTGTCTTTTTCTACTCATGTGCACAGTTGACACAGAGCCAGATTTAGCACACAGGAATTCATCATAAAAGAACTTCTAGGCAAGCATTTTAAGACAAGGCAAGTTAGGGACAACTGTGAAATGGGCATTCAGACTCTGGACCATTGTATACTATTTCTGTGTGTCACACTCAGCCTTGTTTGGAATGGCATGATTCACCTAAGTGGGGGCCTGCACATGAAGAAAGAGTATAAAGCCTTGGAACATTGCCCGGGACACCTTTGAAGCCGACGGATGGGAGATAACGTCATCCAATCCTGAAAATCCTTCCAATGCAGTGACAAAAATGGCTGACTCTACACATCAGGCCCCCACTCCCAAACTGGGTTTTTGCCATTGGCTTCCTTCATCTGTTATGCAGTGTAAGCCGTCATTAAAGGAAGCTACGTTATTTCTCATATGTGATTTCTTACCACCGTATCACTAAGGGAGGGGTATCACATTTTTAATATCATATCTGTATAGATTTGGATTATGTAACACGCCGCAATTGCAAAAGAACTCATTCCAACAAGGGAGCTAACACCCCCTGCTGGATACACCCGATTAAAAGTGGCTGCTATACCAGCAGCTTCAGGTGCAAGGCAGGAAACAGTTCTGCACTAGGTGCCAGTCCATGACAGGGCACTTTACACAGACAATGATCAATCTTCCCCCAAGCAGTTCCCCAAATGAAAACAAAAATTGAGGCAGTACATGCAGCTCAGCACCCCCTGACCTCTGCCCTGCATGCTTTTTCTACAAGCACATTTGTCCTTTGGAGTTTTGATGAAATGTCCTTGCTCAGGGCTACACCGTTGGGCTGAGACAAGACTAGAACTGGTATTCTAAGGACTTGAAGCACATCTACATCACTGACCAAAGGTGAGACAGAAATACTGTATACCGTAAAAAGAAATCTGAACAGAATTCTACACACAGACCAACATACAAGTGTTAAAAAATAGACACAGAGGTGTTTTGTGCAGGAATGAGCTTTGCTCACTTGAGATAAATACCTAGCAGTGCTCACACCCCAGTAGATTTCGAAAAAGCATAAAATATCACAGTACACTACATATGTTAGTTTACCGGAAAATGCTTGCACTTCAAAGTATGAACAGCTGAAAGAAGCCCATGATGAGGTAGCCACGATCCTAGCTCTGCAGTCTTGAAAGTAGACCAGGGCTAACTCATGGAGGTCCCATATACATTGTAACACAATATGTGTGCTCTTCATTTCGCCCATTAGTGAGCTTTAACATTGCCATGGGAACTCTAGTGCTTAAATATATTATATGTTTGTCAATCCAAAGAATTATTATTGGTTACAAAGTTTTTTCCTAACAAATAATTAGTGATATCCATCTTTTCTGAAAAAAGTAGCAGGTGTAATCTTAGTCACAGTTTGTATCTTATAAGCTCTAATCAGGTCAGGAAGGTCTGTTCAAAGCAGCACAATATCTGGGTGTACTTCTGAAACGAGAGATATAACAAAAACCATCATGTATGAACTTTTGAAGATGCTATTAGGCCACCCTGAAGCTTTTAACCTATGCAGAAGTAGCAATGACACTTGACCTTGCAGTTACTTCACTCCTAGGATGGAGGAAACATCTTGACTGCACACAAAACACTAAAGACAGACAGACACTCAAACACACTGGGTGGTGTGAGTGGTGAAGAAGCATGGGAAAACCTTGATTTCATAATGGTTACCACCCAAAGGTGCTTTACTACAGAAACACTAGATGTCACAAGGAGTTAGAGTTACGGCTCCATTTATCCAACTTCATAGGTTAGAATCCCAACCCTGGTTGTTGTCCATGTAGAGTTTACCTGTCCTCCCATGTCTATCCAGGTTTTTCCTCACGGAATTCTTGTTTTCCTCCTACATCTTCAAACGCCTGAAGGCTAAGTGATTTGGTGATTCTAGATTGGTCTAGGGCAGTAAATGTGGGTGTGTGGGAGTGAGACTTGTGCCCTGTGCTGTACCCTGAATTTTATTAAGTGGGTTTGGAAATGTTATCTTCTTACATAATACACTACCGTGGCTGTTTGTTTGCCTGTCCAGGATTTTAAATCACCTGTAGCTCGCAAACCGTTTGAACTATTGACCTGAAATTTGATACACATATACTACGGGATGTCTACTATCCACTTTCTGGGTGATGATTAACCTCCAAGGTTAGTCCTCTTTTTATTTTTATTTTATTTTATTGTAGAATCAACTCTCAGCAGTGGCCTGCAGGGTGGCCATGCAGCGCGTGTGTATGGGTGTTGTTCTCATCCCTACCACCTTCACCATCACTTCCCCTACCTCTTCATATCTTAAATCATTCTTGAGACTTAAGTGCCACCTTAAGTGAAAAATTAAGGAAAATGTACTAAGTAATTTTAACACGAACACTAACGTAATCAGTTTTAATGTGAAAAGATGCAGACGAAAGAAGAGAAGAAGCGGGCTGCTAGGGTGGAGTAAAGAAGAGCTGCTCAGGAAGCAACAAGCGCATCAACCTCTGAGCAAATGAATGGTAAATGTACAGAGAAAGAGGATGAAAACTAGGAATGCTGAAGTCAAGTGTATTCACTGCACGTTATCGTGCAGTGTGCCGTTACTGGTATTATATATATACTGACTGTTAATAGAGGCATGGAGGAGGGTATTTATGTCCAGTACCTTAGCTAACTGACCAAACTGTGTGAGTAAACACAACATAGACAGTTAAGTACTTCCAGAGATCCATACTTTAATATTGGTAGGAAAATATACCCAATAGTTATTGAATATTATACTTTTAAGCACATTACAATAACTTTTCAATTAATTTTTAATCTTGATTTTCCTAATTACACTACTTCAGATTAGCATAGACAAAAACATAAAGTGTGTTGGACTATGTGTGTTCAGAAAGTTAATACCTGAATTAATGAATGAATGAGTGAGTGAAAAGTTGTATCACTATTATAATCTTAAGTAAGTTAGATAGCATTCAGTAGCACAGTCAGGGACATGGATAGCTGTTTTAAAAAATGGATCAGTTTTAATTCTAGCTGAAACAGAGATACCACATACTTGAACTAAATATTTTTGTAACAGTGACTTGAGTGGTGGCTTTCAGATTAAGGAGATTGCCAGTTCAAGTCCTGTTATTGTCAGAAGGGATCCTAGTCCATTGGCCCTTAAACTGAAAAATTGCTCCAGGGGTGCTGTACGATGGCTGACCCTGCACTCTGACACCCAAAATACAATTTCCCCTCAGAGATTAATACAGTGTATCAAATCAAAAATCAAATATCAATCAAATGTGTAGTGAGAACTGAATGTATTTAAAAATGGAGCCCAGATTGGCTTGTGTTTCACAGACGGCAGATTCAACCTAAGTGATGAAAACATATTGGTAGTTGTTGTTTGTGGAGGGACTGTGGCCAACTGAAGTTCATATTTTGTAAAGTACCTGGTGGAGGGTTCAAATCTGTGTTGACATTTCGGTCATTACAAATCATCTCACGTGATACTTTTTTTTTCCTTGGCTGCATGCACAACTTTGCGTTTCAGTAACTTGTACTGGGGATTTCTTTTGTTGTCAGGAATGTCTTTTAAAAGAGGAAATTATGCAAGTTGTAATAACCTCTCTTAAAGTTAAATTTGAGAGAGTTAATTAATCAGGAGCTGAGTTCACACTGAATACATTTCTGTATTAAGATAGATGATTTCAATTTTCCAAAGTTTTGTTAAATGGGAGTTTTTCAGATTTCATAAATGTTTACAGTGTGCTCTATTTGAGGTATCTCAATTAAAACTAAAATTTCTTGACACCTTTTCTTGAGGAATAATTGTACCAAATTTCAATAATAGCAGTCTACTGGAAGGTGGGTTATTTCTTGCTAACAGATGCGCAGAAAAAAGACATGATGATAGATTGATTTTAGCATTTTATTTAAGTGTACCTAATGATGTGTGATTTAAATTGATGATTTGGTGAAGTCTGTATATTATCAATTTTTTCAAGAGCTACTTTTTCTGAAATATTCTTCAAAAATGTTACACATAAAAATATACTGGAGGATATGGAAAAAAACAGGTAAGGCAGAAAGAAACTCTGGGTGCATGGACAGTACATCAGAGGGCAACTTTTACACACACCCACAGTTAATAATAATACTAATTCTTTACATTTATATAGCGTTTTTCTCACTACTCAAAGCGCTGTCCACACAGGGAGGACCCGGGAAGCAAACCCATAGTCTCCTTACTGCAAAGCAGCAGCACTACCACTGCACCACCTGTGAGGATTACTAACATGTTACTAACATGGGGCCAGTATGGAGTTAACAGTTACCGTAACACTCACAGATTTGATTTGTGGAAAAAAAGCCACTGTACCTGACACAAAAACTCACCCAGGCATGAGAAGAACTTGGAAACTCAACACAGGCAGTGAACTGGCCAGGGGTTTAACCCAGTGACTGTGAGGAGATGGATAACCACTGCACTATCCCAAGACTAAAATGAGCTCAGTCTGGAATGTGCTAAAATATTCATTCTACTAACATCTGTGAACAAAAAAACATTCTTGACCTTGAACAGACTTTAATGCCTATTTCCATACACACAGTTCAAAGATAACGGTCATGTTGCGTTTACAGGCCAAAATATGTATCCTTTGCTATTGTATTGTGCAGTCTTCCAATCTTGGATGGCGTGGACCAAGCATATGCTGGGAGATTTCCACCTCCAGACTTATGGTGTGGTGTTGAGTCTAATATAAGTGTCATACACTATCATAGGAAATGGAAGAGAATTAAACTTGGTTAATTAATTAACAATTTTGTTTTCGGCAAAGTTGGTAACTACTTAAATCATTTGCTAAGGCTCCAACGTTATTTTCCTTAACTTTCTGTGCAAGAGGTCATCTCCAGCTTTTAGACTTATATCAAGGTACCTGAAGAACACTCATTTTAAGAAACAGAATAATACAATTTATTGATAAACACAAGGATTATAGAAAAATTATAACTGCATAGATATTTACTTATAAGATGGGATGCAAGACAGACGATACATACACCATATAACACAGAAGAGGCTGACTGTTTGCTGGCTCTTTAGAGTTCTAATTTATTTTGGCATAGATCAGGGGTCCTCAATCACAGTCCTGGAGGGCCGCAGTGGCTGCAGGTTTTTGCTCCAACCCAATTACTTAATAAGAAGCACTTATTGCTCAAGTCACACTTCTGCTTCACTTTAGTTGTTTCATTCGTTAAGATTTTGAACCTTTATTGCTTATTTTAGTCTTAAACAGCTGTAGTCGTTGGTTTTTAATTGCTCCTTATTAGCAATAACATGCAAATGACAAAAGAGACCAGCATTTCTCCATTTAGCTTGTTACCATTTACACCTGTGTGTATTTATCATGCACTAATTGGTTTAATTAAATACTTGGAAGGAAAGTGAAGAGAAAAAGTGAAGGACTAAGAATCACTCATCCATTTTAGCCTTCAGATCATTCGGATGATATCCTTAGAAAGAAGAAGAAATTCCAGGATATGAGAATGACCTGACATAGCAGAGTTAACACACTAACAAACCATGAAATTAAATTATTGGCAAGAATTGCTTTCTAATTAAGCAACCGGGTTAGAACAAAAACCTGCAGCCACTGCGGCCCTCAAGGACTGTGATTGAGGACCCCTGGCATAGATGAACAGTTTTACAATACCATTTAAGGATGTTGTCTGATGTTGCATGGAGTTTTTGCTCCGGGTTCAAGTGGAAGATTCTTCTTGTGTTGGAATGTACCCTTTCCCCTTTGCGATGTGGTAGTTTGTGGTGTTTGGTACTTTTCTCTCTGCATTGCTGCAACTTCAAAGGGAAAATAATTACACTTTATGGCAAAAGTGTTTAGATGCTGAAATTTCCACTGCTCCGTCTTCTCAGACTGGGCTTAGTTACTGATATAGAGTCTTGGTAGAGTAGATGTCAGCTTTCAGGTCCACAAAGAGAAGAGATTGTCATCTTTCAGCTTTCCAGAGAGGGTGCGGCTCATCAGCTTTTAGTCTTCTGAGAGAGGTTATTTTAGAGGACATTTTGGAGAGTGCAGCTTGCTTCTGAAGAAAGGTGTAAGCTCTTATGATTGGATTATAGTCACTTCCAGTTAAAAAATCAGTGCCTGCTCACAGGCGCACTATTTTGTCCTTCACCATTGAATTATAGCTTTTTGTTCAGACTTGGTATCTATTTGGTGCCTTCATGTTTGAAAGAGTCTGCAGAGATGTCAGTTCAACTCTGATTTACATCTTTGTTATTAGATGAAGTACAGAACGGAGATTGGTCCAAACTGCATTTTATTCACTTAGTTTTGAATGTAAGTGGAGGTTCAGTGAAGTTGGATTTCTGAATCCCTATTAAATCTGCTTCCTTAAAGGTCCTATGTGCCATAAGAAGATAGCAGAATGGCAATGCCCACTTTGTCCTACACCATTGTAATGTGTAGACTTTCACTCTTGGATGGAGTGGACCAAGCCTATCTTGGTGCCCTTCCTTCTCCAGAAGGATGGCGTGGTGTCACAGTTAAAGCTTTAGATTTGAAATCATATGGTTTTAGATAAAAGTTGCCACATAAACGAAAGGCTGTTTACCCATGCTCCAGATTTAATCACTAATGAGCTTGACATCGGTGTAAATGGTTTACATGTTCATGTCACAGAGAGCCCAAAAGTTACTGACTGGAGCATTTTTATAGTATTCTTTTTGCTGTCCTGAGCTAACCCCTTAAAGAGAAATGAACTCGCCGCAACATAAAGCTTCAGTGCAGCCTGGCTGTGAGTCTTCTTTAGACTGAATAGAAAGGTAGACGGATGGGTGGACGTGAGCTCTTATTTACTTTTACAGATTTATGGCAGAAATAAATAGACAAAGCTCGCTGCATGAAAGCCGTTAAACTTTAAGACTGACTTGTAATATGTGCAGCATGCACATAAATCAGCTGGCAGTACTAAGAAAGGTCAAGTTGAAATATTAGTCTCTGCCACCACCATCCTGTTAAGAATAACTGAGCACCCTGAAGACACAGACTTAAGATTCTATCTGTGCCAGCTTCTTCAGACTTGTGTGGGGTTGCAGTACAAGTGGCTTGGTGAATGAGCTTTTCTATGTAATGTAGCACCTTGAAGTAAAAGACCAGGGAAACTATACATTTGTTATTACTTTAGAGGCTCAAATTGTGGCTCCAAGGTTCTGCCATGTTAATTCTTCCACCTGCTTTCGTAGCATCTTTATTACTTCAACAGCCAGCCAGGGCACAAACTATTTTCACCTCGCTGGCTGGGCAGATGGTCCTGAAGCATAAAGCCCACACCACAGGCACAAAAACAGATTTTTCCTTCCAGCAGTCCATGTTGTGAACAACTTAAACACTCTCTCTGAGTGCTCTCCAGGACTGTCAAATATCATTCATTTGTACAAGATATTACCCATTTGCATAAGCTCATTTATTCCATTATCTTTTTGTAGCCTTTGCTGTTTGATAAATTGTTCAATTTCATTAAAGTTGCTGAGACAGCCGAACAAGAACTCCACTGCGCTGTTTGCATGTAGTGTGGCACAGAGGGAGACTGAGTGTGAAGCCAAAGCTTGGTCGCTGTCTGTGTGCAATTTGCATGTTTCTATGAGTACCAGTGCCTCTAAACTGGCAGCGTGGAGGTGTGTGTATGAGTCTGCCCTGTAAAGAACTGGCTTCCAGCCAATTCAGCTCCAGGATTGACTCCAGCTCCCTTCATCACTGAACTGAATAAGGATGTACAAAAATGGATGAAGGATTGGTTACAACAACACTTGAACTGAAATTGTTGGGTCCTGTGTGGCTTCACTTTGAGGGGTATGGATAAGAATGCTCTGTCTTATTTATTCACAAGCAGGTTGGATTCCACTAATGACATTTTTGCGGATAACACAAACGTGGGGAATCCAGTTTAATCAAGTATTGATTTATCATTCTAGCATCAAGAAAGTTATGTTAGTCTCCTTTAAGCAGTGTTTAAGGGTCATCACTCTAGGAAATAAAACCATTCATTTTGTCCCTGTGGGAAATTAATGTTAAACTTACCTATTGAGGTGAGCATCATTTTACATTTAGGTCTTCTCCTCCAATATCACGCCTCAGGCTACAATAAAACACACTTTTGGTTTGTATAGCTTCTCTCACAGTGCACACCATATCAGGGTTCTTTACACATACAAAGCAGTTTTTACAGAAATACAGATCTATGGGATTGTAGAATCAGAATCAGAATTCACATTATTGGGCAGGTGCACTAATGTGTACTAGGAATTTGTCTTGATAGTATTGGTGCAACGTACAAGGACAACACAAAATTCAAAAGAGAAATAACAAAAGATCAGATATAAAATATGAGGTAAATGGTGGAAATAAAATAAGAATTGTTGTTTTCTGTTGGTATCTTTAAATAATAGCCATCATGTCTGCATAAAAAAGTGCTATGTTCAGATTTGTTTTTATTTTTGTAATTTTAAAATTGCTTCTCTTCAGCATATACTTGTTTAGTTATCCCTACTTCCCATTTTTGCAGTTTTATAAATAATTTTTACACGCCCCTTTATAGATTTTATCATTATGATTGTGATGCATATGGTGCTTGCTGTTTTATTGTTGAATATTTTTGTAGCAATGTTATTTAGTGGTACTTCTGCATAACCATTGTCATTATGCTGAAGAAATAATACATCAACATAATGTGTGACTTCATCACACACTCCCTGTTTAAGACTACAGCGCTGTAAAGCCTGCACTGTTCTGCTTTTTGGCAGCCCCCTTAGAGATAAAGGAAGCTGAAAGGCACATCCAAGAAGGCTTCAGTGCTGGGACCTTTAACTGTTTCATTCACTACTGTGAGAGAATAATTTGCATATAACTGTAGTTAAGTAATTTGGTTTGAAGGGCATATTGAAATATATAAGCATTTGTTTTAGAAATGTAATGAAGAGAACTACTGAAATTGTTAAGTGAATAAAGGACAAGAATGTTTTAAGAGGAAGGCTGATGTAATACACAAAATATATCAGAAAATGATTAAGAGATCAGATGTCCTATAAACAGCAAAACTGGACAGTTGTCACATACACAGAGATTTCAAGGATAACAGCTGAACCTAAAAGATTTGAGAAGACAAGAGTGTAATAGAATATACTTTTATTTTGATAAGTTATTTGGGTGTAAGCCAATAAACCAATCAGAGTAAATGTATGTGTTAATCAGCACTGTTGTGTAAATTCAGTTGTTTATAAAATGGACCTCTGCTCTTCCTTTTTGACTGTTCTTTAACAGACTGCTGTGATGAATGCTCCCTCTTAAGCATTTGCCATAGAGTAAATTAAAGATGCAGTGGACAAGCTTCCTCTTACCTGGTTTCTGGCACAAAGACATTTTATCAAACTTGTCCTGGTAGAGAATAAGTTTCTTTCTTTAATGAATATGGTGATTTTTTCCACACTGCTTTGGCACATGTTCATGGATAGTCAACTTGCGCTTAGTATACTATTATATGCCCTGTTTCGTGCCATCTTCCAAACACACTACCGTGTTCACTCTCCTGAGATCATAATAGTAATGAGCTACATTAATATCATAAAATAATGAAAATATTGATGCAGGATATACAATTACATATATATATATATATATATATATATATATATATATATATATATATATATATATATATATATATATAGTGATGGATGGCTGGCTAAAGTTTCCGGCCCTCACCCCCAGGCTGCCAGGAGGAGCTCTCCCAACAGCATTGATGTACCCCGAATTCCAGCAGGGCCTCATGGACTTTGTAGTTTCTATGCACAACCCTGCTGGATACCTTGGGGACCACCGGGAGTCGCTGTAGGGATGCTGCTGGACTCTTACATGCCCTATAACCCGGAAGTGCGTCATGAGCACCTGACAAGAAGAAACGACGTGCTTCCGGGTTAAAGAAAAAGGACTTTTACCCTGACCCGGAAGTAATAAGGACTTGTGGACTATTGGGCAGGAACACCTCCAGGTCAGGGGGTATAAAAGGACTCTGGGAAAGCCCAGACACTGAGCTGAGCTGGGATGAAGGATGGCGAAGTGTCTGGGAGTGGAGGATTGGTATTGTGATTAGTTGTTGTATTGAAGAATTGATTATTAGTATTTATATGTGTAGTGTGGAGTGTAGAGTGCTTGGTGCACACTATTATTATTTAATAAATAATAATTATACTTTTACCTCGTGGTTGGCATTGTACCTGAGGGTTCAAGGGAGCTCTAGCGCCCCCTACTGCTACAATATTTATATACATCCATCCATCCATCCATTTTCCAACCCGCTGAATCCGAACACAGGGTCACGGGGGTCTGCTGGAGCCAATCCCAGCCAATGCAGGGCACAAGGCAGGAACCAATCCCGGGCAGGGTGCCAAACCACCGCAGGACACACACAAACACACCCACACACAGTATATATATATATATAAATACTCACGCATTTTTTATATTGGTTGATATACTGGTTGATACAGGGAATATTTTACACCAGCCACTGACCTGGCAAAGTGTTCACTTTCTGTTTCCTCGCTTGTTCAGGAAGGCTATCTGTTTTGTTTTGTTTTTATCTGAGAATGAAGAGAATGCAGGATGACATCATCGTCCCAGCTTACATGCTGTGTGTGTTTGAGTGGCAGCTCCTGGTTGAATAAATACTTTGACAATGTTCCCGTCTTGGCAACAAAAAAGCTGGATTTTTCTTGGAACCTGGAACCACACATCACAAGATTTATATATACACACACGGTGGGTCTGAGCACTGTTAAATAATATATTGAAATGATGACAATAAAAAATACATATATACTGTATATATATACAGTATATATAAAGTATACATTGTAAAAATACATGTCATAAGTAAGTAAATCATGTTCGTTTTTTTGTTTTTTTCTACTATTTCTTTTTTTCATCATCATTTTGAAAGGTCATTTTTCATGGATTCCTTTTTTACTCGTGTATTGTCACTATGATGTTATGTGGTTACTCAACATGTGTTCTATATGTCATGGGACCCATGACAGCTCATTGATCGTATTATGAAAGGTCACTGTACACGTTAAACAACATCCAAACTGCATTACAAACAATGGTATGACTTTGTGGGAAAGCTTAGTTTTTCCACATTCTTTTGGTGACAACTCTTATTTTGTCTGAAACCGTGGTGTTTCAGCCATAAGGGCAAGTGAGGTCCTACCCCGTCTCCCAGTAAATGGCATTGTTGAACAAAAATTAAATACGTAGTAAACTCAACTCAGTAACCTAATGTATTGTTAAAATGTATATAACAAACTTAACTTAGTCATCATATTCAAAATTTTCCAGTTTTCCATGATTTGCTCAATGCTGTTTCTTAACCAAAAAAGCATTTCTGGAATATGTGACATTTTCTTTGTGCTTGCCACTGCTAACTCTGTTTTGGATTGCTTGGAAAGGCCCTTCAACACTTTGTTCTTTGCTCAGATGTGCACATGTGCAGTCTAAACTTTACTGTTCAGCCATGGGGCTTGAAAGCTAGAGACCTTTTCAGTGTGTACTGTGTTTATTTCTTGTTTGTGTGTGAAATGAATAGTTGGAACTAAAAAAAAACCTTTACAAATATAGTAAATGTATATTTTAAGAGCAAAACAGATGTAGAATAATTAATTTTTAAAAAGTATGTCTATATTTTGTTAGACAATGGTGAAAACTACTTTTTAATTTAAGATTTATTTTAGATAAGTACTAAGAAATTAAACAATATGACTTCTTCTAATTATGAAAAGCATTTTATTTTCTTTAATGTCATATGTGTTATAGAAAAATATTTTCCATACATATTTTATTAGTTAAAAAACTGGGAGCCTTTTTTATTTTAGTGTTTTTATGGTCACTGAGCAATAAGCCTAGAGAATTTCATTTAGGTAATAACAAATGAACAGGTAATACCTGTGGTCTGAACACAAGTAGTAAAGTTAATATTTTAATATAGAACATAAGGTTACATACCTGGTTATGCAGGAGCTTACTGTAAAAGTTACTTTTAAAAAGATAAAGGAAAGCAACATAAAATCTGTGATCAGTATTGGCCCTAAAAAAAACTGATCGAAGCATCCCTCGCATTCTCACCATGTCTTTGTGGCATTTTGAATATTGGTTTCCTTCACATCTCTAACATAATAATAATGATAATAAAACATTTTATTTATATAGCGCCTTTCCCATGCTCAAGGCACTTACAGAATATAAGAAAGAATGGCAGGGTATACAGTATATAGCATTGTACAAACCAGATAAATAAATAAAGAAGAATACAACAGTGAATTCAGAGAAAAAAAACAGACAACATAACTGATGGTCTCGCACACACACACACAGGTTACATGATCATCTTGACAGAGAAGTAAACTGAGAGAAGGGTAATAAAGTCAAGTAGAGCTAAAAGCCTTCCTGAACAGATGAGTTTTGAGTTGTTTTTTAAAAGAATTCATGGAGTCAGCTGACCTGATTAATTTCGGTAGGTCATTCCAGAGTCTGGGCGCTATACAGCTGAAGGCCCTGTCACCCATGGAGTGTAGATTAGTGAGGGGCACAACAAGATTGCCTGAATCAGAGGACCTTAGTGGGCGGGCAGGCACATAGTGATGGAGAAGGTCACTGATGTAGTTTGGCGTGAGGTTATTTAAGGCTTTGTAGGTTATTAGTAGGATTTTATATTCGATTCTATAAGACACAGGGAGCCAGTGAAGGCTGAGCAGGATGGGTGTGATGTGCTCGCTGCTGCTGTTTCGAGTAAGGACTCTTGCAGCTGAGTTTTGAATAAGCTGGAGCTGTGATAGAAGATTAGAAGAGGCACCTGCCAGTAGGGAATTACAATAATTGATGCGGGATGTGATAAAAGCATGGACAAGTTTCTCAGCATTAGAGAAGGAGAGGAAGGAGCGAACACGGGATATGTTACGGAGGTGAAAGTAAGAAAGTTTCACACATGTCTCCTCAGTAATTTAGTGACTCTAAACTGATCTGAACTGAGTGAATGTGGGTGTGTGGACAAGTGTTTTCAAGGGCAGACTGAGCTTCCTGTCCAGAGTTAGTTTTATGCTTTGAATCCGGTGCTGACAGAGTTATGTTTGTCCCCTCCCCATGACTGTGATCTGCGATAAGGAGGCTTGAAAATGGAAGCATGGATGTTTTTGTCTTGGTCTCTGTCGCTCTCCTAAACATAGTCGATTACTGCAGTGTGAAAATCAGCCCTTGTTCCAGTCTCTCCTTCTGAACAGGTGACGCACCATTCAAGTTACGCAGCAAGTGAGATGAGAAATACACATGCTGAGATTTTCCATCTTTCTAAAATGTATCAAATCTCTGACCATTCCACTCCTCCTACTACTTGCAAGAACAAAAACATATTTGATTCCTGTTTGGATTGTTGGATAAGAATCTTTAATTTCTGTAACTCTAATATTCTTTGTGAAGCTTGAAATAAATAAAATACATTTTTTTCCTTGTTTAACCTTCAAGCTCAGAATAAAATGCTGTATAAGATCACACATCATGATAATTATTCCTGAGCCTTGTTGTATTGTTGCTGAAGTTAAGATTCTGAGCTTATTTTAAATACAAAAATAAGAGCTTGGGTCTCTCACATCCAGTGTCCTGCACGAAGTTGTAGTCTATGTACAGTGTGCATGTACTCTGCATGTCTAGATATGTTTTCTCCCTCATCCTACAGAGGTGTGTGTGTTTGGCAAATCATTTTTTTCCCTCAAATGTACTAATATGTGTATGAATATGCATTATAAATAAATACAGAGCAAGTGTAGATATAACCAAAAATAATCTGTTTGTCGTGGGATATCTGTCTGCCACAATACAAACTGTCTGCTTTGTGTTCTGAACATGCTGTCAGACCCAGAATCAGTCTAATGGCATTCCTCTGGACTTTCTCTAAGGCTGCTACTTCTTTTTTGTGATGTGGAAGTCAAAGTCCAGTTGAGGCCTTACTAGTGTGGCGTATAACTTAAGCATCAAATCCTTGAACTTATATAAGTTAACATCTTATGAGTCTTCTTGACAGCTTCTTTGAACTGTCTTGATGTGCAGTAGATAGTGAAGAGTCCACTGTGACATTTACTGTAAATTTCACACCTCCCTTATCATATTCAAATCTAACACTTTTGCATCTAGCTGATATTAGGTTGTCTGCTATTCCATTCAGTTTAGTGTCATTTGTAAACTTTGCCAGCTTTTTATTTATATTCTAATACAAATAATTTTCAGTACAGTTATGCCAGTAGCTGTGGTGTAATTAGTATACTGTATATTGCTAACTGACTACATGAATTCTTTTATGGTAGACCACTTGGGCCCACTGCAGTTTGCCTATTGAACAAAGACTGGAATGGAGGATGCAATTATTTAACTGCTCCATTAGGCTTATTCTCACCTGGACAAAGCTGGCAGCACTGTGAGGATTATGTTTTTGATTTCTCCAGTGCCTTCAATACCATTCAGCCATCCCTGTTAAGGGGTAAACTTGAAGATATGCAGGTGGATGAGACTATGGTGTCCTGGATAATCAACTATCTGTCAGACAGACAGTAGTTTGTGAGACTCAAGGACTGTGTTTCTGATGTAGATGTGAGCAACACTGGAACACCATAAGGAACAGTCCTGTCTCCTTTTCTCTTCACTCTCAACATCTGGAACTATAAATATAACACCAGGTCATGCCACTTGAAGAAATTCACCAATGATTCTACACTTATGGGGTTTATTGATGAGAGATGGAGTCAGGTGGAGAATTTTGCTTCTTGGTGCAAAGAGAATCTTAATAACAGCAACACCAAGGAACTGGTTATTGACTTTCGCCACACCATAGAGCCTCTCTGTCTGGTCACTATTCAAAGAGTGGATGTAGAGGTGGTCCAGTCCTACAAATACTTGACGGGTCCACATTAATGACAAGGTGAACCATATAACAAAGGGCAGCATAGGCTCTTTTTCCTTAGGAGACTACTATATGTCCCTTTAATGTAGGAATTGACATCCTTTACATGTTTCGTAACTCGGTGACTGGCCAGTGTGATTTTCTACAATGTGGTGTGCTGAGCTGTTAACATCACTTCAAGAGAGGCTCACTGAATCAATAGACTAATTTAAAGGACAGGCTCAGCTATAGGATGCGACCTCCTGGAGGTTGTAGCAAAGGAGAGAATTAAAACAAAACTGAGTGCTATTATCAACAACGCTGCACATCCTCTCTCTGACACATTAACACTGGGGACTTTCATTCACAAATTATTCAGCTAAAGTATGTCAAGAAATACTACTGGGGCTCCATTATACCAACAGTAATACGTCTGCATAATGCCTCACTGGGACTATGAAATTTTCTTTCTTTTCAGTCATTCTGGTTTTTGTTCAGACCATATTGTGGATGTATATACAGTTTTTATTTATCATATTTATTTAAATAAATATACTTATTTATTTATCTGTTTAATTATGTATTTATTTAAATTCAGTCAGTCAGTCATCTTCCAACCCACTATAACCTAACTACAGGGGTCTGCTGGAGCCAATCCCAGCCAACACAGGGCGTAAGGGAGGAACAAATCCCTGGGCAGGGCGCCAGCCCACCACAGGGCGCACACACACACCCACACACCAAGCACACACTAGAGACAATTTAGGATCGCCAATGCACCTAACCTGCATGTCTTTGGACTGTGGGAGGAAACCGGAGCACCCAGAGGAAACCCACGCAGACACGGGGAGAACATGCAAACTCCATGCAGGGGAGGACCCGGGATTCAAACCCAGGTCTCCTTACTGCGAGGCAGCAGCGCTACCACTGCGCCACCATGCCGCCCTTATTTAAAGTGTTTGTGTAAAAAAACAAATTTCCTCCTGCCGACAAATTGAGTATCTATCTATCTATCTATCTATCTATCTATCTATCTATCTATCTATCTATCTATCTATCTATCTATCTATCTATCTATCTATCTATCTATCTATCTATCTATCTATCTATAAAAAAGGCATACAACAGGAAGCCTAAAGGATATATTTATATCTAAAAAAACCTACAAAATGTACTGCCCTCAATCAAATTGCCAATGAATGTACAGTTTCTAAGTTTTCAAGTCACATACAGTATAGATTACCAGGCAGCACTCGTTATGTATCCTTTGGCAGTACAAGAGATGAGTGTGTTTGCAGTGATTTTCAATTGCAGTCTCCCATTATCCTATAAACAGTGCATCTTTCTTGGCTTATGTTTGAAACAGAATAACTCGCTAACCAGAGTGCCACATCCTCATGCACCTTTAAATTGGAATACATACAATCAGGCAATCCGCATTCCTGGAAAATGACCACCATAATTAAAAGGCTAAATATCTTCAGGCATCAATGTTACATTTTAATGACAATGAAGATGAACAAAAATCAAAAACTGCAAAATCAAAATTGGACTTGATCTCCATATAGTGTCCTCTAAAAGCACACCAGTGGTGACTTCACCAAGATGAGTTTGTTGTATTTGTGATAAGATTCTAATGAAGTCATGCATCTATACAAACAGTTACACAGACATTGTGCAAATTTGATATAAATTATTTTTTTTCTATTCTTGGAAATATAGCTGTAAGTCATGGTATATACTATACAGAATAAGATGATTCTTTTTTTTAACATGTGCAGTCTTAGTGAAACATGGCAAACTCTATTAACAGTTGCCAACCACACAATAGGAGTACCACAATTTGTTTTGTGTTTATTTCCTGACCTGCTCATTTTTCAGGAGTGAATTATCCATATACTGGAACTGCAATTTTGCTATTACTTGCATATGTGATTTTCACTTACCCCTAAATGTTGAATTTAATAAGACACTACAGTAGATTAACAGCTCCTAGTCTTTCCAACAGAATGTGCACATGCTATTTCACTAATTCATTGCTTTAAATGTCCTGGCTACAGTCCTTGTAGCACGGATTGGGGTATAAATCTAAAAGGTGATTAAGACTAGCACTTCGTCTAATGTTATCTTCAAGGTCCCCTGGACTCAATTATATTCATTTGCCATATTTAAAATGTGTGGGATATGCAATTTTCCCCTCAAAGCACCTCAGAATTAGATAAGACTTAAAGGATGCATTTCATTCGCAGTGAAGTGGTAAGTCTCAAAATGGCAAACTCTCACAATGACTTAAAATTTTAGTAATATTCAATAGATATTTGGCTGGTTGGCTTGTTTTGAAGGTATGTCTTGCATAAACTGAAAGCTTCTATATAGGATAATAACAATAATAATTTTAACTTTGTAGTATGGAAATATTTTAAGCTCCCTTGCCACTTTTCATCTGTTTTGTTTCAGGCCACATAGCCACAATGAACAATCGTAGAGAAATAGAGTCTATCCTGTGTGATGGACAATAGCTTTGGCCTGGCATCCCTACCAGGATGGATATTTGTTCATTATCTGGCCAGCAGGCCAGAGCAAAGAGAAGACAGAACAATTTCTGTCTTTGTTAGGGAGTCGACAAAAGATGCCATCAATTTGGAGAGTGTGTTGGCACCCTAGCTAAGATAGAGCAATGACTTTTACTTGGCTGGGAAGCCAATACAAGGGAAAGACAGGGTAGACCACTGGATATGACTATAGTCTCCCCCATTACACTAGATGGCAGTATTTCTGGATTTCAGCACCCATATGGACACCCATAAGGCAAGCTAGGATCTGTAGTGCCATGGAGCAACCCATTTGGGTCCTGTGGGTATTGCCATGGGGTGCTACAGGGATTCAACATTCGTACTGTATGGGGCTTCTGCCTGACCAGGAAGTGATTCATATGGGCAATGCCCTGGCACTGACAGTACTCCAGGGTCTTCCATAAAACAAGCCATTATGACTTCACTCAGCCGAGTTGGAGTCGGGATTGGAAGACGGACAAAGATGGGACTGGAAGGAATGGTGGAAAGAGCGAGCGAGAGAGAGAGATTTATAGACTTATTGTTACAAAGAAACCTTTGTTAAGGTAATTTATTGTAATAAACCTTTTATTTCAACCTGGGACTTGTGTTGCTGTCATTGTGTTTGTGGTTTGAGGTGCTGCAATGCCTCATGCAGGTAACACCTGGCAGTACCTGTAAGCCAGGAACTAACCCTGGATAGGATATGAAATCCATTAAAGAAAAAGTACTATATTTTTCAATTCAAAATGACTGTATTTCTTCACAATCAGGGTATATATTAGTTTGAAATATGAAATTGCGTTCAAAAACAAAGCATAAAATAACGAGCCCTCATGATAGAGCTAAAGAGTTTTGGTGTCCTAATGTGAAGAAAAGCCTTAAAACTAACCAAATAAATCCACTTTGAAATAGCAAAGGTATTGATTTAAGAAAATGTGCCTTCTTGTGTTTCTGACAATAAAAGTAAACTATAAATAATTAATTTTATCACTGATTCTTGGTGCTGTTTTCTCAAGGTAAGGATGTGTTTCCTGCTATCTTCTCTACTTACATCAGACATTATATGTGGAATTATGACAACTCGTGGCATGTTGTGTGCACAAAAGATAAAAACAAATACTCATAAAAAAGAAAAATAAACAAAATGTGCAATGAGGCAGATTGAATCACAACTAACCAATATTTGAAATTTTTAATGCACAGTGAATCATTCTTGTTGAAGATATGGTAATTAAAGAACTAAAGACAATGTTTTTGAGTAAAAACTCACTGACATTTCTTTTCTTTTCTTCATCATATTCTTCATAATCTAATTCTCCTACTTTCCATCCTTCCTTTGTACCAAAGAGCCTCATATCTAATAAAGTCAAAGTTCTCGGACAATGGATAGCCTCTTCAAACTTTTAATTGGGCTTCCACTTCATGTTTCTGCCATCCATTACACCTCTGACCTCCCCATAATTTTTTAAGAGGCAATTACCCAGACGTTAGTCTGAACTGCTCATGTAGCCCACCAAAGTCAAGTACCTGGTCTGAATGCTCCTCATGGGCTTTTACGTCCACCTGAGTTGAGTTTTTCCTCATGCCAGTACCCTGGTAGAACTTATTTCCAGGACTGCATTTCTAATTGGAAACATGGAAAATTGTACAACCAGAAATCATGTATTCAAGACCTTATTGATTATGGAGGAATATTTTGGATAAAATTTAATAAGTAAATATGCAAATAAATAAAAGCACTGTGGAATTTGACAATAAATAAATATTAGCGACATGACATGTTAAGCATAGATTAAATATCACATTTATGTTTGTGTTTAATTTTTTCCTCATTTAGTTATTTCAGTGGAACCTGAAATAAGTCCTGAAATGAAAACTGTCACTTTCACTCATCAAAGTTAAGTGGACAGGCTGTAGCTAGTACCGTTATTTTGATGGGTAAATAGGATGTATGTGCTTTGCTTGACCTGGGAATCCTGTGATTGTGTACGTCGGACATAAGTGCAAGAAAAACTTGCCCAGAATTACTTTGCAGAGTGGCTACTTTAATTCTAGAAACTCCAGATTTATCAGTAGCTGTTTGCATCCTAAGTGTCTGCTGTGAATGTGACACTTGATGGCCGAATTTATAATAATAATAATAATAATAATAATGTATTTTATTTATAGGGGCACTTTACATTAGCAGTAAATCTCAAAGTGCAACATAAAAAGATTAAACAAAGGCAAGGCAAGATAAAAACAGAGATAAAACAACAATAATTATATCATTCTTGTTAGTAAGCTTTCCTAAATAGGAAAGTCTTTAGCTGTTTTTTAAAACAACCCACCATCTGCTGTGTTCTTAGGCTCACTGGTAGGGAATTCCAGAGTCGTGGAGCAGCGGCTGCAAAGGTTCGGTCACCCATTGTATGAAGTTTGGTCACAGGGGGGTGAAGGCGTTGGGTATTTGTAAAACGGAGGTTTCTTGTAGTAGATTGTAGTATAAGGAGTTCCTTGAGATATTGTGGAGCATTTCCATGGATACAGTGGTGAGTGAACAGACAGAGTTTGTATTCAATATGGAGATGGATAGGGAGCCAATGAAGTGACCGAAAGATTGGTGAGATATGTTCATATTTCCGCACCCTCATCAGGATTCTTGCAGCACTATTTTGAATTTGTTGGAGCTTTTGAAGGCTCTTGTTGGGTATCCCGATGAGGAGTGCATTACAATAGTTCAGTCTGGATGAGACAAAGGCATGAACCAGCTTTTCAGCATCACAGAGGAAGAGGTAGGGACGGAGTTTAGCTATGCTTCGCAGATGAAGGAATGCAATTTTACAAAGGTGATGGATATGTATATCAAATGACAGATGGGAGTCTAACTTGACATCCAGATTTGTAACAGAAGGGTAGAGGGTAATGGTACGGTCAGAAAAGGAAATACAATTTACAGAGGAACGAAGTTGATGGGGGGTGCCAATTAAAAGAGCTTCAGTTTTGGTGCTGTTCAGCTTGAGGAAGTTCTTGGACATCCAGGTCTCAATCTCATCCAAGCAAGAGGAAAGAGTTGATGGAGGTGTAAAAGGAGTCGAATCCAGTCTCACATAGAGCTGCGTATCATCGGCATAGCAATGGAATGAAACTCCATGTTCTACATCCGCTCTACCTGTGGTTCACCAATCAGAAAACAGTACTTGCTAGAACCCGCTTGCTCAACTTTGAAGAGTGAAAATGACAGTGACACTTCAGGAATTATTTCATCTTATGTGCGGTGTCACACAATACATCAAAAATAAGCAACATATATATATATATACAAACACCTATATATATATATATATATATATATATATATATATATATATATATATATATATATATATTTCATGATGCATTTATTTATACTCACATTTCATGCTATTGTTTATTTATTGTCCAATTTCATTCACAGAACTTTCACTTATTTGAGTATTTATTTATTTAATTAACTTTGCCCAAATTATTCCTCCATAACTGATAAGAACGTAATCATACAGATTCTGTTCCTAAAGTTTTTACATCACTATGGTGTACTTTTTAGTGGTTCTTGTCGACATTTTGTGTATTTCCTTGTTGAGGGTGATTATTCTAAACAGGTAATTACAAAATAGAGTAAAATGAATGGCCACAAATGCCCTCGCTTATGTAATAACACTTAGAGATGAGTTAAACATGGTCGGGTTATGCATATTCTTGTAAAAAGTTTAGCACTGTGTCATCTGATACCCCTGATGTTGCTCAATACGATTGTTCTCTCCTCTTTTGTCTACTCACTATACCTCCGTTATAATATTAATGGACTTTATGTTTGTTTGAGTTATCCTTGAGATTGATTGCATTTTACTTTGTATTTAGCATACATTACACTTATTTATTTGGCTGATGCCCTTATCCAAGGCGACTTATCCATTTATGATACAATTGGTTACATATCTTTTGGTTGTCCAGTTGGAGCACAGGCAGGCCAAGTGACTTGCTTAGTATCACACGGTATCAATAGAAGGATTTTAACCCACAAAGCCTTACACCACACTACATTGCTTTCCATATCCCGTGTGTTTATTTTTATACATGTTGTATGATTCATTTATTGACTATTATTTGTCACTGTTAGTAATAAATACTGCTGTGGTTTTAGATCTTGTCAGAGTTTCGTCCAGTTTCCAAGCACCCTTTTGATGATGTAGGAAAGTGTATTCAGTGACATCTTCACTTTCTTTGTAATTCCTCTAAAGAAAAAGCCTACAATTTTAAGGGTTATAATGGTCTGCTTACCTTCCGTTGTTAATTGTATTTTAATTGCCATTCTGATATCACTATATGGTGCAATATCATCCAAATAAGGATTCAGAGAGTGTAGTTTGTCCAAACACTGCGTTTGGGTTTGTAAGTAATCAACAAATGTTGGGACACCTGCAGGAATTTTTTGCATGAATTTTCAAGATTTAATTAACTTGCATTGCTGCAAAAAAAAAGTTATTAATCCTTTAATTGCTCCCTGGGAAAATTTTTTATATTAATCTGAAAGTTGCATTTTTGTTAAGATTTTTTAAAGTAAACTTTTTTTTTTTTTACTTCTGGCAGTTAACCACTTATGTGTGTATCATTGTTCTTTAAAACTAGAAAAATGGATCTATTCTACAATTTCTGACTGGTGGTATGTGGGTTGAAACTTTATTCTGTGAACAGTGAAGCACAAAAACAAATTAAATTGAACTGCATTCTTTGGGCTGATTTCACACTACATGACAATTCTATGATTTTCAGTGATTTACATACTTTAATAAACAGTAAGTAGAAGAGCCTGTTCCCATTAGTTACACAGTGTCACACTTTATCGACACAGTCCTGTTTTGATTATACTGTAGCAAGCTGAAGGTTGTATGGAGATAGCCTCTTGTTTCATGCTAAAGTTAACAGTCAGTGAGCATTCAACCAAAAGTACAATGGCCAAAAATACTACAGAGCAATTGCAGTTTCAAGGAGAGGAGAGTAGATCACATTTTGGATTGTGCCAACAGAAGAAGAAGAGAAAGTTGGAGGACTTTAGAGCCAGCACAGATGTCTGTTTAAGGTTTCTTGTGTCATGGGAAAGCACCGATTACAAAGAAGGCTGAACCTCCAGTACTTGCTTGCTCTCTGTGTTCCTTGTTTACTTTGGTGCAGCTCTTCTTCTTATCCTCCTTTGCTCCACGTTTATTGGCTGCCAAAATGTGCTGACCTTATGGTGCTTTAGCAGTGCAATGCAAGATGTGAGGTTGTGATAATAGGTTATAAGGGAATTGTGTTCTCATTCTTATATAATAAATATTATACTGCATATTATATTATGCCTTCAGATGTACTAGGATTTGGCAACACACCCTGTTAAATCTGACTTGCTCTTTGACTAGAAACCGCATCAAGTCCTATAGTGTTAGATGCTGGATTATGCTGTGGTGAACAAGCACATTTGTCATGGATCCCATTAAAGTTTCATTGAGTTTTTGCCACTCAATTGAAAATGTTAGCTGTTTCCCAGCTTCAAAACAGGTAGTTCCTACTACAGTAAGGCTGACAGCTCATGGAACTTCAGTGTTTTGCCTATTATTTCTTTTTATAGACTTGAGGAAATTGCGTCTAGCTACGGTTGTCAAACACACCTGACACTTGATTGATGTTTCAGAATGGCCAATATTGGAATGGGATAGGTGGATTTACACAGCTGAAGCAGGTACACCATACTGAGCTGTAATCAAAACACAAGGAAACAATGCCTCAGAGTCACCTAAAGTCATGTGGGCAAGACTGGATATGTCACTTTGATACAGTACTGTATATCACCCTTCTTACTGAAAAAGGCTAACATTGATCAATGTATAAAGTAGAGAAAGTAACTATTAAAAACAATTAAAGAGGATGGAATAAAGGTTAAATAAAAGAAAACATTGTTCATGGTGCTGAACATACCTAGGCAAGTATTTTAACTGAAAAGAATTCGAGTCTTGAAGTGACTTGTTTCCTAGTAGGCCAGTTACAAGAATGGAGCATTACATGTAGTCATCTCTTTTATATCAATGACAACTGCACCAAACAATTAAACACCTCCTGCACAATATTTATATATGATAAGTTAGTCACAACTCCGCAAATCCACCACTTCCCCAAGTCTATGTTTGTCTATAAATTAGCAAGTAAGTTGATAAATACCTTGTATGTCTTTATTTGTAAAATTAATGAGTCAGGAAGCTGGACAAACCTGTTTTCTACCCCCAGAGTTTCATTGATAAAGAAAGCAGTAATTGGACTAGGTTTATAGCTTAATTATTTCCTTTCTTACTTGTTTGTTTGACTCTACAGAAAATAGTAGACTTAACTAACCGGTCATATACAATTTCATACGAAAAGACATTACCTTTAAGACACAAATACACTTACACATTTCTAGCTTCCTTATAAATGCTTGCTTTCTGTTTAAACGTGGTGGCAAGTTTTCTGCCAATTTTTACCCCACTACTAGGATCAGTGCTATGTCCCATCTAGGGTTTCCAGATTTCCAAAATCTCAGCCATCGAGTGACCAAAAAAAAAAGATGTTAA
Source organism: Erpetoichthys calabaricus (assembly GCF_900747795.2). Taxonomy (NCBI): domain Eukaryota; kingdom Metazoa; phylum Chordata; class Cladistia; order Polypteriformes; family Polypteridae; genus Erpetoichthys; species Erpetoichthys calabaricus. Next base: position 240,138,906 of record NC_041397.2, read on the forward strand.
GAAACTAAGGAACATAAATAAATAGATCATTTTATTTAAATTATAATTATAGATATATAAACATGTGCTGCCTCGCAGTTAGGAGACCCGGGTTCGCTTCACGGGTACTCCCTGCATGGAGTTTGTAAGTTCTCCCCGTGTCTGCGTGGGTTTCCTCCCACAATCCAAAGACATGCAGGTTAGGTGCATTAGCGATCCTAAATTATCCCTTGTTGTGTGTGTGCGTGTGTATGTCCTGCCTTGGGCTGGCACCCTGCCCAGGGTTTGTCTCCTGCCTTGCGCCCTGTGTTGGCTGACATTGGCTCCATCAGACCCCCGTGACCCTGTAGTTAGGATATAGCGGGTTGGATGATGGATGGATGGATGGATGGATGGATGGATGGATAAACATGTGTAATCTAAACATAAAAGTATATGTAAATAAGCATATATATAGGAGAGAATGTGTATGCTTGATATAACTTCTAACATGTTTTATGTTTTTATGATACGCCAGGCTGTCTACAAAAATTTAATGAGCCTCTTTAACTAGATATTCAATATAAAATTTGAATTAAGATTTTTTCTTCTGCATACAGTTTTTGTTCAATCGTGATTTTCAGAGGCACTCAGAACTCAATTGGAACTCAGGATTTGTCTGTTGAACTCAGGACAGTCCCACTCATATTGGGACATCTGGCAACCCTGTGGCCATTCAATATAAGGTGCTGCGTTTCTGCAACGTCATGCTGGCCTTGAAAAGCACCTCGAGATGCTGGAAAAAAACAGTTGGTCTAAGTTGACTGCACAGTGAATTTCCAGGAAAATATTCAGCGAACAAGGGCAACAGCAAGCAGCATATTTGGTGAAAATTGCTGATCAACACTAGTAGGTAATCAAGGAATTATAAGAACATAAGCTAAACTTGCATAAAGTAAAAGAACTGTTTTGACAAGTGGGTATATTTGGGGCACAGTTGTTTATAGTATGTAAATATATTGTGTATGTACAAATTTTTATGGATACCGATTCTGATTGTACACCATATATTAAATATGTTGCACTTTAGCTATGGTGGAGGTACAGTTGGAAGGATGCAAAACAACAAATCAGAATTCAAGTGTCTTCTGCATTGGCACCATATTCCAAGCAAATACTAAACCAATGGATTCTGAAGTTTTTTCGGTGTTATTAATAATATGTGGTGCATAGAGCAAAACATGCACTAAGCATATAGTGTGGAATTTACTGTACATTTCTGCCATTTCTGCTAGAATTGAGTTTATTTAAATAGTAAAGTGTTGCAATTCACTGGAAAAGATATTGAAGTAAATATTCTTTAAATATGTTTAGAATATTAATTCTTCAACTAAAGTAACACAAGGAGACTAACCAGTTTGGTGAGAACTTGTTTAGCACATTACATCAGGTTGTTAAAGTTAAATTTAAATAGGTCTTCAAATCATTGTGTAATTGTGATTCCTAAGTATGTGAACTGCTGTGAGACAGTTGAGTGATCTGATCAAACTTAAACTGATGTGCTGAACTCAGGCCCGGTCTTAGGTATTATGGGGCCCTAGGCAAAAGGGGGGTCCAGGGGCCCCCCTGGAAGCTCTGTGAAATGCGTGAAAATTAGACCAAGGAGTCGATCCGGGTCCCCCCGGACGCCGGGGCCCTAGGCGGTCGCCTACTTCGCCTATGCCTAAGGCCGGGCCTGATTAGGACAAATAATGCTGTAGTATATTTAAGTATATATGACAATTGCTCACTCGGACAATTTGTTTTGGGGGCCCCCAAGAAGGCGGGGGCCCTAAGCTATAGCTTGTGTAGCTTATACGTAAATCCTGCACTGGCTGAGCTATTGAAATGAAATAATGTGCTCTAATTTAGATTAATCTTGAGGTTTGAAATTCTTATAAAATTCATCCAATACATGCAGCCCTTATGGATGCAATGAGCATGGTTCATTATCATTAAAGCACCATGTTGCTAGCATTAAGTGATATTTTTTAAGTCTGACCTTTACAAAGCCCAAATCTTTTATGAAAGTAGATTCAAGTAGATTTTCAGAGGCTGGGGCAAATGCTATCAGTGATGAAGGACATTTCTGTCTGGTTCTGCATTCTGAAATGAAGTAATAGGATTTTATATTATTTCCATAAAATGAGGCTTTAGGACTGGAGTGCAAAAGTTTGTTGGGTCCTTGTAGATATACTGGGCGCAAACTCAAATGTAATGAGGTGAATAGGTAACCCCACTGAACTCTTCCAAATGCTTTTTCAGCATTCAAAGACAACAGTACCTTGAGAGACTGATATTGAAGTGTGTTTGGTGTCCATGAAGTGGAGCTTTTAAAATAAAAATGGTATAGCTCTGGCTCCATGTGTCAAGTGGTCTTGGGGTATTTCATGTGGAAATTGAGGCTTATTGTGCTTGCACGTGAGTGTGTGATTGGTTCAAGTTTCCACATTGCCTTTCCGTGGATTGTAATTAAGACTCTTGCTCTCGACAGCATAAAAGGAGCCCAAGTAGCCATGAGAATCATTCTTCATTGAGCACTGACGAAGAGCAGGGAGTTGTTAGTTGACCTCCTATGGATCCTATAGACATCAAGGAGGGTGTACAAAAGATGGAGGTCCAACTCCATCCCGAGCCTCCTAACAGATAAGCAAAGGATGGTGGTCATGAAGAGATTTGGAAATATGAACTGCAGCTTTCATCTCTTCATCTGGCTGAAAGATACAGATAGGTGACTTGGGGGGATGGCAGTCGAAAGACGTGCTGGGCGAACAAGAAAGGCAAAGAAACACAATATCTGCATGGTTTTACTCTTCTACAGAGCACTTGTTTTTATTGGGATGATTTATTTATGTATTTATTTGAAGAGGCACTGCACTTTGTTTTTGAACATTGTTTTAATTAAAAGCACAGAACACTTTTTGCAACTACCCTTGCTTTGTTATTTGTCTTCATTGCCTAGTCCATCCCTGGTTTCATTAATATTGATGTCTTGGGATCACAGATGTTATGCCAACTGTGGGCAACCTGGTCATTACATATATTCATTATGTTCAACATACATTGCAGATGTTATACTAATTGTCTTCCTTTCACAAATCAAGTTTAATTTTGTTGAAAAATAAAAGGAAACACCTTTTTATGTCCAAGTAAATACAAGTTTGGTTAAGGGGTCAAAAATTCACTATCAAGTTAAGCTCAGATTCTGATTCTATGATGTTCAAAATGTCAGGAAAAGTTGATTTTAACATAGTATGTCTGTGGATACCTACTGTATGTACATCAATAACTTCCAAATAATTGACCTATCTTTTTCTAACAAGTTGCATTGTGTTGGTCTTGTTACAGGCTCCACACCTAATTTTTTTTTGGTCCAGTATTTATCTCCATATCCTTCAAAAATGGTTTACCCATGTCCAATGACATCTGCTATTTTACTGTCCATTTGTTTGTATACAAAATCAGTGTTATATAAGTTAATGTACTTGATTGAATATTATTGTACAGTAGAATCATTGATATTGTATTCTAAAATCTTCTGTTAAGTAGTTTCCTGCAGCATCACTAAAGTAAAATTTAATGGAGGTACTATATTGACCATTCCATTTTTTTTTTCTATTTTGTTTGCAAAATGTTGACCAGGTTCTTAACGGTGGTGTTTAATACAGGGATCTGTCTGTAGAATGTGTATGATTTAGGGTTTAAGGTGGCTGTTTTTTCTAAATTGTTACCAATGGTGTCTTAAGCTGTGGTACATCCTTTTTAAATCTTTAAATACAGCAACATTAACTTTTCAGTGAAAAAAATCTGGTAATATTCCTGTAGGGTGTTACCTCTCTCTCTGTGTTTAATAAATTTCATTCCAGCTGCAGTGTTAATTTCTACAGTACTGTTCCGTGCTCTTTCCTTATGTGTTTGGATGAGCTACCAGTGTTTTAGCCTTTATCTCTCTCTTCATGAAAATATTAGAATGATAAAAGTAATAGTTTCTCCCCAATCTTTGTTGGAGAGCTCAAGAGTATTCATTGTTGATTTTCGAAATGTGATTCATTAATTTTATTGTTCTTCTGGTTGTTTTTGTGTGAATTAGGAAATTATTTGAACCCTCAGATATTCTTTTGGTTTAATTCTAAAGCGTCCTGGCAGATATCTCTAGGGATATGTTGGTAATCATAATCTGTTTAGAGATAAATTTAATAAATTCTTCAAATATCAGATATAATGGATTAAAAAATCAACTGAAACTTGAATGATTAGTGATTGATATTGTATCTTCCAGAATAACTCAAGCACATTCAGAGAAAAAAATGCAATGGGTTTATAATTGCGAGATTTGGCAGAGGGAAGCAAATGTTTATTAATAAAATAGGAATCCACTCCTTTAAAAAAATCTAAAATTGTTGAGGAAGTTTGAGGTAATGTTATGGGTATGGGAATATTATTTTTCATATATTTCTGTAATTTCTGTAATCTTGGTTTATTATTTAATATTTATGTACTTTGCCCTTAAATGTGACGCCATTCCCTGTGCTTTGTGGGTGGATCACCTGATGTCACCACTGCTGAGTCTGTTCTCTGCCTTATAGTCAGTCAGAGAGAGAGAGCCAACAGTGGATTATTATTTTTGTGTTGTATTTTTTGAGTATTAAATGTCTTGTTATTTATCCTCTTTGTTTTAATTTTATTACTTCTGTTTTCGAATTCTGATTTACTGGATTATGTATTGGGATTTTTTTGTCTTAAAGTGCTTTTTTAGGTACATCATATTTACCTCCATCTTGATTTTGTTCTTGAAATAATTCTTCAACCAATCTGTAATATTTAGCTTTAGTTCCTGTAAGAATCATTTATCTTCCATCTTCAAAAAAAGAAGGTGTGATAACACTTTTAGACTTTTCAGTTCATGGTTCAGACCCTTGACATTCCAACTTATAATGTTTGATGAATATTACAGTTATTCAGTCTGTTGTTTCTACAATTCATATTTCTTAATAACAGCTAAATATTTGTTTTGTCCACTTTGAACTAAACTAGGGAAATAATTCACATGACAATTCTTAAAACCCTTATGTAATATAATTCACAAGATATCTAAAAATGCATTTGAGAATAACACTTCCATGATAATCTCCCTTTTCACCCTATTACAGATGTTATAACTCCCCAAACAAGACAGTGGCTAGGTAGTACATTGTCCCTGTTACCTAACATGCCCCACAGTAATGTTCAAGAAGCAGTGCAAAACTCTTCTTGAACAACTTCATGTATCATTCTGTATAATTTAAGCAAAGTAGGTTGCAAGATATGAAATCAACCGCTTTCTTTGATGCTTTTCCCTGACTGGCTACAACAAACACATAAGTAAATTAGCATAATATTGACAGTTCTGTTGGCCTTTTGACCCATTCAATCAATATGGATATTGATAAGCAAAATGATTCACCCAAAACTGAATTCACAGCAAAATATAGAGTTTTGCTTTGCAAAAGCAATTTTGCTAAATAAATGGTGTTCTGCTGCAAATAAAATTCCTGCCATTATCAAATATATATTTTTTTTCATCTGTAATCTCTTTCTCTATATATAAAAGTATGGCAAAAGCTATTCTGCTACAGATTGTGGAAAGGTCAACACAGCTAGAAAACAATTAAGCTGCCAGCAGTCAGGAGTGGTTCTCTGCTGCTAAAATTCATTGGCCCAGGTATGAGGCCTCAAGCAAGTCTTAAGAAGGGTCCTGGGTTGGATCATCTTGCAGATGTGGGAAAAGAGAGCAAAAGATGGCATTACCTCTAATCTGCATTAAGCAGATTAATTTAACCCTGTTTTTGTGTGAATTCTATGCACAATGAGGCCCCTGGTTTTTAACGCTCTCATGCCTTGGGAAGACTTTCCTGTCAGGCTAACCAGCATGGCGGATTTGTCTCACAGTAAAATATACTTATGAAATGTACAGTATGTAAAAAAAGTAATTGCACTCTTTTACACTTTTCTGAGTCATTTGTTCATGATTTAACAGTTCTTTAATGATAAATGCAGCCACTTTTCATTGTAGTAAAGTGAAAAAAAGCAGAAGTCCAGCAAGAAGTGGCTCAGAGTGCTTGAGCACTGTCCTGGCAGTGCACACAGGAGCAGCATTACAGAGACGGAGAGTTGGATAAATAGGGATGGGCACATACTTACATACAGTGTATATATAATATATTGCAAATAAACAGCTACCATCTCTAACACTATAAAGTGCCCTGTTATGTTTGTTCTCCATTGTTCTATTTTCTCAGTTCATTGAACTTCTGACTTTAATATAAGCTTTCAGAAAGTGCTTATCTTCCTTGTGTGTTATATAAGTAAGAGTTTTCATTGTTATTGAATCGAAAGTGGGCTAACAATACACACCTGCATTAGATTACTGAGTTGGGCAGTTGTTGCCTGATGGCAGAACACTCTTTCCTTAGCGATTTCTGCCTCATCTCTGGTAAGGTATACAGTATTTACCATATGACATTGATTCATTAGCATTCCTTTGTCTCAGGCACATTAAGCAAATTTATCTTAACCCTGGAATCAAACTAGTTTGGCTATAATTGGTCTTGCCTAACCACCTGGCCTGCCTGTTAGTGATGGGCTTTGTAACACTCTGGTTTTAATCCATGTGGCATTCAAAAACCTTGAACAAAGTGGAGTAAATTTCTTCCCTGGCATTAGAAAGTCCACCCTCTGCAAGTTTTTCATTCTAGAGTGGTTTTGAAAGTCATTCATTTAATTTACCAACTTCTTATTTTAATCAGTCTGGAGATAAATTCAGTGACTATATCTAACACAACTGGAAGGTCAAACTAGTCAACATACTATATGTAATTATTGTTTCCTTTAATTTGTTTACCTTATTCTTTGATTTTTTTCCTTTTTTTAATTTTTGTAAATAATTACTTTTTACAACTTTTTCTTTATTTCTATTCCTTCTGTCATTAAAGCCCAACATGTTTTTGTCACACTTTGTTACTTCTCTAGTGGTCCATGTATAAGCCCTTTTATTTAGTCATATGTCTCAAGAGCAAGATGGCATGGCTCTCAGTAATGATGAAGTCATGTCATCATCCGGTCTTGATCGGCACTTTTTTCAGCTTTACCTGGATCCAGCATAACCCAAGTCATTTTCAAATTTTAACCTTTATTCTTCAGTTTATTTGCATTATACATTGGGATAATGTTCAGATGTCATGCAAAATCATGTCCAAGCCTTTCTTCCACAGAAAATGTAATTAAAATTATTGAAAATAATATGTGTGTAGAGCACATCTATGAGCTAGGAAAAGGTAATTCTGGGCCTGTACATTAACGTACTTAAAGAGTAAAAGTGCGGGCCCAAAATAGTAAAGACATGATGACATCAGCTCATGAGGGGCTAACTCTATGCATTCTGTCAGTAAATCAAAATCATCAGCCACATATTTTTCTGGTGCCAAAACTAAAAAGGCTTTCTTTCTTTTAAAACTGCCAACCTCAGCCAATAAAGTATGTCTGAAATGAACATAAACTGCGAAGAAGATACATAAATGAGAGCTGCTTGTGCTTAGAGAGTTAAACTGAGCACATTCTTTTAACAATGACTGCCTTAAGGACACTTTTTTGAATTCTGTGGTCATTAATCTGTTTCCCCTGATCCAAATTCTACTGCATAATGAACATTTAGAATAAAATGCCCCAAGCTTATCTCTTTTCCTTTTTTTTTTTTTTTTTAAATAAATACCGAACAGTATATTGCCTCTGGGAAAGTGCTAGGAGGCAGGTTTGATAAGGATGCTAAGATGCATTGTCACCCCCACATAAAGTATACATTCACATAGTTAAAGCTCATAGTCAGTCCCCAATTTGATATATTCGTCTAATGTTTTCCAGCTATGCTTGCTGAGCAGGTATTTTCTCATCAATTAGCAATGTTTTTTGCTATTAGAGTTGATTTCAGTGGAATGAAACTTTTTAGAGTGTTCGATTACAGCCAGACCAGACAGGAGTGCACATTCTTGATAATTGTTATTTCTCAGTCTGTTGGTTTTAATGCTGTCTTCTCAACATGTAGCCAGAGTGAATAAAACATTTTAAAGGAGCACAATTTCTAACTGAATCAGAGGTACTTACTTCCAGCTTCATTTTTTCTTGTTCATCACATGTTGCCTGTATGTTGTAGCAAAAGACTTCAGTTAGTTATGCAGTACTGCGACTAGATCCACAAATTTCTCTTTATTTTCATTTGATTTGACAACAGAAAATGAAACAAATCAGGCATTTTTACTTCATTCATTTTTCAAATCAGTATTTGCATCCCAATCAGCAAGAACAGTGACCAGACAAAAAAAAAAAAAAAAAGAAAGCATTGGCTAATGGAGAAACCCAGAATGCACCAGTGTACAAGCTCCATCCAGACAAAATGAGCGCAGACTCACACACTGACCTCCTGTTCTCATTTAAAGTAAGATGGCTTCCTCTTTTGCATACAAAACAAACTGAAAATTAAATATCTGTCTCCACTGAGTATTCTCTTCTCAAATTCCATTAGTGCCTGAAGATAATAACTTGTGAACTCGAGTGGAACTTCATTTTATGAAACAGTGCAATGGAGTACGCTGGAACCCATTATAATGCAATGGCGAGAAATGAAAGAAATCATAATTATCAGTGCCACTAAAAATACATGAAACATAAAATTTGTCAGGAAAAGTAATTGAAATTATTGGAGCAATTGGTTTTGATGCAGTCCGTGCACTCAATGATAATAAAAAGTCATCGGCTGCGGTTTTCTGTAATGAGTATGAGGCCAAGGTGACGCTGTTTGCGTGCGGGCTGAGAAGCAGATTTTACCTCTTTCGGCACTTTCATTAGCGGAAGGCGGCGACATACGTGATTACTGGTGGAGCCTTTCAGCTCATTAGATTCTCTTAGCAGGAATCCTGCAAAGTGGTTGTGAAATATTTTAGCTGGCCCCTCATCGATTTCCACTGTCTTTCAGAAGTCTGTTTAGAGGAATGGTCAATACCTGGTTAAATTCTCATAAGCTACATTTTAGATAACTTAACTAGCAATCATGTAGTCCTCAGCAAGACCTAAAGTTAGACAAGTCAGGTGATAAATGGCACATAACAGAATATGCTTTGCCTGTTTGTTTAACAAGAAAAAAATAAGCCATCTGGCAATTGTGATGTTATGATTTAGGAGTTTTGGAAGTATTTTGTATTCATATTTTCATTTTAAGTATGTTACTTTTTATTGTTATTTTTATGTTTCCATGCTGCCATTTTGTATTTTATTTTTATCACAGATGCCTTCATTTACTGTATTTTTAAATAGCCACTTTAATTTTTCTGTTAGCCCTGGCAACCCATTGTTTAATGGTGGTGCCACCCTATTCCCAACATGCTAGCTTTGGGAGTTAGTTGCTGGGGTGTTAGGCCATTGGCTGGGTGTTTGACTTTGGCTTTTGGCTAGCATTTTGTCTTTTGGTTTTCTCTGATTTGTTGGTCTTTTATCTTTTGACCCCTACTTACTCCTGACTAATTTTTTTTTCTGCTTTATTTCTTTGTCCTTGTCCTATCCTTGCCTTTATCCTCACTAATTTCCACCCTTGGCAGTGCAAGTCAGTTCCGATGAAGTAAATACAGCCTTGTAGGTTCCGTGTCACTTTATATCTAGATACTACTAACCAAACATGATTGATAACTTGATCATGACATGTTACCACCTCACCATACAAACATTTGTAGCACCAGTTTGGTCTACAGTGTTGTTTTATTGTGGGAAGGCTTCTGGGAACACCTTTCCTTAACAATGTAGTGCCCTCTTATTAAAGGCGCAGATTTCTTACTTATAGACTATAGTTATTTGTTACACCTTGGTCACCACTCCAGTTTTTTATTCAAACACTTCTCAGAATTTAGGGATATACAGTTCAGAGTTGCAATGCCCTTGCATCCAAGACTACAACTTTATAGCTTCAGACTTTACCCAGGTATGACTATTGCTCTAGCCTGTTCCTTTCACCCTGGATTTTCCCAACTCTCTGCAAAACAAACAGAACAAAATGTACAAGTAGGAAAACAGGGTAAATAAGTTTTAATCTTTAAATATTATAACTAGTGCCATAAAACAAATGCTAATAGTGATGTGGCTTTTCATACCAGTACAACCTGATTGTCCTGTAGTTCAGAAAGCAGACAAAGATTAGCAACACATTCAATATATGTGTAACGATTCCAGTGGCCCATAATCATAGCAGCTATACAAAGCCTCTGGTCAGATCATCATTTCTGGTCAGCTCTCTCTGTGTCTCTAGCCAGGTCATCGTTTGACTTTTTGTTGTCCTCTTATAAGTGAGGCTGTAAAACATGTCTCTGTCTTCCCCCAAACTTTCTTCCTAGGGGGGAAGGAGTCGTCATTCCTCTAAAATCTATCCCTCTTCCTAAGCCCACAAACACAATCTGTCCCTTCTCAGCTTTCTTCATGGAGCAAGGGTTCATTATCTTAGGTTTCCCTGTCTTCGATATTTGGAACTCATACACCTAAATGCACACTTCTAAGGTCACAGATAGAATACCAAAGTGTTCTCCATGTGAATGGCACATCTAAACCATTTTTGAAGCAGCCGCTTGCATACAGAGGTGTCACTTTAAAGCCAGACGTGGCTGCTTCATTCCATCCACCAACCTTTCCCCAAATTTCACATTCTGAATTAGCAATTAATAGAATAGAATTACCGAAAAGGATCTGGTCTTGGGTGTCAAATAAACATCAAACAAGTATGCTCTTCTCATCAGTTAAACCCAGAAAACAATGCTTCTGTATACCATTTTTACTTAGAATTTATGCTTACTTGTCAGAAAACTGCTTCTTTCTTTTAAATATCCACTTCAAACTTAGCCTGTCCTTAAAAGACAGTGTAACATATAATTATAACAAAACTAGATATTACAAATACCCAACAGCAACAAAATACAACAAATGATCTTTCAGAAAACAACTGCAATGTTATTTTTATTCATCTTAATTAAAAGCAAGCAAGGAAGAGTATCGTTTTCACCAAAATAAAACATTTTTTTAAAATGTTATGGATTAGATCCTGCCCTATTTTTAAAAAGTTTTGAACAGATCCTTTAAGTGAGAATTTGATTTTTTCCAATTTTAAATAGTATACAACATCAGTTACCCACTGACTTAAAGGTGGTGGGTTGTTATTCTTCCAGTTGAGCATGACAAGTCTATGATCTCTTTTGGATACTTTAAACAGGATTTGAGAAATGTACTTAATTATTTCTATTTCTGAGAGTAGTTTTCATAATGTCAAAAATATTTAGTGTTTTTCTGCAACCCCATTTTGTACTCCCTTAGCTACCTCTTGTTTTTGTGGTTCAAAAGTATTAGCACAGTACTAGAGACATGAATACACATGGGTTTTGATTTTAAATGTTTGAAAATAGTTCAGGACAGTGCCTGGGCTATAAGATACCCCACATGGAGAACAGTTTTGCAGGCTGCTTGTTTAGCTAGGCTGGTACATTTTGATTGTCTCCACTAGGGGACTTTGTACTTCTTAATGCTGCAGGAAAATCAGGAAGTGCTTATTTGTGGTCTAAGCAAAAAAGCGGCATGACCTACTGGAGTTGGAGTCCCAAAATCTGGCTTATGATATCAAGTAAGTTAAAATGTCGTAAGTATGGCTCTCTGACACCCATTACAATGGGCATGCACCTGCAAGTGACCTGTCCCTTTAAATAAGATGTTGGTTTCACGAATTCTGGAGCAGCTAAGTCTATAAGTATAACCCTAAGCGGACCCAAGCTAAGTGAAGGTAGACTGACTCGAACGGAGGCGGGCATGTGAGTGAGGAGGGCCCCGCCCCCCTCCCCTCGGCCCACAGCCGTTCTCTTGGATTTACACAAATAAATCAATACTACAAGCACTAAATCAACCAGAGCGTTTAAATCTGTTAAGTAGTTCTCTTGTGAAAAGTGGACAGAAATACAGACAGACAGACAGACAAACGGATTATATATACATTTATAATATATATATATATATATATATATATATATATATATACTGTGATGGACGACCGGCTATGGACTCCGGTCGCCACCCCCAGGCCGCTAGGAGGAGCCCTCCGGACAGCATATTGGTGCCCCGAGTTCCAGCAGGGCCTCATGGACTTTGTAGTTTCTATACACAGCCCTGCTGGATACCTTGGGGGCCGCCAGGAGTCGCTGTGAAGGGGCTAGTGGAGTCTTGCATGCCCTATAACCCGGGAGTGCATGTCAGTCACGTGACTCGAGGAAGTGACGTGCTCCCGGGATGAAGAAGACTGTTTGCCCTGACCCGGAAGGAAATGGACTTGTGGGTTGTGCTTAGAACCACTTCCAGGTCAGGAGCTATAAAAGGACTCTGGGTAAGCCCAGACATTTGAGCTGAGCTGGGAGGAAGGGTGGCAAAGTGTCTGGGAGTGTGGAGGATTATTGTTGATTGATTATTGATTTATATTATTGAGTATTGTGGAGAGGAGGGTGCTTTGTGCACAAGTATTATTATTATTTCTAATAATAAACCATTATTTGGACTTTTATCTGGTGTCTGACGTCTGGTCTGAGGGTACAAGGGGTCACGGAGACCTCAAACTGTCACTATATATATATATATATATATATATATATATATATATATATATATATATATAACAAATAGTTTTCAGATTATGTGCTGTAAAGTGCAAACCCCCCCCAAGCATTATTACCCAAGACACCACTTTAAACATGACATTAAAAACAAAGCAAAAATGTAGTAGACACATTCCCACAACACTGCACTTTAGAACTGAAGACTTGTCTCTCCGCCTCATTCATTGGTCAAGAGTCCCATCTTCAATTCAGAAGGGCAGTTGTTTGGAAATTCTTTTCCTGTTTATGATGTGCACTGATTTTTCTGTAAGTATACTTTTTTTTAATTTTATTTTATTGTAATCACACAACATTTCATACAAATAAATCATCCATCCATCCATTTTCCAACCCGCTGAATCCGAACACAGGGTCACGGGGGTCTGCTGGAGCCAATCCCAGCCAACACAGGGCACAAGGCAGGAATCAATCCTGGGCAGGGTGCCAACCCACCGCAGGACACACACAAACACACCCACACACCAAGCACACACTAGGGCCAATTTAGAATCGCCAATCCACCTAACCTGCATGTCTTTGGACTGTGGGAGGAAACCGGAGCCCCCGGAGGAAACCCACGCAGACACGGGGAGAACATGCAAACTCCACGCAGGGAGGACCCGGGAATCGAACCCAGGTCCCCAGATCTCCCAACTGCGAGGCAGCAGCGCTACCCACTGCGCCAATCAATTTTTACAAAAATAGGATCGAAACAATTCAACCCCTACCCCTGACAAAGAGAGCTAGGCCAACAGAGTAAAACTGAAAGCTGTAAAAATACGTAAATAGATGAATTAATAAGTGAATAAAGATAAATGGAGAAAAAAAAAGAAAAAATAAAAGGGGAGAAAAAAAGTATACGTTTTGACAATATTTTAGAAATAAAACACCTGTGTTTTGCATGTTTTGAGCATATGATTGGATCACTGCCAAGTGAATTATGTAACACGAGTAATATGAGATTTTTTTTTCCTTTTACATGTTTTATTCTTCCCCGTGTCTACGTGGCTTTCCTCCAGGTGCTCTGGTTTCCTCCCACAGTCCAAAGACATGCAGGTTAGGTGCATTGGCGATCCTAAATTGTTCTAAGTGTGTGCTTGGTGTGTGTGTGTGTGCCCTGTGGTGGGCTGGCGCCCTGCTCGGGATTTGTTCCTGCCTTGCGCCCTGTGTTGGCTGGGATTGGCTCCAGCAGACCCCCGTGACCCTTTGTTAGGATATAGCGGGTTGGAAAATGACTGACTGACTGACTGTTTTATTCTTTGTTTGTTGTTGTATAGCGTTGGCCACTATTGGGTTAATTTGGTTTTTTGCATTCTGTATAAGACCATGAGATATATCATTTTTAGGTGGATCATTCCTTTAATGTTAAATAAGACTTTACAGCATGTAGGAGATACTATATGAGGAACAGATGCACTTTTACAGCTTCTGGGATTGGAAGCATCCTGCTTGCACATCAAAATAAAGGCAGGCCATAAATGTGGTATTATTAGGTAACATTGAAAAAATAAAGTTTAACTTTCATTTACATAATATATAATGATTAGGTTATCATAGACACAAAAATTGCTTATATTCTTTTGAAAAATAAAATTGTAATGTGACCGCAACATTTCTTTTTCAAAGTAAAAAGGATGTACCATGGCCTCTGTCCGATTCTTCCTTATTCCTTACTATTACAGTGAACTTCTTGAATAAAATATAATAATTATGAAGACTTTTTTTATTTAAATATAATTTATTGAGTTATACCCAGCAACAAACAGGTATAACCATATACTGTATGCTAATATCCTCCCGGTCAAAAAAAAAATTAAATAGATGCAAGTATACATATAAATCACAGCTCTATTTCCAACTGTGTGACACAAATGGTGAATGGATCCAGCATGTAGGGGAACTGACCTATTACACTGCCAGTCAAAATTCACATCATATATTGCATGTCCAATGGGGAAAAATATAAAGTGGCCTTGCGAAGTATAACGTTTCCTAAAAGCGGAGCTTCACTGCATGCTCATGCCAGCCAGGGTGCAGCTTCAGCATAAGCAGACAGACACAGACAGTGCCTATTTGATTTTATGTTAATACAAATAAATGGCAAAAAATTTGTACGAAATATATATTTGAAAATTCCACTATTTGTGCTTATCCAAATAATCCAGATTCGGCTACACCCTGTCACGGATGAGCGGGGACACTGCCTGGCCGGGACGCCTGGACAGTCCCCGAGTTGGACGATACTTCACCTCGGCCACGAGAGGGCAGCTGCCCGGGCCTAATTGGGGGCCACAGGAATGGAGCCAGGACACTCACCACTGTGAGAAGACGTGGCCACCGCCAGGGGGTGCCCGGACAGTTAGGGAGTCCTGGATGGCAGCACTTCCGCCACACCAGGAAGTGCTGCCGGAAGTAATCCCAAGGGCACCCGGTGTGCTTCCAGGTGCTCTCCTGACTCTTCTGCCACACCAGGAAGGGATGTCAGGGGGAGCACCTGGGGCTCATCCGGGTCGTAATAAAAGGGGCCGCCTCCCTCCACTAAGAGAGCCAGAGTTGGGAGGAAGAAGACGAAGCTTGTGAGGAGGTCGAAGGTGAAAGAGAAGAAGAAGAGAGAAAGAGAGAGAAGGTTGAAGGTGAGAAGAGAAGAAGAGAGAAAGAGAAAGCGAAGAAGAAAGAGTTGGTGAAGGAAGGCATTGTGGTGCAAAGAGGAAATAAAGAAGTGTGTTTTGGACATTCTGGTGTCTGTCTGTCTGTGTCTGGGGGTATGCTTTCCACAACCCCTACAGTACAGGGTAAGGCAAAACATTTAATCTGGACCTAAACCAGATCCAGAATGTCACATATAACTGAGCTAGCTCACATTCAAGTTCGTCACTTGCAAATGCGTTACGTTAAGTTCACCATTCTTAGAAAAATGGGCTTGTTCAATGAACGCACTCTTTTGAAATAATTCACGCACAACACTGGCAGTTACATTAAGAGAATCGGACACTGCTGCAAATTGTCTGTTTACGTTGGCAATAACATGTTGTTTTATTTGTGTACACCCACACCATACGTAAAGTGGATTTTGATGCACCTCCTCAGTCAGCTAATGGCCAACACAGCAGGTATGATGGAGTGAAGCTTGGCTGAGATATTCCTGACCTGTCGGACAGTTTTCTGAGAAATGACAACAGGATTACAAAGTAAACTGACAAAAAAACTAAAATGTTTTTCAGTGAAAATACACAGTGTTGGGTCTCTTAAAAAGGATCTAAAACAGAGTCTGTACATCATATTCAACACTTTTGAGTTGTCATGTAGCTAGTCTGGCTGCATTTCCCTGCTTGATCAAGTATGTCCTCATTTCCTAGTTTTTCCAAAATGTTGTGTTAGCATACATCATTGTATTAAATCCTGACATTTACATGAGAGTTACATACGCACATGTTGAGCCTCTTTTTGTCAGTATGCAACATTTTTAAATGAGGCCCGGGGTCTGTAATGTGTTTGTATGCTTTATCATCTGTACATGACTCTCACAGCCACACTTGACTGTTACTTTCTTTCATGTGAAGCCTTAAAACCATGAGGACTGATTTAGTTCATTTATGTCAGGTAGAATGCCCAGTGGGGGCCGAATGGTCTCATGGCTTTAGAACCCCTGCAGATTTTGTTTTTTTTTTCCTCCAGTCCATCTAGATTTTTTTTGTTTTTTCTGTCCTCCCGGCCATTTTGTTTCTTTATAAACTTTTTTTCTTCATCTTGTAAAGCATTTTGAGCTACACCATTTGTATGAAAATGTGCTATATAAATAAATGTTGTTGTTGTTGTTGTTGTTACCTTTGCTAACATTATTTCTGCTAGTGTAGTGGCCCAGTGTTCAGTCAGCCCTGCTGCCTCAGATCTCCAAGGAGCTAAACTTAGTTTCCACCCATACACCATATCTCCATGTCTGCATAGCTTTTTTCATTGCACTCCAATTTTATTTTCCACATTGTGTGGAAATAAGTACTAATAATATTTGTGTTTCTAAATTGAAACAATGTGAATGATTACTGGTCTCCTGTCCGGGGTTAGTTCTTACTTGACACCTGATGCTGGCATAAGAGGCCTTGGTTCCCAATATTAGTGTAAGAAAAAATTAAAAATAGATTTATTTATGTATTTATTTATAAAGCACTTTAAAAACAACATCAAGGCTGATCAAAGTGCTGTACAATATAAAACCCAACATATCAGACACACAATAACCAAAAAGTAAAAGAATCAGAAACACAATAACACATAAGAGCTGAAGAAATTCATAATAAAAAGTACACAGATAGTCAACATATCATACTAGGTTAAAGGTCAGGGAGTAAAAGTGTGTTTTTAAATAAGATTTCAAGGCAGCAAGTGAAGGAGCCTGCCTAATGTGCAACGGCAAATCGTTTCAGAGTTTTGGAGCTGCAACTGAAAAATCCCGATCATCTCTAAGTTTGCATCGTTTCCTAGGAACACATAAAAGCATCTGGTCTGCTGACCTGAGAGAGTGAGATGGCACATAAGGGTGCAGCATTTCCAACAAATAAAATGGGGCACAACCATTAAAGGATTTAAAAACAAATACATGGACCTTAAAATTGATTCAAAAATGAACTGGAAGCCAGTGAAGGGAAGCCAAAATTGGGGTAACGTGCTCATGCTTGCTTGCGCCAGTTAAAAATCGAGCGGCGGCATTTTGCACCAGCTATAGGCGAGCAATGGAGACCTGGCTAATTCCAAAAAGAAGCGAATTGCAGTAATCAAGACGAGAGGTTATAAAAGCATGTATAGATGTATTAATAATTATTTAATACAAGTACAGGTTTGAAGTTAATGCAGGAAACAAAGAAACTGCTTTTCTTAAACCATCTCCCAAAATCAGAATGCTTGAGGCATGCCTCACACAAACCTCTTCTTGGACAGATTGCATGGGAGCTGTAGAGGGAGAAAATTACATTGAAGAAACAAAAGGCTGACAAGGTAATAGCACAAAGCATGTTATTCTTTTTTATTTAAGTCTTCACCCTATGTATGTATATACATATATAATCCATCACTCGGCATTCAATCAACTAAACAAACAGCCTACAAATCAAGGCAATTGTATACTTCTTGTAATCACACAAAAAATTCCTCAAAATCTCCTGATTAGGTAGGCCTCTTGAGCTCTGCATGTTTCCTCATTGCCATGCTTGAAGCTGTGTCATGTAATGAAAGCTTGAGTCTAGTTGTCTGCACTATTTGTGTCTCTTCAACACTATTTAGAATTTAGCAGATTGTTACAACAGACGAAGACAGTTTATGTGTTCAGAGTGATGGTAACAGATTCATTCTCAGAGACAGACCTGATAGGCCTCTGTATTTTATAGGTGGAACTCAGTGGACAACAGCCTGTAGAGTAGGAGGGGGCTTTTAACAGATGTTTAATATTTTAGTCTTCATCATCTTCAGGCACAATTCACCTCTCCTTGCTTCTTAAGGACTGAGACATTAACTGGGCCCCAGTCCATAAGACTGGTAAGTATCCCATCTTACTCCAGTCTGCAAAATGAGCAAATGCTCTCCATGAACCATGACCTTCAAGAGGAGCAGGGTGGACTCACAAGGACAGCAGCATAAAAGGTGGACCATGACAGGAACGTTTGGCAAAAAAAACCCTCAGTGCATTCTGACCTGTAGACTATGGAGGGTGTGATAAGGGAATCTTGACAGTGATGTTGAGTAGGTCTAGATTGCCTGTGGCTATGTGAGAAGAAGAGTAGGGAAGCGTTTTAAGCTATTGTTATGATTGTAAAGCAGCAAACATTCATTTGAGACTACCTTTGTACACATTTATTGTCAAACCAGGATGTCACTTAAGCCATCCAGGTTGATTCCATTATAAACAATGCTACGAATTCTATGACGTTCACCCTCTTGAGCTGGAATGTCAGGTGAAATTAAGCAAAAGTCTTACATTTCAAGCTATCAGCAGTTGGGTCATTGCACTAGCTTGTGTCCTTTAATATTCACTTTTTAAGCCAGTGTGTACAATTGATTGGCCTGGCTAATGAATATTCATCAGATCTCACAGATCTCTAATTAAATCATAGTGGCATCATCACATTTTTCTGGTGGAAATGTCCTGTTTCACTTGTAACGCTTGATGGGCCTGTCAGGTCACCAGTTCATGATGTGTGTTATTTGGGAGCTACTGTGCTACCAACCATTTGTCTCAAGGTAGACTGTTATTTGCCCCTTTATTGCCACAATCCTGTGCTGAACATGGATGTCAAAATGTCATTCCCATTTCCCAGGATCTGACAATTACAAATGAAGTTGGAAACACTGCAAAACAGAAAAGCTGTCAGTTCATCTTCTTGCATGTACCGTAAACTTTATGTAGATAGAATAATTTGCTGCAACAAAGTTCTTTTTATATTTAGATCTCATGATATTTGATAGGGGAGGCTTATGGCCCATTGGTTAGTTGCACCCTGACCCCTTAGACACCTCTATTCAAATTCAGCTTACGTCCCCGTCTTCTTCTCATGTCTACATGAGCTTGTGCCCAGATACTCTAGTTTTCCATAATGAACATACTGGGTAAGAAATTGGACTTTAAACCTAAACGTTCAGTCCCTTCTTGAGAAACATTAAATGACCCTGAACATATAAAGAATACAGAGTATATTGTGCCATGCATCTGTGTTTCTAAAGTTTCTTAGAATGGTTTTTGATATAGAAATGTAGTGTAGTGGCTCAGTGAAGTTTGCATGTTCTCTCTGGGTGCTCAGGTTTTCTCTCATAGTCCAAAGACATACAAGGTGGTTGGATTGGTGATATCAAATTGGCCCTGATGTACAGTATGTGTGTTCACCCTGTGATAGACTGACACCCAATGCTTGCTGGGATAGGCAACCTGCTCCGGATAAGTAGATTTAGGAAATGGATGGATGGATGAATGGTACTCTGTAAAATTAAAGGCTGTTTGTGTTTAAATCAGCGTTTGTGTGAGTGCTAGACTGGCTTCCTATCCTTCATGCTGACACAGTCAGAATATACTCTGGCTGTCCGTGACCCAGAAATGAAATATGTGGGCTCAGAAAGTGGATGATACTTGGTTAAACTTTAACTACTGTTTGCTTTCCTTTTTAACTTTAGTGCTTATATTTCACATAACTATTTAATTATTGATTTAATAAAACGTGACAAAATATAAAGTGGAACCTCGGTTTGCAAGCATAATTTGTTCCGGAAACGTGCTCGTAGTCCAAAGCACTCGTATATCAAAGTGAATTTCCCCATAAGAAATAATGGAAACTCAGATGATTTGTTCCACAACCCAAAACTATTCATATAAAAATGATTAATACAAAATATAAAGTAAAAATACATAAAACAAATTAACCTGCACTTTACCTTTGAAAAGAATCATGGCTGGTGTGAGTGGGTTTCTAAATTCTTGTGGGATTGCACCAAACGGGACGACACAAGGAAGAGCGTCCCAAATCAATCGCAGTCTCCCAGCGCTGTAGCAGTTCGCCGTAAAAGTGAATCCGAAAAGATCATGGACATGCTATAAGCGCCTGCCGTCGATGGGTGATACAAGGAACAAGGAACATTATAAATGCGCAGGGCCCTGCCTGACTGCTGTGTCTGTGTATAAATAACCGCGCTGTTGCTGTTTCAAGCTGAATAAAGCTGGTGTTGCTAAAGTACTGAGACTCAGCTTCGTGTTTTAGGGTGCAAGATGGGGATTCGCACGTCACAGCACACAAACGCGCACGAGCACACACATACACACACACGCGAGCGAGCGAGCGAGCGCACACACACACGCGTGTGCACACACAGTCAAAATGCAAATGCTGTAGTAAACAGTATACGCTCGTACGGATGTTGACTATATGAGTGAGGCACGCCGACTCAGATGGAGAATAGGAGATGATTGCCCACAATCCCGCAGCGAGAGAGAAAGAAGAACCATCAGCTCAGTTGTGATCACATGACGCTCAGCAGACAAAGCGTATACATACTACTCGTACTGCAAGACCTCGGTCGTTTATCAAGTCAAAATTTATTAAAAATTTTTGCTCGTCTTGCAATACACTCGTAAACCAAGTTACTCACAAACCGAGGTTCCACTGTACCTCATTTTCAATATTTTGGCCCCTGAGGAAAAACACAGACAATGATAGAGCCATCAGTTGAACTGAGCGTTTAAATAGGCAAAAATACTGCTGAAACTGAAATCATGCCTATTTGGCCCAAATTTAACAATTTATCCTTTTGCAGGAGTCCAATGAATAAGCACAGGGAAACTGTCCAGAGCACGAGCAGCAGCAGAAGAAGCTGTCATCACAGGCTGTGTTTGTATCTAACTATAGACAAGTGTGCATGCCGGTGTATGCTGCTGATCTGCAGAAAAACACCTCAGGGGCGCTCACTCTGCGAGCAGTGGGGGTTATATAGCCTCTGGACTAATGGACTAAAGAGGTCACTTTTTTTTTTTTTTTTTTTTGATTGGCAAAAAATAAATATATAAAAATATCTGAGACATGATAACAATTGACATGGTGAAGACTCTACAAAGATTGAAATTCTGCTGCTTTATTATTACTTCTGGCTTTATTGTTAACTACAATCCCACTGTGAGTCATCATGGAAAGTGGTGGATATTTCTAAAACCTCTCAAATACTTCTGCTATTTGTTGTGTTCATGCAATGCCTCATCACCCAGGCTGACTTTTTCTGATGGTTTATCCCAATGAGAGCCACGCTAACACTTATTCATACTGGGAAAATTGTGCCACTGCTTAATCACCTGGGTTGAATGATGTTAATGTTACATTAACCTGTGACGCATCATGCTGATTTCTTTTTCTCTACACTCATGGCTAATCAACAGACCCTGCCGTTCCTGTTTATTTTGAAACCTCCATATAAGATAAAGCAGAATCCTAACAGCACCATATTAGTATGGATGGTAATACTGAATCAGTAGGACTAATACTGAATGAACATGATTAAGCCATAATCATATGTGATCTCTAGAGCCCCATTATGCTAATGCACAAGCACCAAGCCTATTTGCTTTATTTACAGTTCAGGACAAAAGCTTGGCCAATAGACCATATCTGGTCTGGACAGGATTTCTGTCTAAACCAACTCTTAGAATTTATGACTATCAATATATTAAATGATACATCGTGCGATGTGCTCAAACACATCATCAACTCAATTTTTATTGTCATTCATTCACATACATAGTATATGATGGAACAAAATTTCATTCTTTACAGTTCCCAGTGCTTAAGCAAAACAACATACTTTTGACATACATCATATCATTACCAAAAACCAGAGCAACAATACCAGTAACAAGTCTAAAGATGCAGAACTATAAAGCTTGAACAATGCTTGATATCCATTTTAAAGTGCAATGTGCAAAGTGACAGTAATTGGGGGAATGTTTTAGGGATATGGTACTGGGTGACATGTAGGAGTGGAAAGAAGCTGTTTTAGGACCTGGCTGTGCTTGTTCTAATGCTGTGGTATCTTCTAACTGACACCAATAGGTCAAACAGTGAGTATGATGGGTGAGAGATGTGTTTCACAATGCAGTAGTCTTTACGCAGACAGCGTGTCTGAAAGATGTCCTGGATTGAGGAGAGGGAGACCACTATGATCTTCTCAATGGTCCTCACTACACGCTGCAGAGTCTTTGCTGTTCCCAGACCACAGTGATAACAGTTTGTCAGAACGCTCTCCACATTTTCTCTGTAAACAGTGGTAAGAATGAGTTGTGGTAAACCAATTCACTTCATTCTCCACAGAAAAAAGAAGCATTGTTATGCCTTCTTGACAATAAAGTTGGTGTTGATTGTCCAGGAGAGGTCATCAGAAATATACATCCCAAAAAACTTGTTGCTCCTGAGTCCCTCCACAGCGGAGCCATTGATGAGATGTTGAATAGTCAGCTGATGTTCTCCTGATATCAACAAGCATTTCTTTTGTCTTATTGACATTAAAAGATGGATTATTTCCACCACACCACCTCACCAGATGTTCAACCTCCTCTCTGTATATCGTTGCTGTTGAGACCCACTATGGTGCATTATCCACGAACTTGACATTGAATTTGGACTCAGCATGCAGCCTTAAGGAGCACCTGTGCTCAGCTTCATGGTATTAGATGTTCTGCTGCTGATACGCATTGACTGTGGCCCCTCTATTAAAAAGTCCAGAATCCAATTACAGAGAGGAGTGTCAAGGCCCAGCAGAGAGAGTTTTCTCACCAACTGCTGGAGAATGATGATGTTGAACGCTGAGCTGAAATCAACAAACAGCATTCTGACATACGTATTCCTGGTGTTCAGGTGAGACAGTACAGAATGCAAGGTACAGGAGATGGCATCATCAGTGTAGAGCTTTGGACGGTAAGCAAACTGGAGTGGAATTAGAAAGGTGGGGAGGATTTAGTTGATGTGTCTTTTGCGCCTTGTTTGACAAAGCAATAATACTTTTTTTTATAATAATACTCTTTTATAGACCTCCTCCATCCAGTCTTCACTGGGTCCTCAAGGGCCAAAAGCACAACCAACTGTGTGGATGACACTGAAAGCAGAACTATGTCTGCCCTAAGCGTGGTCACAGAGATTATCTCAGGAAACTTCAGCCTTTTCCCCAGGTTGACCATCAGCTAGTAGTCCCTGGTTGTTCCCCAACTGCTCCAATTGGTTATTACATGGCTTCTTACCTAGTTTAACAAAGGACCTAGAATTTTCATATACGTTGTACTACACTTGTTGAATCACTGACATTTACCACAAACACCTTAAGTAGTACCTCTGAAGCAGAAGTATGTGGGAAACTGCATTCACTGAGTGCTGGACAGTTTGGCAAAGTAAATAACACATAAGCTATTACTTTTCAGTATTTATAAGTTTCAAGATACTGTATATATTATATAGTGGAAAGTGAGCCATTATTGGCCAGTGATTGGTTAATTATACTTTACATTGCCTGGTGAATGACAAATATCGAGCTTGGCAGATAAACTGAAAAACTGTCAACTTTATCCAAGAGTTTTGCCCTTCTAGGCATTGCATTTGGAGTATATGGTTTACTGATATCCAACAATCCATTAAAATAACTTACTGTAGAAGTGGAAACTTGAACCCAAATCCCTTGTTTTTTTTATCAGTTTTTAAACTCAGTTTGTGTGTTGACTGCTGATGGAGGCTCAACAATATATGATTCCTAAGAATAAGTAAATCCCAAACAACCTCCTAACTACCAACTTCTCTTTATAGCCAGTCACGCAGATACCATTCCTCCCTCCCACCAGCACCCATTATCACCTACTGTTCTCCATGCTCTGGAGAGTCTGCAAAACTAAATGGAAAAATAGGAAATGAAAAAGCAGTAGGAGGAAAACAGAATAAAAGAATAAAGAGGGAGGATTTTTGAGTAAGCCCCTAGTCTAAAAAAATTATTAATTTCATAAGAGTTGTTTTAATACTCTAGCTACTTTTTTCAGGGAAAGAATCCTTTTGGAATTATTGTTGATTTTCTAGGTGAGTAGCTTTGCAGTGGATCAGATTATTAAAAGATAAAAGCCAATGTCATCCTCAAAGCAACTAGGATTTTGGCAGCAGTAAACTCCTACAAACAGAATAAAGAAATATATATCAAAACAGGCCATGGGAGTTGTAAAGAGGGTAAACACTGGAATACAAAAGGTAATCTAACATACAGAAGATACCCAAGCCCACTTAGACCATTTCTGGATCATTGTGGGTCCAGAGCGTACTCTGGAAGAATAGGAACATAACCTGGACAAGGGACCATGAAACAGGGTTTAGTTTGCTTTGATTAACAGTTAAATATTTGCAGCCTGATTTGTCTTTTGCAGCATTTACCTTTGGTATTATGAGGTGGTGCAGCAGTTGCTCTGTTAAGAAGATGACTATGGAGCTGTACGGCTATGCGCACCCGAGACATGTCAGGGTCATGGAGTGCTGTGGGGCTCATATGTGCCTATATGTCCCTGGGCAGGAGACGCCATCCCAGCATCATTCTTTTGCTATGAAATAGAGTTTAGTGAAGCCACTAGATTTTGTGTTGGAGAACCCAAGAACACAGTGCAGGAGTACTTAGTGGAAAGGGATGCAAAGTTCATACAGTATGTCCATGGGCATTCATGGGTGTCTAAGCTTGAGTTCTTAGAGCTCCTATCTGAATAAAGTGCCTAAAGTAACACACATGAGGGCAAAATCTCACATCCTTATAAAATGGGATAATAGACACAATGTTGTATTCTAGCAGTTCTAAAATGGTGAGAGTCCATTTTAAGAAAGAAAAGTATAGTCCCAAAAAACACTGAAAATAGCCATTCTGAATGGGACTGTCAAATCTTGACTCATCACAAAAGGCAGAACAAAGAATCTTTACAAATAGAAGGTTTATTAATCAAAAATGGCCCAAGGAGACAAAAAAGGAGGACCTAAAGAAAGGCAAATCAATTTAAAGACACAATCTAGTAGAGCGGTCAAAATACAAAGCAAACTAGTGAGAAATCCAGAAAATTCAATAATAATTAATATGATCGCAAGAGGCGGCATGGTGGCGCAGTGGTAATGCTGCTGCCTCGCAGTAAGGGGACCCGGGTTCACATCCCTGGTCCTCCCTGCGTGGAGTTTGCATGTTCTCCCCGTGGCTGCGTGGGTTTCCTCCCACAGTCCAAAGACATGCAGGCTAGGTGGATTGGCGATTCCAAATTGGCCCTAGTGTGTGCTTGGTGTGTGTGTGTGTGTGTCCTGTGGTGGGCTGGCACTCTGCCCGGGGTTTGTGTCCTGCTTTGTGCCCTGTGTTGGCTGGGATTGGCTCCAGAAGACCCCTGTGATCCTGTAGTTAGGATTTAGCGGGTTGAATAATGGATGGATGGATGGATGGATGGATGATCGCAAGAACTCAGCAGCTCACCTAATGCATTGAAATAAACCTATTAAACAGTAGGTGTCCTCAGCCTTTATAGGGCAGCTCAAACTTGGAGACAGACAGATGGCTCTACCTCTTGGAGAACCACTCACAAAACACAAAGAACATGGAAGAAGACACCTAGACACATAGAAACTTGTAACGGCTGACCCCTTACCCAGCCGTCAGCTACACTACCAAGACCTATGGCCTGGATAAATTACTGAGATGAATCTACATATACCCAGCTGTACCTCTAACAAATAATATTTTCCCCTCAATCAACGGTGAATCACAAGCACACAAAAGCAGGTATGTAAAATAAGTAAATAAATATATTAAGTGGAACACAATAACAAAACAATACTGCACATTCCCCATGTAGAAAATATATATATATATGTAGATCCCTCCACCAAAGCAGCAACGTGAAAACACCATATATACAATAACAAACCCTCCCTTTTCCCTGTAATGTATAACAAACACAAAACACAAATAATAATAATGAATGAATACTGAAATGCCAATGATCGTGAACTTGAGTCCGGGTGTATTACTGTCCTGAAAACGAATGACTGATCAAGAAAGAATGGATGCGTTTGAATCTCCCAGAAAAATGGAACAATCTCACGGTGTTTCCTCGGCGTATGGTGGATAATGAAGTCCAACCCCAGGGTTTCTGTCGATGATTGAGCTGAAGTGAATCTGGCGGAGTGAGAAACAAACTGGATACAAAGTACGATGTGAAAAATAGCAGGAAACGATGGTTTGTTGTTGTTAAATGAAATCTCCATCTTTCTCCTTCCTCTCTTCTTCTCCACTTCTTTTTCTTTCTCTCCTGATCGTTTAAATAGTAATGAACTGGATGTAACTGAATGTGAACAGGTGCTTACCATTCTGGGGCTGCAGTCTCTCTCCATCATCCGTCCCCTCTGTACTTACGGGGACAACATTCACTGATGTACACATAACGAACAGTAAACGGGATGATGGAAACAAAACACACTACAAACTAAATGAGAAACAGTACTGACAAAGAATTCATAATCATACAAACAATAAACATAAATCACAATATTAACAATAAACAAAAGATCCAAACATGCACAGCAAAGACATAAAAATGCAATTAGAACATATCACACTAGGAGTCATCTTTCTGTCTTGTGTCCGTTGTTGGTGACTGTGGCCTCAAAGTCCTTCTGAACAACCCATAGAAGAGAAGAGAGAGCTCAGTACTCGTGTGTCCCCTAGAGGAGAATGTGGGGATAAAACTGGTGAGCTTGTTGTTGGCTTACTTCTGTGTCTTTTTTTTATCTTGAACAACCTTTTGAGGGAAGAATGAAATGAATCAAATTATTGTATTTTTTTCCTTTTTTATAATTTTATCATTTTGATTCATACAGACACTAGAACAGTGTTGAATAGACTTTGTTGATGGCATGGCTTCAATTGTTTTCTTTGCCTTTGTCTGTCTCTACTACTCTGGTTTATCATGGTCATGAACTACAAGATGCCCTTGGATTAAGCTGGTACAACAAGTTTATTTGGTACCAGCCATCACAGATTAAACTATCAAAGGGCTTTCTCTGATAAATACTCACCAAAGCCACTTCAGAAATGATAGTTAATCTAGCACTCATGTCTTTGGAACTGTGAAAGGCACATCACAGTTAAAAAACTGAAACACATATAAGAAGTAAATGCAAACTCCATGCAAAATGTTAAAAATGGGTACCATTATACAGACGTCACACGCAAAGACATTGTGTTTCTAACTACTGTATCTTTTTATTTTTTAGTTTAACAATAACCTTTATCTGTTTAATCTTTCTGCGGTGGGTTGGCACCCTGCCCAGGATTGGTTCCTGCCTTGTGCCCTGTGTTGGCTGGGATTGGCTCCAGCAGACCCCCATGACCCTGTGTTCGGATTCAGCGGGTTGGAAAATGGATGGATGTATGTTTAATCTTTTGGAATATACATAGTGAATTGCTGTTCAGTGTGTTTCTTTGGGCTGACAATGTGTTGTATTTGGAAGCACTGAAGTAGAGGCAAGCAGGGTTTCATTCACAGGTTTTGTGCCCAGATGGAAACAGGCCTGTCCTAAGAAGAAATTATGAATACATTTACAAGGAAATAAAGAGTTAAGAAAAGAATGGTCAAAATTAGGCAGGTGGTCATTACTAAAGAGACAAAATGATTGAGGCTGGAGAGGCCAAAGCAAATGAAAAAAAATGAAGTCAAAGCATGAAGCAAAAAGGGTCAGTAGATGCAGATAAAATTTAGAATATTATAAATGAAGAAATATTCAGAAGCAAAAAAAAACTTTTTAAAGCTAACCCAAATCATAACAGTATCTCATTCAAATAATAATTCTATCTTGTCAAGGTTTCTTTTGCAATTACACAACACACTAGCTGGTTTCAGACATCCATCACACTTTGAGTAAAGAAATGCCTCCTGACTTCCATCTTAACATGATCCCAACCCACAATTTCCACCTGTGTTCTTCTAGTGCTTGAGTCACTGTTAAACCGAAAGACTTTGTAGATGCATTTCAGAATTTTGAGGGCCTGGATTAGTTTCCCACACAACTTTCTCTGCTCAAAACTAAACAGTTTTAACTTGAGTTTAGCCTTGGGATGTGCTTCTGTGAAGAGCAGACCTATACTCAGTCCTCTAGATGCAGAGTTTTATCTACTCCATAGTAAGATGATTTTCTTAATATTATTCAAGAAAATTACAGTATAAGGCATAAAGATCTAGAACTTTTTTGGTGATCTTTCCTGCAACTTTCCCAAATCATTTTGTGCTCACATTATATTCATAAATGTTTTTGAAAATGGATGGAAGAATGTGAGGAATATCATCAATTGTGCCTTGCTAATGTGTTAATATTAGTTTTCTCTATCTATCTATCTATCTATCTATCTATCTATCTATCTATCTATCTATCTATCTATCTATCTATCTATCTATCTATCTATCTATCTATCTATCTATCTATCTATCGCTTTATGCCCCTGATTGAGCCAATGACTGTAATGGCCTGTAATGGCCCAATAGTTTGTATTTTGTATAGAAAATATATGTGCCAAAGAACTATTATCAATATTATATAAGTGATATAAAAAAAAAAAAAGTTAATTCCTCCATCAGCTATCATTGTTCATTAGTAATTATAATTTTAGGGAATTATATATATTTCCATCAATATTCCATTGAAATCATGTCTCTCTATATATATAATCCAACGTCTGTCTGTCTGTTTTTCACGAGAGAACTACTTAATGAATTTAGATTGTTTTTTTTCCTATAATTTGCCTGAACATTCCGGTTGATTTTGTGACTTCTCTCATTGCGCTGTGTATCATAGTTCGCTTGTAGTAACGATTTATTTGCATGAATCCAAGAGAGACACAGCAGGACGAGGGGATGGGGGCACGGCCCTCCTCACTCACAAGCCAGCCTCGGGGCAAACCTTACCTCCACTCAGCTAGAGAATGAGAGAACTACTTAACGGATTTAGCTTGGGTTTTTTTCTATAATTTGCTTGAACATTACGGTTGATTTTGCGACTTATTTCATTTCACTAAGAATCATTGTTGGCTCGCAGGAGCAATATATTCACGCAAATCCGAATCAGAGGCTGCAGGCCGAGGGGAGGGGGAAGCGTGTCGTCAGGATTAGGGAGCTTGGCAGGGCCCTCCTCACTGTCCTGTTTTACTTCTACGCGGGCAGTGCCGTGGGGCACAGCTAGTATTACATAAAACATTCCCTTATTAATTTCTTCTTTGATTTAAAGGATGTAGGAGCTTACTGGAATATCAGATTATTTAAAGAATTATTATTAATTTTTAAAAACTTGTACAATAGTAAAATTTAATGTTTCATACCATGGCTACAATAACCAACCCTTATCTTATGTATTAAGATATGCGTTAATTATATTGTATAAATGCACCATAACATCTTTTGATTTCCCATGATTTTCCCATTGCTGTCTTCTGTAATTTAAACTGATTACATTGCCCAATGCCCCTTAAAAAATCAGAACTGTTGCTATTTCTATCTATCCTGCCTTGTTCTTTATTAGTTTACACGTCTGACTTGCTTGTGCACAATTATCCAGCTGGCAAATTATAAAGATCATACCAGTTAATAAGCATGTCATTAGTATTCTAGAATTGTTTCTCTTCATATAGGCACTTTCATGATAACTGTGTTATCAGTTCCATAAGAAAAAAAATGTCTGGCAGAATGCAAGACTTAATTACTAATAGTATTATATTAATATTACACTTCTCGTGCCAAATGATTTCATTATTGAATATATGGAAGCAAATTGTGCTAATGTTTAATTAGTGGGGCTGAATCATTCTAACATCAAATCAATCAGGTTTGTGTCACATTACAGTAATAACTAATCTCCAGGGCCATATGTTGCTAATGCCTAATGAGAAGCGTTGAATTATACTCACACCTCATCTCTAGTTCCAAATAATTGTAATATGTAAAATCAGGGGTCAACTCATCCAAATTAATTAATCAGCAGGAATGGGCCAAATTAACATCAAATCTGCAGGGGCATGTCATTCTAATCTGCCATTTCTAAAGCCATATCACAGCACCGCTTAACCAGCAGTGTTGAATAATACTGATTTGTAGGACCTGATCGTGCTACTGGCTAATTAGCAGGGCTCAGTCATGCTAACAAGTGTTTCATGCTACACTGATATGTAATCTCTAAAGCTGTAGTATGCGAATACTTAGAGGTGCTGAATTATAACATAACATCACAATAACTATATCATCTAAACTCTTCAGACAATTTTATGAATTCAGAATCATATTAATCTCACATATTTGAAAATTAATCTTGCCAGTATGAAGTATTTCAGGCCATATCATGCCTGTTTACCAGCACTACTGAATAATTCTACTGGCAAAGCTTCAGAACCAGATGATTTTATTATATAGTTTCTGTAGTTAGGTCATTATAATGCCTGATTGTGATGTGAGTGCGTATCTCTTGATAAACCACCCTGTCTGTATCTGACTCAGTGTGAGTACAGTGGAACCTCGAGATACGATCACCTCTGTATACGAGAAATTCAAAATACGAGGAAAGTATGAGCGAAAAATTGAGATCTAAATATGAGCATTGGCTCGCGTAACGAGCCACGAGCCAGGCTGTGGGTATAGCTCGCGGCTTAGCAAGGGGGCGTGGTAGCAGTTGCGAGCCGCGATCTGCGGTGTCTGCGTTTCTCACTTAAGTGCACAGGTGGGAAACTGCCCACATCCATGATTGTTCCTGTGGCTGATGGGCTGCAGCTGCCATGTCCTCCCCGCATATATAGAGAAGCGCGAGCCAGTTAAGGGGGAGAAAAAGTAAAAGAAAAGAGAGAGAGAGAGAGAGAGAGAGAGAGAGAGAGAGAGAGAGGGAGAGAGAGAGAGAGAGAGAGAGAGAGAGAGAGAGCGAGCGCGCGCGCGCGCACAAGCAAGCAGGCAGGCAGGCAGGCAGGCAGGCAGGCGGGCAGGCGGGCGGGCGGACGGGCGGGCGAGTGAGTGCAGGCTCGCGTGTAGCTGAACAGGCGAGCCAAACAGCTGAAGCAGGACGGTGTAGAGAAGGTCAGCTGCATTAAGAGTGTCTCGCCTGTTGCAGAGCCCGCAGGTGAGACACTAACAGAGAAGAAGCACCGGGGATTGTCATCTGTTTTTTAAAGACGGCATCCTTTTGACGTTTTAAATTCGTGTTAAAGGATTGTTATTCTTGTGTATTTTAAACCTCCACTTCACAACTGTTTTAAGGATTATTTATTTAAAGATTTATTGAATGCTCTACTGCACTTTGGACACCTGTTTTGATTCTTTTAATAATCAGTTATATTATTTACCAGTGTTATTTATTAAAGGTAGACTACAGTATATATAATTTATCAGTGTTATTTGTTAGGAAAATTGATTTTTATGTTAATATATTTGGGGTGCAGAACGGATTAACTGGATTTCCATTATTTTCAATGGGGAAGTTTGTTCTAGATACGAGAAATTCGCTATACAAGCTCAGTGCTGGAACGAATTAAACTCGTATCTAGAGGTTCCACTGTACCAGTATTGCCTGTAAAAAAAAAAAAAAAAAGTGATTTGATTTTACTGTACTCAAATCAGATGAATCCACGGCACTTTAATAGCTCTGCTGCTATATCAGAAACTTGGCACATCCTTTGCCACGGAAGAATATACTGTATATACTCACGTATAAGTCGGGTCTTGAAACCTGAAAAATCGATCATAAAATCAGACCCCGACTTATGGGCCCGTTCAAAAATGCAACACTTAAATATTTTTTTTTTTACCTCTACTTGCCTCCTCCAATCTCGCATCAGTTTCTCAGATGCATGGCAGCGCAGTTACCAATTTCTTTCGCTATTTCAACGATGTTTAATTTAAAACCAGCTTCATATTTTCTTCTGATCGAACGCTCCATCGTAGATAAGGGATGCTTTTACGATAAAGGTGTATGAGGGTGTGAGAGACAAAAAACACAAATCAGTGCAAACGTTGCTTCGGAATAGTTCGGGTATTACCGTGTGGTCACATACTGTAGGCACAATACATACAAAAAAAAAGGAAGTGTGCTCCGTGGTTACTGTGTCATTTGGGTTTTAGCATATCATAATCCCTTGGACCAATAGTGTGAGTTTTCCATATTCGACTTATACAACCGACATTATAAAATGCCAGAAATTGTATGGTAAAATCAAGTCCCGACTTATCCGTGGGAGAACTTATCTGTGAGTATATACGGTACATGTTGAAAAAACTGAACTGTAGAGTCAACAGTAGGATAATATGCAGCCTAAAACTGTGAACGTCTGGTGAACTTGGGGGGTACACCCACCCATGATGCCCACTGCAAGCAGACAAGCCAGCAGAAAACATATTCTTACCTCAAGAAAATATTACCAAGATTCTGGAATTTCTTCTTTCGGCTGCTTCTGTTTGGGGTTGCTACAGCAGATCATCTTTTTCCATCCAGCCCTGCATGTAGGCCCTGGGGATTGGTGGCAGAATTGGCACTCCAGCCACCATAAAAAACCTCACGCTGTTGCATTCCACCTGAACTAGTATGGTGCTGAGGTTTCATTGCATGGCTACACTCAGGTCTTAATCTGGGATCCTGAATTGATGTGACATGTGGTGGGTGTGGCATTGCGCTGTACTAGCACATGCTCCTAAGCTAACCTAACCTGTCCTCTGCATTTTGCTGTGTTACACCCATCATCTGCATGTCCTCTCTCACCACATCCATAAACCTTCTCTTAGGCCTTCCTCTTTTTCTCTTGCCTGGCAGCTCTATCCTTAACATCCTTCTCCTAATATACTCAGCATCTCTCCTCTGCACAGGTCCAAACCAATGCAATCTCGCCTCTCTGACTTTGTCTCTCAACCATTCAACTTGAGCTGACCCTCTAATGTACTCATTTCTAATCCGGTCCATCCTCATCACACCCAGTGCAAATCTTAGCATCTTTAACTCTGCCACCTCCAGCTCTGTCTCCTGTTTTTTTGGTCAGTGCCACCATCTCCAAGAATCTGGAACAAAATGCATTATTCTTTTCATGCTAATGCTTAATCAGAAGTGTTGAATTACACAAACATCAATTGTCTAGTGTCAAATAATTGTAATATATACTCATGTGGTCATATTTTAATTCTTAATTATTAAGGTTGTTTCATTTTAATATTAAATCTGCAGCACTAAAGCATGTTAATATCCAATATAGAAGCTGTGTTAATATTCTTAGATTCAGAAGCTTTGTAAAAGGAAAATCATTTACAACTTAGTGCATTAATCAATACAGAGTAAGAATGTTTGTTGTCAGTACTTGGTCTGCAATCCTGATAAAATACTTAGTTGATCATCAGGGTATTGGGAGCCATCACAGATACCATGCCACTCAATAAAGCTGGTAAAAGATGCAATTTGAAACTGTACACTCTAACTGTGATGTTACACATGTTCTCCTATTTAGAAATGAATATATTAATAAATAATCAGAAAAAGGACAAAAGGCTTGTCCATGTGCATTTGAATTAATTAGCACCAACTTTAAAAGGTGTTTCCACTATTTCATTGTGATTCACATTCTTGAAGACTTTAGCCATGTTGAATTTTTCAATCATGTATCTGTTGTTAATGATGTGGGCTCATTTTGTTTCTTTTAGATATACAACCACTAAAATAATTATTTCTTCTCATTTTGAAGCCCTTTTTCTCACCCCCGCACAGACTAATATACAGCTGGAAGGAAACTACTGGAGTCTACTCTTTATGCCCCAGAAATTGGCTCCATTAACTATGGCTGTCATCAGTATGTAAATAACTTGCACAAGGCTAGTTTCCAGTGCAGAAAGCAATAAAAATCCTTTGATTTGTGTAATGCAATTAAAAGTGATTGCTCAGCATGTGACCTAAAATCAGATTATTTACAAAGATATTATATGCTTACAGAGCACTGATCCAGTTGTAAAACTTTACAGGTTTTATGAAAATTAGCATCTCAAGGCAAATTTTGTTGTAAGAAACTTCAATACCTAGCAGAATAATAAAAACTGAGTATTATTGAAATAGTAGGCAATGTTAATGAGATGATATTGTTTCTCTTCTAACATTGTCCATAGTTTCTAATGCATACATTAAATGCTATGTGTATGCACTGTTGATAAAACACAACGAAAATTTTAGAAAGAAGATGCTGTTGGGTTAATGGGTGTTGCTATCAACTTAATCTTCACAGACCATGACTTGGGGTAGCACTGGCATGCATTGCTACCAAAACAGCAATAGAGTTCAGGGTTCTCTGGTTGCTGGACCTGCACGTCTCTCCGAATTCACTGGGTCTCATCCAAGGACTCGACTGCAGTGGCTGTGAATAGTTGCTGTAAATTGCTGAAGGCAAAGCTGTTCACGGCTCTCCCCTTGTGTGATTTGTATGGAAGTCTTTCAAGTTCACTCGCTTAGACACTTGACCATTGGCTTCAAAACCATCCTCCTAAATGGTTTATCATTTCAGGTCACATTCATTCACACTGATTTTCCAATCAGTCTAACTCCTTGGAAAATTAACAATAAGTAGGAATATTTAAGGTATGTGCTGCTGTAGCAAAGTGTAATATGTTACTTATAATTTTGTTTTGTTTTAGTTATGAACTTCCGCAAAATTAATTAATTCTTGTAAATAGTAGTATACCGATTGTATAATATGTTGTAGTATGGGCGTTAATTAGCGTTACACCTCACAACCTGCATGCACCATGTTTCTTGGCTCTTTCGCCAGAAGCACGGTGGACGCTGTTGGGGCATAGGGGAGAAGCCACTTATGTGACACCCTGTTCATTTTTCCCTCTTTGTTTTTGGAAAGGAAAATAAAAACTTCTGTTTCTACCCTACGTGCCTCTCTGACTTGACTGGCATTTATATGACGGAGAGAAAGACAGATTGCAGTTGGCTACACTGCCATGACATTGTCCTCTACTTTTTTTGGGGCATTTTTTAGGTGGTGATAGACTTTCTTAGTATGATGGTTCAGTTTTACTTCAGGGCTACCTGCACCCTCACTCTCTCGTATCAACTCTGTGTTGTCCTCTCACCATTTCATTTACCTCCCATTATAGTATCTACATCTCTCTAAAGCTGATACATTTTTATACCGTGGCTCAGGCCTATTTTTAGTAAGTTATGTCAGTCAAAAAATGGATAATTGAAGATTTCCATTATTTTTTATTCCTAGTCAACCTGAAGTTGTTTTAGGCTATTTATGAGGTACAAGTTAAATAACAAAGCCCCCAAATGCCCCCACTTCACACAACAGATCATGACGATTTTTAGTAAGATATGTCAGTCAAAAAATGGATAATTGAGAATTTCCACTATTTTTATTTCTTGGTCAACCTGTAGTTGTTTTAGGCTACTTATGAGATACAAGTTAAATAACAAAGCCCACAAATGCCCCTATTTCACATGTTCTTACAAGAATATACACAATAGTTAGTTTATCTGAGCATAAACATTGATTCCTAACATATGCTTTTACATTTGCACATCCTTCCCATGATGCTTGTATCATTTGCATGTCACCTAATTCAACGCTGAGTTATTACAATGTTTATCCCTGTCAGTTTCTTTAACTGATGGTTCAAAAGATGAAAATGTTATATCTAGCAGACCCCTTCTCTAAAGTGGTCTCAAATTTGGCCCACAATGTCTTCTAAAACTTTTACTTCTCTCATGACTCCTTCAAACATTCAGCTTCTCCCCTCTACCCCTCTGTCACATTTTCTGACAGTCAGATGTTCTTGCTAATTGTTATGTGCCTGTTTCAGATTTTTCCACAAACATTTTTGCTAAGCATTTGGTTAAATGCATGCAATTATAAGTAATTATCTACAATATAGATATAGTTTTGGTCACACAGTTTATTCACTTAAAAGATACCTCTTATATAAATAAAAGACTCAAATATTACCAGTCTTTATTACTAATGAACTGAAGAAAAAACCCTCCAAGTATTAATCCCTTTTACACAGAGTCTAAAAGGTGCATAAAAACAGGGAGAGCATGTAAAGTCCATAGAAATCAAGTGTCAGAGCCCGGTGGTTGTGAGGTGGTCAGGCTGCTCTATGAATCACTGCCATGCTGTTTTCACCCTTCTAAATATACTCTATGAATTAAAAAACAAAACATTTCTTGATATCTATGATCATTTACATCTTGTGGATTGTGCTTTGTGTGGACTGATGAAACATTAATACAAATTGAGTTTGAGGCCTTAAAGTTCATTTGTACAAACGTATTGTAGGGGCTAATTGAATTGCACATACAGTTACAATAAATATCAATTAATAAGTAGACAAAGTCAGATTAAAAGCTTGATTTGCACAATCAAGCTCTCAGATTAATAGGCTGTTTTAATGTATGTTCACAATTAATGTACATCTTTGCTCCTAGATACAGTACATGGTTTTTGTTTAGCTTTAGATTAGATAGATTAAACATATTATCTCCCTCTTTGCTTCAACTAACTACCGTAAAAGTCAATAACCCATGAATCTGTGAAGGTTTGCTCTAAACAGCGTTGTTGCTTTTAGGCATATCTACTTATTTATGTTATGCCCTCCTGCAAACTCTGCCTTCCGGCTGATAATTCATGAAAGATGAAGAGTGCAAGGCCATGGCCTGACCGTGCAGGCAGAGGCTCACCACACTCTCTATCGATCTGTGTTCT
Source organism: Erpetoichthys calabaricus (assembly GCF_900747795.2). Taxonomy (NCBI): domain Eukaryota; kingdom Metazoa; phylum Chordata; class Cladistia; order Polypteriformes; family Polypteridae; genus Erpetoichthys; species Erpetoichthys calabaricus. The sequence continues at coordinate 240,175,865 of NC_041397.2, forward strand.
AGTGTCTTCCCAGTGGAAATATGCTCTGCTATCCACCTGCTCTGAAACATCTGGATCATCGAGTAGAAAAAATCAATTAGGAGAAAATATAAAAGCTATGTGATTTATTTTAGTAGACAACTGCCTTAGTTGTTCTTTCTTTCTTTGTGTGCTGGCGCGTCATTGGGAACCACAGAGCACAACACCTGAGGCACCCTGGCGAAGCAGACTTGGAGGGGCACAAACACCAGGGCCAGCTTGGCAGAACTTATATAGACCACCATTGAACAAAAGAAATGTCGATTTGCAATGGTGTGTACTGCATGACATCATTGCTGTTAATTCCTATGTCTCACTGCTTGATCCTTCAGTTATGGACAAATGTCCTTTCTCTGGAGAGAGAGGGAGAAAGATTGTTTTCCACTGTTTTCTCTTCTCTTCTAGACTTTGGCCTCTTTTAAATGTTCTTAACTCTGTTTTTAGTGTTCTTAACTTGCCTTTTAATGATCGTTTATGTAAATTAGAATAGTCAAGATGAATGTCAGATTGCTAATTTCCTCATTGGACAGGCCAAGCTGGCCATTTATAAATCCAGAAAAGAGCAAGTAATGTGAAATAAACAACGTGACATGATAAGAATATTTTATGGACCTGTAAAAGCAAGGGTGTATTTGGAATATAAATTCTACAGAATGATTGCAAACGTGAATTCTTTGCAATTTGTAAACTTGAAGATAATGAGTTGATTTTTCTTATTTGACATATGAATTAAGTATTGTTTTCTTTCTGGGGAGAGTTGGGGGTTTTCTTTGTTAGCTTTACTTTTGGATATTGTAAATGATTTGTTGGGTATTGATTAATCAAGTTCAATTCAAAATTGGATTCAGTTCTTTCTTTCTTTCTTTCTTTCTTTCTTTCTTTCTTTCTTTCTTTCTTTCTTTCTTTCTTGTGACTTCACATCTACCACTCTCCATCCCTGTCAATAACATAAAACAAGATACACAAGATATGGGTCAATGCACATACAATATTTTGCTTTTCATCCTTAGTTTTGTCAAATGTTAGTATCCACTTGAGAATTTTGGTAATTCAGTGCTGGAATCTGTAAAGGTAAAGAAAATAACTGCTCAGATCGTTTTGATTCCCTTGAGAGATTTTTCCTCTTACATCAGACTTTTCAAATAAATAAAACAGGATTCCTCTGTATATATTGTGACATTGTGCCAGAAGGCACCAGATAACGTGAAATGCAAAGCTGTATACAAGGCAGATAGTGATAAAGTAGGCTGCCATATGAGCTTTTTAAATAAATACATGTAGTGTTATGGATGATTTCCTTTTGTGTCACTCTCATATGGACAAGAATGGCCAAAACTGTTAAAACTTATATGTGTACAATAACACATTTTAGTGCAACCATGCAAGATAACTACTGAAGGCGGCACATAAATTCAGAAATAAAATTGATAACAGAATTAACACATGCACATTTCTTAATAGATAGTTTGGTATCTTACCCATTTGCTCATGTCTGAAGCAATACTAATCTAACTATCTTGTCCTTGCTACTTGGTAGATACTATGCAAATCTGAGGCTACTGGCACCCTTATAACGCTGATAAAAGTGTGCATACCCTGCATGCATCATGTCGTGATGGAGGATTGTTGGACTTCCTGGTTTGGTGAACATTTTGGTGGGCATTATTTCTGGTTGCAATAAGGAACAGGTAGTTGTAGATTTGAACTTTGTGAAAGTGGAGCGTTTCAGCACCATGTAATAGAAGTTCCACGGAGATTGCTGTTCAAGTGAAGTGCTGATTCTTGGATTTTTACAGCCCTCGATGCCTACAATTCTGTGCAAAGTCGATTAAAATAAAAAAACATCCTTAGACTAGCAGGCACACTGATCTAATTCTAGTCATAATCCATCCATCCATTTTCCAACCCGCTGAATCCGAACACAGGGTCACGGGGGTCTGCTGGAGCCAATCCCAGCCAACACAGGGCACAAGGCAGGAACCAATCCCGGGCAGGGTGCCAACCCACCGCAGGACACACACAAACACACCCACACACCAAGCACACACTAGGGCCAATTTAGAATCGCCAATCCACCTAACCTGCATGTCTTTGGACTGTGGGAGGAAACCGGAGTGCCGGGAGGAAACCCACGCAGACAACATGCAAACTCCACGCAGGGAAGACCCGGGAAGCTAACCCGGGTCTCCTAACTGCGAGGCAGCAGCGCTACAATACGCCACCATGCCGCCCTATAGTCATAATAATGTTCAAAAAACAGGTATTAAGACTTGATCATATGAATGAGCGTATTGTTATAATGTTCATCTGAGGGAGGTAAACTGCAAGTTAAATTTGTAATACCTCTGAACTACATTTCCAGTGCTATTTGTTAAGTAGTAGTTAGTAGTAGTCTTTTTGCCACATGTACCAGGTATAATGAAATTCTTACCTGCAAACAGACAGTTTAGTAGTATAGTATGTAGTGTTCATATTAGAGCAGGTTGACGGAGTAAGAAAGGGTGCCAAGGCAGCATGGCTGTGTAGAGAAGCCCAATCAGGAGCATCTGAAGAAAGAGAAACATACCTAGGAGATCCACAGTCTGTTTGGGCAAAAGAAATCACTAAGACTGGCAAAGCCTGGCAGTGCAAAAATTACATTTTTGGGGGGCATTGTGTTTAGCAAGGGACCATGGCAAGAAGTCATTGTAAGAGGTGGTGAACTATTTTTCTTTATCCAATTTACATAAACAGATGTTTATCCTATTTTATTTCAATCAATAAATTTAACAAAAGTTTTTGTTTTGTTTTCATCTAAATGATTTTTGTAAATTATGAAAAACAACTTGAATCTTTCAGGGCCTTAATTTTAACACATCAAAACAGTCTAACCGGATTAATTGGTATTTTCTATGTTAAAACCGAGCATGCACAACATACTGTATTCTGAGGCTTAGCCCATCATCTAACTAGACTCTATCTACGTCTTTTTGGTAGTTTTGAAAGTCTAGGCAGACCAATACCATCATTTATAGGTATTGGTGACATTAGTGAAACTTGGTGCCTTTCAGCCCCTGCTACCCTGAAATGAATTAAATGGTTTAATTTTGCATGGAGGACTCTGTCCCATCTAAAATAGAATCTCAGTGCCTTCATTTCTGGTATGTGTCTTGAGTTTTTAGTAATTTCAGATGTTTTGAATTTTATACAAGTTAATTTGTCTTTAAATAACAGGCACTGCAAAATCTTCATTTTAGATGTGCAGTATTTTATATAGCCTATTGATAATTTGTGTTTGCTGGGTGGACGGTTAAAATAACATATATATATTGTGGAACGAGCCCCGGACACAGATAGGTAAATATGTTTAAGCACCACCACATGTTTATTTACAACTATTATTTCCAGCAATAAGTGCACACAAAACCCTCCATGTCCAGGCCTCTTTCCTCAGTGTCTCTCTTCGCCACCTCCACTCCTCTTCTCCAAGACTCTTGTCCACTTCCACCCGACTCCAGCCTTGAATGAAGGGAGGCGGCCCCTTTTATAAGCACCCGGATGTGCTCCAGGTGTTTCCCGGCAATCTTCCACCGACACTCCCCAGTGTAGCAGAAGTGCCGGCTGCATTCCCGGAAGCACTCCAGGTGTCCCCGCTTCTCTTTCACCCAGCACTTCCGGGTGTGGTGGAAGTGCTGAGGTCCAGGGCTGCCAAGGCATTCGGGCGCCCCCTGGCGGTGACCACGGGCCCCTACAGGGTTGAGCATCAAAGCTCTGTACCCGTGGCCCCCAAAGCAACCAGGGCGGTCGCCCCCTCGTGGTCTGGGGGAGGCGTGAGTCCTCCTCCGGTCCTCTTGGGCGTCCTGGCTGGGTACCATCCCCAGCCGCGTGCCACAGTGTGTGTATATATATATATATACTGGCTGTCCCCTGCGGTTTTGTCCATGTAGTAGTTAAATTGGACAAAAATTAATAAACAAACAGGTATCGCTAGCTAAGCAGGTGCAAGGTACACTCCAAAACGTGGCCAGAGGTAGACAGACTCGAATGGAGGCAGGTGTGTGAGTGAGGAGGGCCCCGCTTAGCTCCCCACTCCTGACATCATGCTTCTCCCTCCCCTTGGCCGGCATCCTCTGTCTCTGATTAGCGCAAATAAATCACTCCTGCAAGCGAACTATGATACTTAGCACAATGAGAGAAGTTACAAAATCAACCAGAATGTTCAAGCAAATTATAGAAAAAAAACCCAATCTAAATCTGTTAAGTAGTTCTCTTGTGAAAAGCGGACAGACATATAAAATCCAACATCTGTCTGTCTGTCTGTCTGTATGTCTGTCTGCTTTTCTCAAGAGAACTACTTAACGTTTTTCTATAATTTGCTTGAACATTCTGGTTGATTTTGCGACTTTTCTCATCGTGTTAAGTATCATAGTTCGCTTGCTGGAACCACTTATTCACGCTAATATGAGACAGAGGCTGCGGGCTGAGGGGAGGGGGAAGCGTGACGTCAGGAGTGGGGAGCCGGGCAGGGCCCTCCTCACTCACGCTCCAGCCTCTGTTTGAGTTGGTCTACCTCTTGCCACGTTTTGCAGCATTCCTTGCCTCTGCTAAGCTAGGGTCCGTTTAGGGCAGGGGTGTCGAACTCCAGTCCTGAAGGGCCGCAGTGGCTGCAGGTTTTCATTCCAGCCATCTTCTTCATTAGTGACCAGTTTTTGCTGCTAATTAACTTCTTTTGCTTTAGTTTAAATTGATGTGACTCAGACCGCTTAGTTTTTTCTTGCTCCTTAATGAGGAGCCAAACAATAATGAGACACAAAACAAGCTGCCACATCACCAGCTAACCACATTATTTGAGCATAAAGAAAGGTGAGGTCTCAGTAAGGCTGATCTCCGAGGTCACTAAAACATCTTGATAGTGTCCTTAGAAAAAAAAAGAAAATCAACAGTTTTGGAAATGTCTGCTGTGGCAGAATGAGAGCAGCAACGGGCCATGGAATTAAATAACGGTTTTAATTAACAGCAAGAATTAGCTTCTCATTAAGGAACTGGTTGGAGTGAAATTGGCAGGAGTTTGATGCCCCAGTTTAGCTGGTCATCTGTTTGCTCGTTTCACACCTCATTTCTATTTGGCTGCCATTTAATGAAGAAGTGAATCAAGTTAGAGGACCGAATCCTTAAAAACAGGGCTATTAAAATGAAGGGAAAAGGAGTTAATTAGCAGTGAAAACAGATCACTGATTAGGAAAAGGGTTAGAATAAAAACCAGCAGCCACTGCAGCCCTCCAGGCCCGGAGTTCGACACCTGTGGCTTAGGGTCATACTTTTAGCCTTAGCTGCCCCAGAATTTGTGAGGCCGAGATCTTATTTAAAGGGCCAGATCACTTGCAGGTGCCAGCCCATTGTAAAGGGTGTCAGAGAGCCATGCTTAAGACATTTTAACTTGCTGTCATCAACCAGATTTTGGGACTCCAACTCCAATAGGCCATGCCGCTTTTTTGCTTAGACCACAGTTTGTCTTGTTTCACTACTATGCAGGCGGAGCCGCAGTATATATATATATATATATATATATATATATATATATATATATATATATATATATATATATATATATATATATATATATATATATATATATATATATACACACAGATAGATAGATAGATAGATAGATAGATAGATAGATAGATAGATAGATAGATAGATAGATAGATAGATAGATAGATAGATAGATAGATAGATAGATAGATAGATAGATAGATAGATAGATAGAGTCCAGGAATGGAATGGACTAACAGGTTCTATTGGATAGATGGTGTCATATAATTTGTATAGTTCCTGGGAAAACATCAGACATTTGGTACAGATGTATATTCCATTATTTTATGTTATTTTGGCCCAATGTCTCAAATGTGTTTGATTATTCACTACCATAATATTTCTCTCTTGTTTGCCTGCTAGAGTTGGCTCTTCCCACATTTATTCAAGTGACAGATATCTCCAGCCTTGAGTTTATCAGCTGCAGAAAAATGGGACACTACTCTGACTCTCTGTATATACAAAATACATCCTTTGAGAAAGACAGATTTTTTTTTTCTTATTCCTAAATGACTGATTAAAAAAATGTACTCCACCAGTTCATCTTGTTCTTTTGGATACACTCCAACATCTGTTAACTCTCTTTAGATTTTGGATGGTTTTCATATTTTAAGTATGTGCTTTGATCCATTTCAGTCTGAGGTGCTTTGTAATGATGATCACTCAAAATGATGTCTGTACAAACTGGTAAATCAAGCAATTCACCATGCAGAGTGGAGCTGCCGTTGTGGCACAGGTAATCACTAACAGGGTCACTATGATTTCTAATGACATTCCAATGGAAAGATTAAGAACATCTTGTTTAACTGGGATGGCCTTTTAAAAGGTTGCTCTTGGCTTTATTTGTATAACATGGTAACCCAGGACATTAACTATTATATTTGCTTTTACCCTATCATCTGAAGGAACTTAAGAACATTGGCTTATGGATGAAAGGATAGACTGCATCCCACTAGGGTAACAGTACAGTCCCCATGTACTGCATGACACACTGGGTGACCCTGACCAAGTTACTTTAGACTGTGGAAGATCGTGGGTTCACTTCCCGGTTCCTCCCTGTGTGGATAGCGCTTTGAGTACTGAGAAAAGCGCTATATAAATGTAATGAATTATTATTATTACTTGTCTATGCACCACCTGTAAATATAACAGAGCATAACATTCTCAATGCCCATTTAATCCATTCACATACCACTTGGCAGCACCTGGCACAAGCCAGGAAATAGCCTTGGACAGGGCTTTGTTCATAGTAGGGTACACATAAATGCCCCAATAGGTCCAGTTTACATTTGCCAGTTAACCTAAAACCAGAAAGCCTGTGACTTGGAAAGTCATGATATCAACTATTGTATTTTCTGTCATTCTGCCATCTGAAAGAACTTAATGCGCATTAGCTTGTGGCTTAAATGATGGACTGTGACCAACAAGTATAACAGTACAATCCCCACCTAATGACATATTGCCTGTGCACTCTTAATGAAAGTAATATAGTATGACATTCTTAAACTTGTCTTAATTCAGTTCAGAATTGTGGGGGTGGCTAGAGTCTATACCAGTAGCACTGGGCACAAAGCAGGAAAATGTCTGTTGTAGGTCCCACTGAAACACAGAAATGTCCACATAGGTCCAGTTTAGATTTGCCAATTCACCTTAAACATGCAGGTCTAAGATTTGGGAAGAATGCCCTGAAAAAAACCCATAGAGGCTTAGGGTGGACATAAATTCTCAATGGAGAAGGTGACTTGGGATGGTATTTGAAAAGCTAGGTCCCAGGATGTGATAGGCAGCAGCACTAACCATTGTATCATGCAATGTAAAAATTCAGTATACTACATATATCCAGGTGAAGAATTGGTCCCTATAGTTATGTTCTCTTGGGGTGGTATTCACCATTAAAGCAGCTGTAGGATAATGATGGTTCTGTACATTTTAGCTTTAACATGTCAAATAATCAGAATTCACTTGTGAATAAATGAATAAACTTATTAATGTGATTTTTTGTGAAGCAATCAGGTTTGTTTCTGTGGTTTTTTTGGCAGTGCTTCTGAGGGTATGTTAACCACTAATTTACAGTCAGTTTGCATACAAATACTGTGAGGTAGATCAACATGTGGGTGTCTGGTAAAGGAAAGGTTAAACAATCATGATGCAGTTCTTTGATATTTTGAAACTTCAGGTGAGGAAATGAACAGTATGCTTACAGTCACAAAGAAGGTACATTAAAAATGAATAATTTATTTACCTAACGTGCTGCATGAAGCTGCCAAGATAGCTAACGGCGAATCAAGAGTTTTGCTTCTCTGATATTTCAAGTGATGGAAACATATAAGCTGCATTCTGCCAAGATCTCTGGAAATAATTCAGAAATGACCTTAATCTCCCAGAGCAGGAGAGTGATTGACAGCAAATGTTAGACTTCAAGTAGACACTCTGGGCAAGTTTTATTTAAGAGTCGATTTTTGGGGGATAAAGATGTCCATGGTAGGCACTTTAGGACCACCCCAAATTGAAAAATGTTGGCCTAGCAAGACTATTCTAAAATATAAGAAGGGCTTTGAAAGATGTTAAGTGGAAATGCAAAACATTAAGCAAAGCAGTATGCAAATCAAACAAAAAGAAGAAAGGTAGTGATCAATGAGAAAAGGAGCAAAGATATCAGATGAAAGGAACTTGGTCTTTTCTTTTGAAATGTATTCTGCTGAGGTACAGAAGACTTATGAAGGTCTTCATTACCTCAAAACTACCCCAGGATGCCATTGTGCACTTCATTCATTCATCTGCTCAATGCAGGGTTGTTCTACAGTATTTTGTTTTTTATTCAAGTCACTTTCTGAAGTTGAGAATGTTGAATAGATCAGTAGTCCAAAATAGCTGGAAAGAATAGTTGGGGTGATCAGAATGAAAAAAAACTTTGGACTGCATATCAAATTATTTGTGGGAAACTGTGATAGATCTGTATCAATTCATATAATTCATGTTTATAAGTGATGTTTATTTATTTATTTGTATTTGTGAGTTTTTTAGGACAATGCACACGTTTATCTGTTAGGCAGAATTGTGGTTAGTGCTTCTGAACAGAAATGAATTGGACATTTTGCTCTGTATCTATTTCTGCCACGTGACCTTAGACTAGTAAAGTGCATTTAGAGAATGGTTAGTATGGCTTTTTTTCTTGAAATGTACTCAGCATGAAGTTCAATAAAACATCCTAATACAAATTTGCTACCACAGTCAAGTCTTACCAGTTATTTTTATTATCTGCCAGTTCACTAGTGTCTATCTGCTGAAGTGCAAATCATAAATTCTATAGGGGAAAGCCATATTCTTTGCCATTTAATTTGGGTATATTTGGAAATAATTGGATGGTTAGAAAATAGAAATCCAAAGTGTTAACAAACTAATCTCCATGTATTCAGCAGAACATATTCTTACTGACTATGTTAGAAATTTAATGTAACACTCATGCAGTCGAATTCAATGTAGAAGCATACCGAATATGGCGGAAATAACAGTTAAAGACAGGGACTGGCTTGGCTGCCTAATAAGAAACTGATGGGGTTAAAAGGCAGAAGCCACATATTGCCCAATGTCCAATGAATGAACAGCATTTGCCAGAAGTTATATTATACTATTATAGGTGGTCTTATGTCTTAACAGTAAAATATAGCTTAAAGTTTATATAGTAGTGTTCTCACTAAGGTAATTAACAAGTGCAGTGATATACAGTAGTGCCATAGCATAGGCAGCTTTAATAACTCGCTTAGATTCACACCGTGACTCATTTTCAGAGACTGTACGTGCAGAATTTTGGTCTCAAATCTAAAACCAAAGGCAACGCAGCTCATAATTTCTTTTTCAGAAATCTCTTTTAATGTTGCCTTAATATATGTCATCATGGAGCCTGGCTAAATGTATGATAGTAAGAAAATGCATTTCTAAGTATACAGTTAAATCTCTACAAGAAAATGACTGACCCATGGGTCCAATAAAGGCATTTCACTGATGACCTCCCAGACATAACCTTAACAGGATGCCTGAGCTCTTTGACCCTGGTCAGCTTAGTACATTGATCCTGCCATATTAGCGTTTTCCTTAAGGGGCTTCAGGATATTCCTAGGCACCTTCTTCTAAGGGTCTTCGATTTTGTATTTAACTTTAGCCCTCTTTCTCCCAAGCTGCATTTGCCTATTTTTCCTGTAGTTAACTTACCCTCCGGGAGGAATGCATATTAAAGGAATAGACCTTATCTTATCTTAATGTCCTTGGGAATACAAAAACAAATATGGGAATTTGCAGTGAAAATGTTTATATAAATATCCATATTTATACATATATTCATGAAAACTACTTTAATCTCTGAGGTTCCTTTTTCTTTTTATATTGGTGGAAAAGTTAATACTGTAAATGTGTAAATGATTAGCCTTGATTTACATGTACACCCTGCAGTTCTTGCCTGTTTGGCATTCATTTGCCCTCATTCTTATCACAGACAGCAATGGCCGAAGCTTGCTGACTCTCATTTAATAGCACAGGAGTGACCAGAGCTGGCTACCACAGCATCACTTTACTTTAGCAAGGACCAGAAGTTACTCTGCTTATGAACTCCTGTTGGGCCACCTGTGTCCTTCAGCTCCCAAATCACTACTCCTGAAAGAGCTACACATTAACAATGGCCGAAGCTGGCTACCTCAGCTTCAGTACCTTAGCCAGGGCCATGGGGAAGGCCTGTATCCTTCAGCTACCACATCATTACCCCTGAAAGTGCTGCAGCATTACTCTAACAGAGGCCAAGAGGTTCTTCTACCATCTTACCTTTACCTTTGGCCTCCTGATTGCTACCTCTGAAAGACCTTAGCAAATAATGAATCACTTAAACAAGCACAACTTGCTATTACATTCATCACGCGAGGTAGATGATATCAATAATCAAGGAAATTTCAATTAGATAATATTCAAACTTTAATTCAAGTATTACTTATGTTTATTTTCAGAGAAACCAGATATATACATACTAGAAATTAAAAGTAGTAGAAAACAATACAATCTGACAATTCAAATCAATGGGTTTTACTACAACCAAAAGAGAGAGAGAAGTCCATATAAGCTAAAGAGTCCATTCTTCTTAATCCACCTAAGGTGTTCTTTAAAAGTATGTTAAGCCTTGGCACAGCCTTTTTTCTCTTTTTTGTTGGGGCACATTTTCATTTTGTAGGTGGCACTGTATTTTCCATGTCCATTGACAGTATGTTGTTTCATTTCTCATATTAAAAGCTGGGTGTCATTTATTTTAAAATCCATATGGCATCTGCCTCTCACAAAAGCTGTATAGAAACTGCTTCATGCCAACAGATGTGCTTTCTTTTATAGCGTAGCTGGACGGCTATTTTTATTAAGTGACATCAGTCAAAAATTGGATGACCGATAATTTGTCTTGACCTTGCAGCCTGTTGACCTGAAGTTATTTTAAGCTGATTATGAGATACAAGTTAAACAATAAAGTTTCGAAAGCCTCCAATTATACCTATAAGCATATACACACTGGTTAGTTTATCTAAGCCTAAACATAAATATGCTAATAGACAAGACTTGATTTTAACTTTTGCTTAACATTTGCATATTCTTTTCTGGAATTCTTTACTCCATTTGCATGATCCCCATTCCTTTCGTTATGTTTAGCTGGTGGCTCAAAAGAAAATTAGACCCTTTTCAAAATTGGTTGCAACCCTAACCTTAGAGAAACGTTTCTTCTTTCAGTTCTATCCCACATGAACTCTGAATGGGGTTCCAATGCAATAAAAAGACCCACTAGTGTGCACACACAGACACACACACACACACAAGGAGCTCATTCAAATTTGGCAATTAGCCTAGCATACAAGTTTTTCGCATGTGTAAGTAAGCTGGAGTACCTTGAGGAAAATCGCAAAAGATACAGGAAAAATATGTAAGCAACACACAAAGCGCCACTAGCCGGGTGATTCAAACCTGTGAGGCGGCAGTGATAGCCACTGATAAGATTTATTATGAGTTTCCAGCCCTTACTGTTCAGACAAATCTGTAAATAAGCTGAATAATCATAACTGAATGACTTCAATAAATACAAAGAGCACACACAATAATAGAACAAAGCCTGTCATAGATTAGGTAAAAGTCTGTGCAGGACTTGCAAACAGAGGTCTATGTATTGCTGTATATTATCTCTGAACTGATGGACATATTCTTGCTATCTTTTGTATGTCCTCTTCAAGCAATATTCTGTTGAAACATCAAAGCAAATTTTTTCGTGTATCATAAAGTGCTGTTTCATTGTCTGGAAAATGGGAATGATCATTTAGTGTGGAGCCAGGATAGTGAGTAGAGTGGCAGTGGGGTTCCGAATTCTCATTCAAATTTTTGTATTTCATGTTTTGCTTCATTATGGAACACTTCACACATTATTTGGCAAGAGAAACACTCCTGATTCCCATGGTCCTGAGATGGACTAAGGAGACGTTAGATCATTGATTTGGAATTGTGCTATTTAGAGTTTATTGGTCTTTGTTGAATCTTTTTTACTTCCACAACTAAAAAGTGAGTCTGAGTAAGGTTGTGAACTCAGGTGCATTCAGCAATGGACTAGCAACCCGTTCACGTTTTGGGCCCTGACTTGCACCAAATTCTAGATGAATGGCAATCCATTTAGATAGTGGATAAGTGGTATTTAATAAATTATACACTATAAACACTAGATGTGATCTCTCCCGTGATTTTGTGTCAGAATAACTAGATTTGTTAATGGAAGGATGGATATGTCTGATCTAGCTACATATATGCATGTGCCATAATTAAATTAAAGCACCATGACACATTTATTCTTCATTTTTTAATGCATGCATAAAGATGTCAGTGTTTCTGCCCTAATTGTTAGGCTGATACATCACTACCACCTGAAGAAGTAGAATACAAATTTTTACACAAGTTATTCATATGATGTTTTTTTGAAGCATCAATATCTTTTTCTGCTTTTTCATTGATTTTGAGGTCTTGTTTAAAGGAGTAAAAACAAATATAAAGTAACTCATCATGGCTGCAAACAAACCAGACTTTGAAACATGAAGTAGCGGGCAGGAGGATAAACACATGCTTGCATTAATTTTCTGCCAAATTTTAAGCATCATGGTATTGTTGGTGTTAGTACTAAATAATACAAATATAGGAATGAACTGGATTTTCATGCAGTCCTGGGATGCTACTGTAATATAGCCCTTGTCTTCTTATGTCCTTGTAATAGCTTTAATACATTTTATGGGCCACTCTGAACTGGATTAAGCAATATTTTTAATGACTGGGTAAATAAACATTTGTATGAGATGCAAGATTTCTATCTTGAGGTTTACCGAAATAGGTTGTGTATGCAAAAACAGAAAAATAAATAGGTATGATAATACTGAAGGTTAACAGTAAGATCTAAAGACCTTCACGCATAATTGCTACACTGTTCGAAATAATAAAGGAAAAAGTGGAATGTGTTTCTTTGCTACAGTTAGGCACTTCAGCCAAGGCTTTCTTGGAATCTATGATTCTTCACATACTTCTCTTAAAATTATCTTAATAAAAGATCTTAATATGCTTGCATGTATACTGGCTGGACAGTGCAGTTTTGATGGACACGTGTTCCCAGGTGCATTCAAACCAGATTGCTGGTTTCAGTGACAAGGCTGAGTAATCTTATCATGAGGTCTGTGGGCTTCATTGATCCTTGAAGATGCTTTGCAAAGGACTATTGAATTTGTCAGTAGCAGATGATAGCTCACCTTTAAAGTTCAGCTTGCTAAATGCATTGATCTCTACTGATTGCATAAATTCTAACAGACTACCAATTAGTAAACAACAGTTGTGGCTTTAAAGAATTTGTCATTTTATAGGTATAAACAAACACCTCAGTAAATATGGCATTTTGTGGCTTTCATTAATTGTAAATTTGTTATGCTGCTGCAGCCATGTGGCACTAAAAACACTTTTGTAGTTGTTCATCCAATTCCGTTTATGATTGAATACGTTGGGCTAGTTTTGTGCCACTCTGTATTCAATTTGTATAGCCCAATAGAATTATTATTTTTAGGTATATCTTTTCTCAATCATATTATAGCTTGTGGCAAGAGAGAAAACATTGCTGTTTTGGTGCTCAAATAATAGACCAAAGGTTTAAACTAGTAAATTGCTGTTTGTATTTTAAAAGTAAATAAAAATATATATATACTGTATATGCAGTATGTATAGATACATGTAGTATATGCAAAAAGGTATATGCATGAATACATTTAAATATACATATTGTAATGCATAATGTATATGCAAAGCATATATTTAAATATCTACGTACATATAAGCATGAGAGTGTGTGTATATACATTGTGATGAATACTGTGGCGTCAGCGAGCCCCAAAACCCTACACGAACACACAAATAAAGGTTGGTTTATTCACCAAAATCCTTTCCAAAGTTGCAAAAGCATAAACACACACGTTTTCTCTCTCCACAATTCAATTCACCACTGCAATTTCTCTCACCACCACACTGCCCTCCTCCAACAGAGTGTTGCCTTTCTTCCTCCCAGCTCCGACTCAACTGGCTAAGGGAGTGTGGTCCCTTTTATTAAGGACCCGGGAGTACTTCTGGTGCCAGGGCCATTGCTCGATGGAGGCACTTCCAGGTCATATGGAAGTCAATCGCAGCAGGGAACTTGTTTTCCTGTAGCACCCTCCTGCGGCACCCAGTGACCTCAGTAAGGCTGCTCTGCCAGACTACATCTCCCTGCATGCCCTTCTGGCTTTCCTGGGGCTGCTACCATCTAGCGTGCTGGGGGAGTTAAAAGCCCCCAGAGATATTTTTCCTTTCAATAGGCTGTCCGTCCATCCCTTCCAGTTCTTCCGAGTCTGCTCCTTTTCTCCTCCCCGGCCAGGATGCTTATCTGTCTGTCAGGAGTCCCACATCTGTATCTGCTTTACCTGATACCTAAAATTTGTCAGCACATAAATACAAGCATGGCTTCATCTTTGTCCTCCTAACAGCTTCTACAATATACAGCTTACATACTATAACACATATTGTATGTGTTAATTTATTCCTATACTGTGTTTTGAGTTGCAGCCACATGGTCAATGGTCATCAGTTTCAAACATATTTATTATGTTGCTGTATTTTTTCTAGATAGATAGATAGATAGATACTTTATTAATCCCAGGGGGAAATTCACAAAATGGAAATGAAACAATCTCTATCCATACTCCCCGTTACCAGAGACCAGCCTCTTTTAGGTTTAGCCCAAACGACTCAATTAAATCAGTTTAATTAAACAACAAATCGAAATCTTCAGGTAAGCCTGTGCACTAACTAGCAGAGCAGCATGTGTTCTTTTTATTCCAAAGAGCGAGATCTTATGTACATCTTCTGTTTAAGTATACAAATATTTATATCGTGAGGAACAGCCTGTGTCCTTTCCTGGCCAGAACGTGCTCAGAATGGAAGTTTTTGGGGAGAGAATGTGCACAGAGTCTAATCTCCCTCAAAGCGCTAGATGGCAGAAACCCTGGGTTGCAGCGGTGCCTCTGATTCCCACAAAGCAGCATGGGACATGGAATTTTTCAACTCAGCCCTGTTGGGTTCTGTGGGTGCCATCAGGCGGTGCTGAAGGGACTAGGAAGCTTTACTTCATGGGGTTTCAGTCTCATCTGGAAGTGCTTTCAGACCACATGTATGAAAGACCGGAAGTAGCCCAAAAGATAAAAGGAGCTTCCTGCCTCACATAAACAAGCCAGAGTCAGGAGGAAGGTGGGCAAAGCTTGCAAGGAGGAGTGGAGGCAGTGGCAGAGAAAGAAAGAAGAAAAGAGTTGCTTTCTTGTGCAGATTATTGTGCTTATTGCATATACTTGTGGCTGTGGTGGTGGGAAACATTTGATAAAAAAGAGTTTTCCACAAATAATGACTCTACCTTCTATTCTTGTGTCCATGCCTGTTTGTGTTGTGGTGGAGCACCACACAACCAGAAATAGTAAGAAGTATTGGTGCACCCGTAGGCAAACCCTGTATAATTACAATCTAATAAAAGAGAAAAAAGACATGGTTAAGAGCGTAACATCTTTTCATATTGAAGTCTGGTTTTGTCTGCCAAACATGCTGATTTTAAGGCTATGAGGATTTCCAGCAGGAAGAGGTGGGTCCAGGCAGGCAGACACATGAAGTGACGTAAGCAGTCATCAATCTTCCAGACAACAGAGGGAGGAAAGGAAAAGGCATAATCACAGAGCGTCAATACCTGGAGCGATGGATATATATATATATATATATATATATATATATATATAATATTTTTTTCTTGGATTTTAAGAATTGCATTAAGGAGAGTATATTACATGTCAAAAAATTATATCATAGTGCATTGTAGTTACATAAATCACATACTCCCTACTCAGCCATCAATTTGAAGTTATTGTTCAAAGTAGCTGAAGTTTAGAGATGATTACCTACTGGACTGGGTTGGTGTGTATTTTTCTCTTGCTACTCTGCTTTTCCCACATAAGTTAACCTGGCGACTCTGAATGGGACCTTGTGTGAGAGTGTCTGTGTCTGAAAGCCCTGCAATTGATGTTTGTCCTATTCAGGGTCATTTTGTGCCTTAAGCTTAGTACAAATGAGTGTAAGGAAACTTGTTAATTGATTAAATAAAAAGACTGTCAAGTTGCTTGTAATGTATATTCAGTATAAATGTTCAAAACCACTTTTTTTTTTAGTGCTAAGAAAGTATTCAGTTTTTTTTTCACCACCATTTATTTACCAACGCTTTGTTTTGTGTTGAAATTTATGGCTTGTCATCAAACACATAAGATTATCACATAGCGGCCACTATGATTTGTTGTTGTAATAAACTGTACCTATATTTCACACATGTTTACATGTAAACTTTATTTTACTATATTTCATGTTAAGATTTTAAGCAATATATTTCACATTCTAGAGTGTAGGTTCCTTTCGGTTTACAGAAGAAGATATAATGTTGGAAAATCGGACAGACCAGAAAGGAAACTAGTAGCAACTCTCTTCTCTTCACACATACATTAAAAAATGAAGCAGCTGTCATGCTTTCTTGCCACTGATGTTTCAAGGAAAATTCAAGTTCGAGTCATTGTTTTTTTAATGGTTGCGTAGTTTTTCATCAGACTTCAATGTATGTCATCCTGGTAAATGTGTGGTTTATTTTGGGAATTATTTATCATATCTGTTCAATATTAGAAAATCTTAAAATACCTTGTATGTGTATGTGATTCACCTTTTAGCATGAAACATTATCTTTTGGTTTTCAGTGACAAGGTAACCAAATTCTGTTTGTGCTATTACCATATAAGCAAGGCAGAAGAATTCTGTAAGTTGACTCTCGCTCAGTCACTTACATCATAATGTTCTGTGCACATCTATAATGCAAATACATTATTTGCTTAGTTCATGCAACCGTCTTCTGGGTGAAGGTTGATATAGTTCTGTTAATCCTATTATTTTCTTCTAAAAGTCATAGTTGCGTAGTGCTGATGTGATTATCAAACAGGCCTTATATTTAAGGATCAAAGTGTTTCAACTCTCCGACTTTTAAACTTTCACCAATCCACATGGAATTGAGAATTCTTGGCTATAGATGCCACAAGGGTAAGTAAGATCTACGGAGATATAAGATAGATATGCCCTGTAGCTACAATCAGTCTCTTCTGTTCTCTGCATCTCTCTATTTATAGCAGTTTGACCATCCCACTGACTTTAAAATGAAACTTCTTCTTCTTCTGCTTGATCAACCTTCCACAAAACAGCTCAGTCGGACACCTCTTACCAAGTCAGACTCTTTTCCTTCAAGTGTCTTCTCTATCCCTAACTTTTTTTTCCCCTGTACTTCCATTCCTATTACTCTTTTGCCCACATTTTCATTGTCTCTCCTCACCATATGTCCAAACCACTTCAACCTACTTTCCTGTACTTTCTTGGATATCTCCCCCCTATTTTTGTACGTTGGATTGTCTCATTTCTTTTTTGTAACACTACACATCCATGTCAACATTCTCATTTCTGCCACATCCTACTGACAATCTTTCTCCAAATCAAAAAACACCTCTGAACTTCAAAAATGTATGACAACTCATCTATTAGCTATTTAAATTAGCTTTATCGTCCAAATGGTCCTCTCCTGCTTGTGAAATGTTCTGGTGTACATTTTCATAGACTACCCGAGCTGTATTCACTTGAAAGCAGCACAAAGAACAACTGAACAACTCCAGTTAATGTTTTCATAGCAGTCTAGATGTGCAGTAGAAGAATTTAAAAGAGAGACTGGAGTGTCAGGAGGTGGAACATAGCATGGCTGTTATCATGATGAGAATTAAGAAAAAATGACAATTTGTCTCTCCAGTATTCTCATGTTCGCATTTTAAGTGCCAGCCATTTGTGATTTGTGTTGTGTTGTTTTTCTGTAAATTTCTTCTGCTGTAGTGTTAAGAAATTCCAAATTCTTGGCTTGTTGTGATGTTTCTATTACTTTTGCTCCTGTTGCTTTAATAGTGTGTTATTAAGGTAATGTGATGCTCAGTGAACTAAGACTTGTACAATGCCCTCTGGAAGTATTGGAGAAATGCAGTAAAATGTTGTTATTGCTGTATATCCAAGACATTTTGATATGACATAAAATGATGAATTGCAGATATACAATGAGTATGAACTGTCATGTTTTACTTCTGGATTTTTCCATGCATGTGAGGGCTGTTTTATTATTAGCATGGTACCTTTTATGACTTTTTATATTTTTATTCAATTCTCTGTTTAAAAATGAGAGTCATAGTAACACAGAGATTAACAATGTCACCTTACAGCTTCAGGGACCTTTGGTCAGTTACTGCAAAGAGTTTGTATGCGGGTTTTTTTTTTTTTTCTGAGTACTCAGGTTTTATCGAGCATCCCAACGAAATTCTGTTAGATGAATTGGCAGCTGTCCTGGACTCATTGAATGTACGTATGTGAATGTGCATTACAATGAACTAATGTCCCATCCAATCTTGGTTCCGGCCTGATAATTCCAGATTTGACTCTGGCTCTGCTCAGCCCTGATTAATTTAATTTTGTACAGTAGTACAGGCTCAGAGTGCTTATATTAGTTTTGTGATTTAAAGCAATGACAAAATAACTAAAAACCATACAGTACATACATGAACATACAAATCAAGCGGAAACAGTAGAACAAAGAAAATATCAAACCGATGAATGTAAAATTTTGAAATTAGGGGTACAAAATATTGCATGACAAGCTACAGTAAAAGGGAAAAAGGGTAATAAGGTACATTTTATGAAATAAGAAAGAAAGGGACAGGGACTCCTGTGAAAGAGCAGCAGGGTCCACATGGTACTGCAGCTGCTGTATGACTTAAGAATATGTGTAAGGTTGTAACGTAATTTACAGTAAGGAGTAGTAGGTGTCAGCTTTTCAAGGAATGTATGCATGAGGCTTTTGTTCCTACCTTTCCTTTCAAAAAGTACTTCTAATGTGTTTCAGCTTTGTGCTGCCTTGCACAGATTTATAGGAGACTGATAAGGCCACACATTGGCCCGATAAGAAAGAGAACTGAGCTACACAATCAGCACAGAAACACTACAGCAGTGGCAAGTTGGAGAAACGAATGTGTAGCCTGTTAGCTCTGAGTAAGCAACAACTTGTACCCAGTAACATTTCTTGTTCAATAACCTTTTCACACCTGTGTAGATAAAATTCTAAGAGGTGTAAGCAGTAGAAATTCCATGGTGATGTCAAGGCTCACCTACATTGACCCTGAAGAACACATTAGAACATCAGAATAATTATGACGACAACAGGCTCCTTCACCCCAACCTGCTTGAAAATTCTGTTCTCCTGGTTTTCCAAAAAAAAAACTTCAAGTTGAGTTTTGAAGGCCCATTAAGTCTAACTTTCTTCCACACTATTTGCTTGTTTATTCTGTGAGTCTATTCTTCTTTGTGGGTAGGAAAACTTTCTAAAATTTGTGCACAGTTGTTACACTGTGCCTGGGATATGATCATCTTTCTCCCTGAGTTTATACAGGGTATCTTTAAAGGCCACCGAGCTGGGACCGTTGATGCATTGCCATGGACTTGTTCAAGTAGCTGATGCTTAGAAGTACAAGCCTTTGTTTCAGGAACAAACCTGCTTTGTATCCTTTGGGGTCATATTCTTTCCTGACATTTGCTGGAGGGATGAATGTTGATAAGGTGTTGCCACAGACATCTACCTCATCTCATGCCAGAAAGGAGAATGTCTACACACACCAATTACTAAACCACAAAGCTTTGTTGATCACCCCCAAACTTGAAATTATAGGCCTATATGCTGTTGTCTAAAATATGTTTAGTCAAGTCTTAGTATAGGTGACCATCAGTTATTATTTGTTTTCCAGCACTTTCTATAGTGAGCATCAATACAGAATGATTTACGAAACAAAGAACATCATAGGATGCATCAAACAATGCATTGATTACGTATAAGAGGAGAAACAGCCTTGAAATCAACTTGAAGAGAGATCAAAGGGACGTGTTCAATTTGCACATACAGCAGTTTATCAGTCTATGTTTAATCAAAGACATGAAAAAAATCAGACTTTGGAAAAATGTAAGTAAAGAAAGAAAGAAAGAAAGAAAGAAAGAAAGAAAGAAAGAAAGAAAGAAAGAAAGAAAGAAAGAAAGAAATTACTGACTTAACCCCATCTAGGAAAAGAGAACAGATTACCTCTGTGTCTGTGTGTACTTTCTATAACAAATTCTCACATTTAATTTATAAATTACTTCATATACTGTAATCTTTGATTGATTTCTTCATTTTTTTCAGTGATGTTCCTTTCTAGTTAAACCTCCTTTTTCCTAATAACTTCTCAATTGCTATATCCTTTCAACCCGTCTTATCTTTTCTACTTCTGTTATTATATTTTGTTCCATGCCGGAGGACAAAAGGTTGTAATGATTTTTCCTACCTTCTCACACTAGGCACTCTATTTTTTTTTTTTTTTGAATTGTTATCTGCTCAGATTTTCTTTGCCTTTTCCTTCCAATGCCTGCACTTTGATTGATTCACACTTGGCACCCCTGTTTTTTGCAGGTGTTCCTCTGTAAATGTTTGAGATGAACACTTGAAAACTGAATTTATCGTGAATTTAGTTTTTACAGAAAGTCAAACTAGCCTTCTTCCAAAAAGACCTTCATATGACAAACAAAAGTAAAAACTGATATCAGAAGGGAAATCCCTATGTACAGTTTAAAACCCTAAATAAGACAAAACCATATATAAGCTTATGAAAGTATTTCAGTTCTACAGTAATTAGTTTTTAGATTTGGAGTTGTTTTCACCATTTTTAACATATTATGTGCTGCCATTTTGTTTATTGTATAGGAGTCAACACTTTGAGCATTGTTGTTTGCTGTTTCTATGCCTGTTGGTATTAAGTGACAACAGCAGGGTCACGACACATGATGTCACTAGGGTGATGGAATAATGATCAGCATTGTGCACCTCCCTGTTGCAAGACACCATCTCAGTATTATTGTAAGGAGAAATATGAATTCACACCAGAAACATGGTCACAAAACAGGCTGGAGTTCTGAATAGAGTGAACAGAGAGATTGAGACGTCAAATCCTAACAGCAAAGCAAAAAATTAAAGTTGAAGAAAAAGAGGATTTCAGAAACCTAACACAACATTCATTAAGTATGTCCACTTGAGGAATATTAGGGGCGCACCACTGAGCCCCAAACGTCAGACACAATATTATACAAAACAGTCCCGGATTCAAATAACAGATTTTATTTCACAAGAATGAATTACCGTATGTTCACCCACAATTACTATCCAGTGCCACTTCTTTCACTCCTTCTGCTCCTGTTGTTTAATGTCACCCACTGCCTCCCGACTTTGACTCCTCCAAGTGAGGCGGCAGACTCCTTTTAGGCTGGATCTGGAAATGCTTCTGGTGCCATAGTGTGTCCACCTGTAAGCACTTCCGGGTCATTTGGAAACCAGGGAGGTCCTCCCCCAACAGCGCCCTCTAACGACACCCAGGGACCCCGACTGGGCTGCACTTCAGGACTCCAACTCCCATGTACTTCTGCAGGTGTCCACAATGGGATGCCTTGGGAGGACCCCTGCCAGCTATCATATGGGCGGACGGAACTGTTCCTGGCCACCGGCTTCTACTGGTCCATCCTTTATATATCTCTGGGCTGAGCAAGAAGCCATTTTCCTGTCCAGCCAGCATAACCGTCTGTCCTTCATAGTACTTACAGCTTCCATATTTATAGTGTTATATATATGTATGATGTAAACAGCGTGGCTGACTCGGTCATATCTCTCTACTTGGGGTAGTGTGTAAACAACAGATAAAAGTCAAAATAAAATGTCAACCATAAAAATGAAATCCTTACCATAAATAACCATGCCCTTAAACACTACACTCCCGTTGTCCAAAATACAGAATACAAAATTAAAACCCTCTCTTCACCTTCTTTATAAGCCATGCTTTCCATCACATTGGATTTCCTTCTCACTTTCACTGGTTAAGCACTCTTCGCCATGTATCTACAAACCTCTCAAGCTCAATCACCCTTTGGGATTAAGGCCTTTTAAATTACAGTCTATAATTAATTAGGGACAACCTGAAGTAAGTACTTCTAGGGTCCCCAGTGGCAACACAAACCCGTGCACATTCCCTTCACCACTGAGATGTACCAGTGAGGACCAGTGTGGCTTTCCTTCTCAGCACACTTGCAGGGCTTTCATATATGGCTCTCTAGTGGCCTAAGGAAGTGAAACACATTAATAAGATGTCTTCCATTTGAATTAAGATCTTGTATATGAGCTAATAATGTGTGTTGCTTTACCCGACACCTGCACCCCATTGCAATGAGGTTTATTTTGCAGACACCAGATCAAGAATCACATTAAGAAACATTCTTTTGCCACCTTGGACAATTCCAATTATTGTGACTTTCGTCACTTAACTCTTGTGACACTGTCAAACACAAGACTGTGGGTAGCAAGTGCTTGAGTCTGACTATTGATTTTTAGCAGACCCAGAGTGTAGCAGAGGTTTCCCCTTCTTTCATTTTGCACCATTGGACTTTGTACTCACTATTTCATTACTCCTTGCTTTATTTCCTAACTCCCACAAGCCTCATTCAACATTTCCTAGTCATTCTGCCTGCTGTCCTGTCCTCTTATAATAAAACTTTAAAATGACTTCTTTTTGATACATTGTACATGAGTCCATTCATATTAATTTAAAGGCTTGAGGTCCATCCACAGTCACTTGTAGGTAAGGTTTTATATCCCCCCCAGGAAGGACCATCCTAGTAACAAAGGAGCATTCAGAGGCACAGTATCTTATTTCCAATTTGCCCTCTGGATAGAGGCATTTAGGAAGCTTTCTGTGAAAGCAACAGA
The DNA here is from genome assembly GCF_900747795.2 of Erpetoichthys calabaricus. Classification (NCBI taxonomy): domain Eukaryota; kingdom Metazoa; phylum Chordata; class Cladistia; order Polypteriformes; family Polypteridae; genus Erpetoichthys; species Erpetoichthys calabaricus. The sequence continues at coordinate 240,198,945 of NC_041397.2, forward strand.
TCTCACAGGCAGCCATTACGGGCGTGAAGAAAACGCCTGAAAGAGTATTGATGATGTGGAGAATTAATAATGCTAGAAGTAAATGTCAAGTAGCGTTTACTCACCAGTTTCAGTGGCCCAGGGCTCACTGGCGCTGTCAGCGCTCTGCGCCACTTCCACTATACGCCCTCATCGCTGTCCTCATTTTATGAAATGCAAAGATCACTAATCAGAAGCTCCATTAATTCTACCCTCTGGGTGCCCCTATTTTCACTTTCTCTGATACTTTACAATAAGAATAGACAAATTTGGAGCCTCACATTCTTGTCACATATAATGGAAATTAACTGCAATTTATTCTTGTCCTAATTAGAATAATTTTTGCATAATAATTATCTTCTCAGGGACATCTCTCCCTGGGTATTATTCCGGCACGTTCACTTTTCATAACTAGAACAAGTGTTTCTTAATTTTAAAGTATTTTTGCTCATTGGGGTTTATCCTCATTGTAAATTCTAATCGACATGAGATGGCCTACAGGGAAAGAAGCAGATCTTGAGCTTTTGTGTGGTAGCTTGTGAGGCAACGTTATCACAGTGCATCCCTAAAAACACTACCTTGAAGCAGTTCTGAGAAAAGCAGTGAGTGGCAGCTTGCTGACAGCAGTCGTCTATCATTTCCTCCGAGGCAATCAAAGACAAGCAAGAGCTTTCAGAGATCTACAGCCACTAAGGAGTGCCCAGGGGGTACAAATGGCATTCAGCTGGGCTGATGCGGGAAAGATGGACATACAGTAAGATCATAAAATGTGTGTGCCTAGTGCACAGTTGTTTATACCTGCAAGGCCTACTTGTAAATCACTCTGGATACTAAAAGTAAAAAAAAAGGCTTGAGTTCTTTCCTCTTGGTCATGCTGATACACCACCTACTGTATTAGTCCATTGCTAGCTTCAAGTAAATCTTATTTACCTTTTATGTGGGGTATTTTTTTCCTCTTCCATTTCCACTTTCAAATGAAGAAATGATTTTATTTCATTGTGTAAAATCAATGTTGACAGAACACCACTTGAAATACTCCCATCACATCTTCATTACTTCTAACTGGACTGCTGCAATCTTCTCTTCAGCTGTCTCTCTGCACAACAGATTACAAGTTTAAAACGTTGCTGCCAGAGTCCTGACTTGAATTAAAGTGGAAAAGTTTACACTTCTTTTCAAAAGAAACTGTTTTCCACTTCAGTATTAAGGTTTATCTATCTATCTATCTATCTATCTATCTATCTATCTATCTATCTATCTATCTATCTATCTATCTATCTATCTATCTATCTATCTATCTATCTATCTATCTATCTATCTATCTATCTATCTATCTATCTATCTATCTGTCTGTCTGTCTGTCTGTCTGTCTGTCTGTCTGTCTGTCTGTCTGTCTGTCTGTCTGTCTGTCTGTCTGTCTGTCTCTCTCTCTCTCTCTCTCTCTCTCTCTCTCTCTCTCTCTCTCTCTCTCTCTCTCTCTCAGGAACTCAAGTTCCTTGTCTCACTAGGCGACTCAGTTGAACTTGTAGCCAATCACAGGCAGGCACACACTGTATTATTTTATTTATTCACAAAGGGTACTCTGTTTTTTTTTTATAAAACTCTATAAATGGCAAGACCATTTGGCAAAATTCACAGTACCTGTACAATTTGACACTATTTAGAATAGTGTATTATTTCACTGTACCTCTGTTTCTGCAGTAGGCTAAATGTTGATAAGCTTGCTATTAACAGATTAGCTTGCATTTTATAATTATCAGACTATTCCTGATCTGTTAAAAGTGAAAAAATGCACTACTACTAGGAATTTTGTAAAACATTTACCAGCCATGCTTGCAAAGCGATAAACAGGGAGTCTCTTCTTAACAGATGAGTAGGAACTGAAATGCTGAAACTGCTCACATGACTTCTCCACACTGAAATCCATTGAGTCCTAATTTTTTTTCATAGGTCAAAAAACCATTAGGAGCAGGTAAGTCACTTGTATCAGGTTAGAACATATCTCATAGCTTGTGAGTAATGACATTACTACCTTCAATGACTTTTTGGATAAATTGGACTGGACTGCCAATACTGATACACTGTGTAAGAAAGGACAAAGCCGACTATACTTCCTTAGAAGGCTAGCGTTCTTCAACATCTGCAATAAGATGCTGCAGATGTTCTGTCAGACGGTTGAAGCGAGCGCCCTCTTCTACGTGGTGGTGTGCTGGGTAGGCAGCATAAAGAAGAGGGACGCCTTACACCTGGACAAACTGGTGAGGAAGGCAGGCTCTATTGTAGGCACGGAGCTGGACAGTTTGACATGCGTGGCAGAGGGACGGGCACTGAGCAGGCTCCTGTCAATCATGAAGAATCCACTGCATCCACTGAACAGTATCACTCCGGACAGAGGAACAGCTTCAGCGACAGACTGCTGTCACTGTCCTGCTCCACCGACAGACTGAGGAGATCATTCCTCCCCCACACTATGCGACACCTCAATTCCACCCGGGGTGGTAAACGTTAACGTTATACAAAGCTACTGTCTGTTATACTTGCATTTTTATCACTCTTTACTTTAATATTGTTTTTTATCAGTATGCTGCTGCTGGAGTATGTGAATTTCCCCTTGGGGATTAATGAAGTATTTATCTATCTATCTATCTACTGTATGTGTGTGACGTTGGAATATCATAAAAAACTGAAATTGTTAAACATTTCCAAAACGACGAAAGTGCAGCAAGGAAGAACAACAGTGAACAATATAAAGCATGATGCTAACTAAACTGAAAACATGTAGAAAATAGAAAACACTGAAGGTCAAGTTACACTGTATTAATGTTATTCTGCATTAATGTTAATGTTCTTCTGTATTATAATTTTCGTTTTAAATTCTACTATGTTTTGTTAGTATATTGTAACGTGCAGGCAGCAGGTGATGCAGGGTGGAATGAATGCTGTAAGTGATGGGACTGAGTAAAGGGCTCCTGTTCTATAGGGGGTGGGCACACCTCTCAGGAGATGAGTGTCAGGAGGAAAAGGAAGGTGCGGTGAAAGGGAAGTTTTGAGTCGGGAGTCAGGAGACACTAAGCAAGAATGTGCTGCATAATCCGGCTAATGGAGTATGAGACAGAGCACTGTTTGTTACAGAACAAAGACTCCAAGTAAAACTCCAGTAACTCAGAGTTGTGTTTTTTTATTATGCTGGTTTTTGCAATATTACATTGATTTTGTTAATACGATATTATATTTTGTTAATATAGTTTTGTTTTTTAAATAAATAGGACTATTCACTAAGCTAATCTACAGAATATCAATTTTAAAGTAGCTGTTCTGTTATCTGTCTTTTCTCTTATCTGTCATGGCCACAGTCCTGACCCCAGGTGTTACTGTATATCAAAAGATCACCAGAGTCAGTAGAATTTAAACAGTTCCCCCCTTATCCATTTCCAGTCCCACACAAACCTCAACATTAGTGATTTTGTTGCTGGTGGTGTTCTAAAATATAGAGCTGAGTTCATGTCAAACCAAAAGCCTCCTGCATATGGAACCAACATAAGACAGTGGAGCTCAACTTTTTAAATATTTTACATTGTTCATAATAGAATTAAAGTCTTTGTTTGTTCTGGTTCTTTCTACCTTCCTGGGGCCTCATGTATAAACGGTGCGTACGCACAGAAATGTTGCGTACGAACCTTTCCACGCTCAAATCGCGATGTATAAAACCTAAACTTGCCGTAAAGCCACGCACATTTCCACGGTAACTCATACCTTGGCGTACGCAATTTCTCCGCTCGGTTTTGCAGACTGGCGGCACCCAGCGTCAAAGCAGTGCTACTCTTCCTATGTGGTTACTCTTTCTTAGATCCACATCCACGGCGGCGGCTTTGTCAAATACACTGAAATTAACCGCATATCGTTCATAAATTTAATGCATCTGATTGTAATTAACCTGTAACAATATAATGGTCCACAGAATGATCAAACTACTGTTCCTGTGTGCTCATCCTTTCTTTCTTAGCTCCACATTCCTGACGCGGCTTTATAAATACACTGAAATTAACTGCATATTGTTTATTAGTGTAATGCATCTGATTGTAATTAACCTGCTGCAATATAATGGGCCAGGGAATAGCCATAGTATTCCAAATACCATAACTGCTTTAGCGTTGTTACGCTCACTGCGTCATCTTCTTCTTTTTGCTGTTCCCGTTAAGGGTTGCCACTGCGGATCATCTTTTTCCATATTACTCTCACTGCACCACTCGAAGTATTTATATCACTGTATCTGAGTGTGAATCACAGCAGCAGATGATCGGAAAGAGAATTATCAGTATACAGTTTCAAGTACACACTACCTCAACCACGGCAAAAAGCGTCAAAGCCTTTCCTGTACGGACCTTGCGTTTCAGAAACAGTTTCATCCCAAGAACTATAAACGCACTCAATCACCTATCTGTAAACTTGCACTACAGTTATAATATTGCACAACCTGCGCTACTTTATAAAGCGCGTATGATGACAATATCATTTTTAAGATGAAATGCAGCAAAATATGTTGCTTACAGTATACAGATAAAACTTTAACTTCATTTAAATAATCTGTATAGCTGGTTCAAGGATAGCTCCTGCCTTGCGCTGTATTCTTGCTGGTGCTGACGCGACACTGGAAGGATAGACGAATAGAATAATTAAACATGTACTACGAAGATATTTCAATGTTCCTTAAAAGTTTTGAAGAATCGGCGTTCTAAGCTTACAAATGTCTTAACGTCTATTACAGAGCTGATTGTGTGGCGATTGGAGAAAGAAAAGTATGGACAGGAATTGGAGGTTTGAAAGAGACAGTACTTCTGTAATAAGTTATTTCATCGAAGGTCGCACATGGTGCAGCAAGCCTCTTGCGTGAGATATGAACAATCACTGCGTCACCGTGTTCCCATGTTTAATAACATGCTTTCATTCCTATCATCATGAAAATGATATCACGTATACATCTCAGTATTTTAATTATTCAGAGAGCTGTAATATGTCGAATGTAATGCATTCTGTGCCCTGTCGGAGAAAGAGAAAGAACGGAAGCACGTAGTGATTCACACACATAGAGCACATAGAAGATCAAACACAGAAAAAAGCATTTAACATGCTACTTGAGAAACTAGTAAAATAAACGATTTTAAGATTAAGTTTATGATGTTCTACTTTAATGGTAAAATAAACTACGTGATTAAAGTGGAAATTTCGAGATTAAAGTTGACATTTCGTGCTTTTTTCCCTACTGTGTGCCTTTTTTTTGTCTGTACCCTAATAAGCTTTCATATGACACTCAGACGGTGGGCTACGACTCGCTTTTTCACGGCGACTTTGATATGTGATTTCTTTTTTATTTCGGGCACTGTGCGACTTTGTGAAGTTGAGCCTTCGAGTTTCTCCGACACTCTGTCACTCGATCAGCTTCCTTTTGTTGATTATACCACTGTTTAAACCAACAAATAGTACGTTTTTCCTTTGCCTCCACTTGGTATTCGCTGAAATTCTTATATTTTCCCCTGTGCTTTTTCCCTTTGTCTTTTCACAGAAGGCTATTTATATTGATTTGCATATTCAAAGAGGCGTAATTCTGGGAGGAGTTGGGGCGGGACAGAAGGCGCGTGCACGTGCGTTACTTTTCACGCTGATCGGGATTTATGTAGTGGAAGAACGTGAAAGTATGCGTGCGCACAGATTCCTGCATCTGGATTTTTCTGTGCGTACGCACAATCCCGCTTTTGTGCTTACGCCATGTTATAGTGTGAGTTCTACGCACGGCGTTATACATGAGGCCCCTGGTCTTTAAATTCCACCATCTTTTGCCAAGCTATTGTAGTGCTTCCGCTGTGCTGGTCTGAGTGAGGGCAGTGCTGAGTCTGGAGCAGCTTGTATCTCATACTTAGGACAAGACTTACACAAATAATTGAATTTAACTTTTAAAGGATATTTCTTAATGCACAGCAGCTACAATTAAGTCACACAAGTTTCCACAATAGTCCATTGTAGTCAGGTATATCTCACAATTATGCTCAGTAGCTACCCAAACTGGATGCAAAACCCAACCACATACAGTGTTGGCCAAATTATTATAATATTTGATCTTTTTGAGAAGTTTGTTGTAATTTTCTGTCTGAATCAAATGATATTGCTAGTATTTTCACTATTATCACTCAGATTGTGTTGCAAATGGATATTAATATGATTAAGAATTGTTTTTGTATGGTTTTTGCATGGCTTTGTCTGAAAATAATTTTTTTGTGGGGTGACACAAAGGCATTAAAATCTGGCCTATTTCTGTGTTTTGAAGACAATTTTACATGACATTTTCGCTATTTCTGCATACCTTTTAAAACGGTTTGAGCTTATATATAAATAAGCCTGCACACGCAAACAAATTCTAACACACAAATTTAGGTTTTGCGGAAGTTTGACGCGAATCTTCTCTGGAACTTGTACGAAAGCGAGAATGGGTAAGAAAAGCGACATCAGCCCACGAAAAAAAGGCCAGGTAAGAGTTTTGCTGAAAGAAACGACTATGACCCAGGTGGAAATTGCTAAGAAACTTGGTGTTTCTCAAGCATTTGTCAGTATTTGTCGAAGGAAGTTGAAAGGCAACCAAGGATTCTCTCCAAAACGTGAAGGTTCGTGCGGCAGGAAACGCCTATCAACATCCAGAGATGACCGGAGGCTGGTCAACATCTGTCTCCATCACAGGAAAGCCTCCTCAAAGCAACTGAAACAGATGTGGCAGGAGCATGGAGTTGCAGCCAGTTCAAGGACAGTGCGTCGCCGGCTTTTTACAGCCGGTTTGAAGGCATGTCGGCCCTTGAAAAAACCTCTTCTTACGACGACAATGAAGAGGAAGAGGTTGGACTGGACGAAAAAGTATTCTGACTGGACTTCACAAGACTGGTCAAAGGTAAGAATTGCTTCAGAACACATCTGGAATATTTTCAATAATTTTGTGACAATTATCTAAAATCTAATTAACTAAATAAATAACTGAACACACATTGAATTTTTTTTAAACAGGTTGTTTTTTTGGATGAGAGTTTGATGCATGTCCTTGAGGACCGTGCTCAATTTGTGCGCCGACGTCCTGGTGAGGAATTCCGCCCAGATTGTATTAAACAGACAGTTAAGCACCCACTTTCTGTGATGGTTTGGGGTGCCATCAGTGTTCACGGCGTGAGTCGTCTGCACATTGTGGAAGGAACGATGCGCCAGGATCAATACATCCAAGTCCTGGAAACACGGCTCCTTCCTCAGTTAAGGGACTGGACTCAAGGATCTCATCAGGATGTCATTTTCCAGCAAGATAATGCCCCTTGCCACACATCCAAAAAGGTTAAGAAGTACCTGGCAGAAAAACAACTCCAATTACTCAACTGGCCTGGAAACAGTGTGGACATGAATCCCATAGAGAATGTGTGGAAGATGCTGAAAGATAAGATGCATGAATGCAGGATCACAACCAAGCAACATCTTATTGAACGCCTTCTACATGTATGGTTTCACGACAAGGACATTAAAAAGTGTGCAGAGGACATGATTGCAGGCATGCCTAACAGAATACAGGCAGTGATTAAAGCACGTGGAGGCTGGACAAAATACTGACATTTTGGATGACATTTAGGGTGTCAAGGAAACAAAACCTTAATTTCCCATAAAACTTTCTAAATATATGTTGAAAACCTATTTGGTTTGTGTTCTACATAAGTAACTACAAATACGAAGAATTGCATGTCATTTATAATGCACCATATTGGTAATTTTTAGCTTTGAATCGACAAAAACTGCAGAAAAGCTAAATATTAAAATAATTTGGCCAACACTGTTGCAGTGCTGCTACTACTGCTATGGCTTCATGGTGTAAAAATTCAGGGCACCCTCCTGTGGGAGCCCCTCTCTGCCTAGAAGAAAAGCAGGGCCCATCTCTCATGCTGTGTTACAAATTGGAATGCATCTGTGAGGAGCACAGCAAGCTGTGATGGCTCATGTGAATTACAGGACAGATTAATCACTGATGCTTAAAACGCACCACGGATGGATGGATGAATAGCTGCCATGATATTCACCATGAATGAGCATACCTTTAAACTGTAATACATATATATTATTTATGGTGGAAGCTCCCAGAACTCCCCAGAATATATAAAGATGCCTATGCTAACAATCCTTACTTGTAGATTTCAAGATTCACACGTGAAGCAGCAAACAATATCACATTAATCACACCGAGTCTAACTAAAGTTAAAATAAAAAAGAAGCTAAAAATAAATTACTATGTGAGAACTGAACACTCGTGCATATGCATGATTTTACCTTCCTACTCTCTTTACCTTGGAAGATGTGGCCTGTTTAACCTGCCTTGAAGCAGAAGCAGAAAAAAACTCCCCGCAGGCCACTCTTGGCAGTCCTGTCCTAGTCACTTATTATTGCAAGCCTAAAGGACACTCGGAGGAGACTGCAAGAGTCATTTGGGAATGCCTCGTCATTGTTGAACAATTCTCCATTTTATTTTCTTCTCAAAGAATTGCCTGCTTTCTTGGTAATAATGTTGTATGTTCCTCCTGAGCTTATGTCATTTTTCTGATTTTGTCATTTTTGACATTTGCCAGAATTGTTATTTTGCTCATCTGGTGTCTCTAACCTTGACTCGTGTTCTAAATGCTTAATACTGGCTATTAGGAGTTTCCATTGTTTGGATCATATTAGCTTCTAATTTGTGATATTCATTTTTTTCCTTTATTCATATTGCAGTTACTATCATTAGCATTTAATAAATCCTTTCAGAACATCCTGACTTACTCGGTTTCACATTTTGATCCTTAACTGTTGTCAGTTTATTCATAATTTTTAAAATCATTTTATATGATACTTTTATGGGCACTGCCATGATCATGCTGGGAAGGATGCAGTTTCTTGCCTTTTGGGCTAGCGGAGTTACAACATAAAATTTCACCATACTGCCAGTATAAAAGATGGTGGCACGCGTTGTTTCATGTCAGAATATTGGAACTCAAATAAAACTGTGACAGCAAGAATTTAAGTAATTAGGGTTAGTAAAAAAACTTTAGCTTAACATATTGAATCTGACTTTGTGTGACAAACCCATGCCAGCGTAACAGCCCTCCTTTTATTCTATCGAAACATACATTGTGCTCTTCTGCCTTTCACAGGTCATTTATTTCAAAGTGACCTAATTAATGTTTGTTTGCTAGAAAATAACCTTAGAACCCATCTCTTTCACCTCATAATGAAATGAAGTGGTTCAAGGTATACAGTCATGTTGTATTCACATGCTATCAGACAAATCTGAAATGCGATTTTCCTAGTCAGAACAATCACGATTTATTACAAATGTGACAGAATGCCCAAAGGACACAGTTATTTCATGCTGTCATAATCATAATTGGACTAATTCATTCATAAGAATGCAAGTTTGTGTTCCTAAATTACACAGGAGTTCTATAAAATGCAGTAATGTTATGAAAGGTTAAAACTCCCACAACAAAGCCCACTTTGGAACACCTGTTTTCTAGGGGTCTTTATCACATCAAAACACAAATAAAAGTCCATCCATCCATCTATCCACTTTTCTGAATCTTCTTTTTCCATGTTTTCGAGTTTCATCAGGGTTTGTTGGGAGTAAACCACCTCTGCATGGGACATAAATAATCATTAATTAAAACATAATAAAACTTAATAATGATTACTATTTGATTTGAAGAAGTGCTGATAGAAAACAAAAATAATGAAAAATGTCAATTTTCTACACTACTCCACAGAATGCATACTCTGCCCATTCTCTTCCAAAGGTGTGCACCCCTTCTGACACGAACGCAGTAGAGGAGTGGATTCTTGATTCCATCCTTGAGAATGGGAAAGGTGCTATATATATAAAATGTACTATTATTATCAGAGGAAACAAAAAGACACAGAAAGTAGGCTCAAAGTTCTAAGGAGATTGCCAAATGTTAGCATCTAGCTCTCAGCAGGTAAACAGCTCTAAACTATAAGGGGTGATCAAAAACATTTGAACCTAGAACAGAAGAACTTAGGAAATTAGAGAAATGAGAGGAGAGCATTCAGTCCATCAGGCTTTTTTGTTTAGCTGATAGGTAAGCTGTCTCCATATCTCATTCAAATATTTCGTAAAGGTTGTCAAGGTTTTCTGCTTCCACTACATGTCTCCGCTAGTTTGTTCCAGATTCCAACAACTCCTTGAGTAACCCTGACCTATTCGTAAAGTATTTTTTAACCAAATCTCCATCAACAATAACACACCATTTGTGAAGTTCACAAAGCTGGTCTGGAAAATGTGGTGGGTTTGAGGTCTTTTTGCATTTGCAGTTTTACAGCGTAGTCTTTGCAATTTGTGCAGTATGAGCAGGAATAGAAAGAGGACAGTTGAAAGGTTTCTTCTTCACTTTCCCTAAACCAGCATGGCACTGCTTATACAAGTTATCTGGGCCTTTTGAGGGCTTGTAATCAAAATGAACTACAGCCTCAAAATCATGTAAAATTGCATATCTGATCTTGCCAAGGTTAGTTTAGAATCTGAATTCCTTCTAGTGTTGGATAATCACCAAGCTTCCATTGTTTCTGTTGTTGTTTGGATGATAGTGATATATCCGACTCTCACTTACATTCACTTCTTACATTTCTCTGAGTCCTAGTTTATTAGCTCCAGATTATTCTTGGAACATTGGATACAATGATGCTTTATTTCAGTAGTGAGTCCTGTGAACTTAACATACACAGGCCTTGCTCTTCCTCGTGTGTAATCGTTCGTTAAGAATGGCTCCAGCTGATTCATAACTATCCCCCATATTGTCTGTTGTCTCACACACTACTACTTTTCTGAATCTCCATTATAATTTCTGCATGATAGCAACATTTACTTCAACCATTGATGTAGTAGCCATCTTCAAAAGCAGGATTCTGCAGCTAATCTCTTGACTGTGACCTATGAGGGGGAGTGATCCTGGTACATGTTCACAAAGTGAGAATGTTTCCACTGTTGTGATTATACCTCTAGGGGAATTCATCATTAGCATGGGATTGAAAGTAGCAATCCTAAATAAAGTTGATTAATAGCAGAAATAACTGTTTTGTCATTTTGTTAATTGATCCCAAACTGTCAAAATCAAGACTTTAGAGGGTACACTCTGTTAATATTGTTTAGCCCAAAATGAAACTGCATAGATTCAGCATCCATGGTTGAATTCCTCACTTGAATGTTGTGTGTGTGGAGTAAGCACATTCTCCCTGTGTGTCTGTGGGTTTTCCTCTGGTACTCTGTGAGGGTTAGGATTATCTGTAAATTCCAAACTAGCCCCATTTGAGTGTGAGTGTATGTGCATGAGTGTGCCCTGCAATCCACTGCTGTTTCTTACCTTGTGTCCAGTGCTGCTAGGGTGGGCTCCAGCACTCTATGACCCTAAATTGGTTCAATTAATGACTTTATATTATAATGAGGAAGGTAATGGTACAGTTGTTTCCAAGTTTAGTCTTTGGGCACTGCTGTAGCTGCAGGTTTTCGTCCCATCCAATTTCTTCTTTTCTTCTCTTTTTTGGAGTCCAGCTTTAATTAGACATGTTATTAATTCTTCACAGTAACTAAGCTTTTTTATCAACCCATAAATTACAAACTGTTTGTATTAATTTTTAATTCATGAAGCATGCAGTTAGACAGTGTTAAATTAATTTCTGTATTTTGTTCTGTGGTATTGTGTTCTTTTTTTAACATTTGATTATTTAACCAGCAACTGGGTTTGGGGTGCACCATATAATGTTCAAAAGGACCAAATGTGTAAAAGTTTAAAAAAGATTAAAGGCAAGAAAAGCAGCAGAGCTCACACATTTTAGCTGTGACTGATTTGTGCCTAAATGGAGGACTGATTCAGTTTTATTGAAATTGCCTTAGGTGGCTTGTAGAAGAATTCAGAACATGCCTGGAGACGCACCCACTTTTGTATTTAAACTATACTTTATTGAATGGCACATTTTATATTCTGTATGATTAAAGCTGAAATTGTGGGAAAGACTGAATAGATCATGTTAGAAACTGATGTAAGTATAGAAGGATGGAATACATTCACATTTTATGGGTTGTAAGGTCTAAATGATAATAGACAAGATAATTATTATACTCGTATGCTGGTTATGTGCCTGCTGGAAAGAATTAACTGTTAAAATGTGCAGAATGAAAGGTCAGGATATTAATCAGCCACACAGGGCATCACAGTTAGAAAACAATGCCTTGTTTTGAAGAGATGCACGGCTGTAGTCCAGTTCCGAGAAAAATTAATTGGTAACCTGCTGCAAAAGCCGACCTATTCTGGGTTTCTCTGGTTATGCAAATGATCCTTGGATAAATTATGAAAGCTTTTTTATTTTTTTTTTTGCAATCTTTTAAAGGCAGTATGTCCAACAGTAATGAGATCAGGTGGAAACTGGAGCATTCTGGGGTCCTATAGTGTTATGCTAATGAAGCTTAATTTGCATGTCCTAATGCTATTAATTAAATAGAATAGTGTAATTGAATTTGTCAAACGTTCAATTATCTTAATTACAATCCAAATATTTTAGAGTGTACATACAGAAGAGCTTAGAATTAAATGATTGTACATTAATTAAGACATACCATCGAATCTTAAGACCCTTGACTACTAGTGGCTTCATACATTGATAAAGTTCATTGTTATATTCTTTTCATTTTCATATTAAAATAAAAATTACCCCAACCAAAACTGGGAACACAGTGGATTATGATATAGTTTATATATATATATATATATATATATATATATATATATATATATATATATATATATATATATATATATATATATATATATATATATATGCAGTCCTGGTCACCATTATTGGGACCCATGAATTTTAAGTACAACATGTAGAATATCTCCTGGGAAAAAAAATAATCTAGTGAAACAGCTATGGTCTACAGACACTCATATTTGTTACAGAACAGCAAATTATTAAACAACAATTTTAACAAACAGTAGAAGGAAAAAAAAAAACTAGAAGAATCAAAATATAGCCATGACACTGGTGTTAGTACAATTTAAATCAATGTGAAAAAAATTATTACATGTGACCCATCTGGAATAAATTGGAAATTAGACTCATCTGCGATAAATTGTCAGTGCCCACATGACTTGAAATCGCCAATGAATGATGACTTTAGTGCTTTAAAAAGCCTCATTTTATTCCCTGTTCCTTTTTCACAATCATTAAATTAGAAATGCTATTATCATCAAACACAAGGCTGCTCAAGGGTATAAGGCCATCTCCAAAGACCTTGGTATCCTTTTTTCAACAGTGCACAACATTATTAAGAAGTCTGCTAAGCATGGAAAAGAGAAAAATTGGTGAGAGAAATCTTCGAAGGTTGGTGCTATCTGTGGAAAAAAACACCACGTAAAACATCCAAAGACCTAAAGGCAGAACTAGAACAATCTGGAGTCATGGTTTCATGATACCATACGCCAAACACTTTATGGGTGAAGTCCAAGGAGGACCCCACTGCTGGAGAAATGATGTTGGTTAAGTTTAGAATCCTAGTGTGATTATGTCAATCATTAGTCAACTACTGCCAAAATGTTCAGGAATTCATGACAGGGAAGAATGTAATAAATTGTATTCTGTTCCTTAGAAATATTTGACAGGCAGTCCTTAGGAAAGACTTTGCCATTTTCTTGACCTCTAATTTTGTGCTTTCTTAATGTTGCACTACAAATGGGGGTTTTTCCTTAACTTGCATTTATTTGCTGTTTTATTTATCCACCCATCCATCCATTATCCAACCCACTATATCCTAACTCCAGGGTCATGGGGGTCTGCTGGAGCCAATTCCAGCTAACACAGGGTGCAAGGCAGGAAACAAACCCCGGGCAGGGCGCCAGCCCACCACAAGGCATGCACACACACACACACCAAGCACACACTAGAGACAATTTAGAATCGCCAATGCACCTAACCTGCATGTCTTTGGACTGTGGGAGGAAACCGGAGCACCCGGAGGAAACCCACGCAGACACGGGGAGAACATGCAAACTCCATGCAGGGAGGATGTGGGAAGTGAATCCAGGTCTCCTTACTGCGAGGCAGCAGCGCTACCACTGCACCAACGTGCCGCCCTGTTTTATTTATTATTATTTTAATTACTTTTGAAATATTATTTGTCACATTCTTATATCATCTTTGTTAGGTTTTCTTATTATTTTATTTGTACTCTGTCTCTTTAAATGGTCATCCATTCCTTGCACTTTGTATGTGGAGCCCTGGGAGGCAGGGCCACCCTAACATAACTGATGCTGGGCTCTCCCTCTGGAATTATTCTGCAGTCAGAAAGAATGACTAGCAGTAGCTCATTGAGCTTGTAAGGAATTTGTGAGTGTTGCTGTTTCTCTGATTTTTTTTTTTGTGAGTTACATTTTTATTTTACAGTGGATGATCAAAAAGTTTTGAATCTGAAGCTGAAAGGATTACTCTAAAGTGTTGACTTTGTTAAGACTAAAAAAAAGTTTCTAGGATTTATGATTTGCAGTGTATGTCAGTTGACTCAGAAGCAACACAACACAAATGCTGCAAATTCAAGTATTGTGCTATCATAGATTTTTTAAGGGTGGCTGAAATGTTTGAGTTGAGTGAGCAATGGAATGCTTTTTTATACAAGGCGTATTATTATCAACATATGCAAGTATCGACTCACTATCTCAGAAATTTGTCTTAAATTCTTGATGGGCTATTAATATCCTAAATGAACCTTTGATAAGTCTGACACTAAAAAGCGTTTTTGACTTTGGACTTGGCCGTTGGTACATTTATGTGTCTAAGTATTTGCTAAAAGTGGGATGAAGCTTCATGTTTTTATTACTTACACTGGCTTTCAGAAGATCACTTAAACAGCCTTGGGAATTTCATTATATTTCTAGCCAGTTCACAGGACTGCTGAGTTTTATAACTTCTTTCCACACTTAGACTGCTGGAACCGCATTGCTTCAGAGAGTATGATGAGCGCTTTACTTGAAAGATTTGTATTTTAGCACACCAAACATGTATGATGCGCAACTGAAACTGATAAGTGATTGCTGTAAGAGGAGAGAGAATCTCAGAACCAGAAATAAATAGTAAAGACCTCCAGCTTTGCAGTCTATTAAGAAAAGCATCTTCAAAGCTAATAAGTTTAAAAAATGTATATATTTTGTAGCATTCCAGTAATTGAATCACTCTCAGAATAAAGAATGCTGCCCGCTTCATTCATTTACATATTTCTACCCATTAAAGATGAATGGTTGAATGTTCAGCTGCACACCAGTAATTTAATATAAAATTCCAGATATTAATTTCTGCATGAGTGTATTGATTTTAATTGAGAGCAACCCAGCCAGCATTAGAGTAAGTTGCCTGACTATGGATTTTGATAGTCTGTTCATTTTTCTACTCCTTCTTATGCACTCTCAATGTCTGTTGCAATACTTTGATACTCTAATACCACTTGTAAGGCCCATGGCCTGTTTTAATAAACTTCTTTTTTAAGAAATCATAAAAATATTTTTTGTGAAAACTGATTATCTTAGTGTCAGTCTTGATAGATAGATAGATAGATAGATAGATAGATAGATAGATAGATAGATAGATAGATAGATAGATAGATAGATAGATAGATAGAAGTAATATTAACTCTTTCAAGACGGATGTTGACATTTGTTGAAATTCAGGGGTAGAGGACAGTAATCAGCTGTAAACTGCAACAAACCGCACCACTACATTTTAGTTCGACTCTCTTTGCTAGAAGAAAAGTTAGCTTTGTTGATTTGACCTCAACTACCTGCACATGCATGAGTAGCAAAATACAATTAACCTCTAAAAATAGCATCGACATCTGACAGGGGACCAAATTGAATGCGCAAAGCAAAATACTCCGTGGACGACGTTTTGCGTATTATTGCTGAATCACACTCTGACTTGTCAGACTCCGATGTTGGTGCAAGTTATCTGGAGACAGAGATCGCAAACGAAAATGACATACCAGCATGAGTTGATTGGTCCCCAGCTGATGGTGATGCTGAAAACGTTTGTGTAGCTGATGCGTCTTTAGGAGGATCACCACTTAACAATAGATTGCACTGCATTGCGACTTCCACCATTGTGCAGATGGCCCGCATCACATTCCTGCTGACCATCGTGCTGCCCCTGCGCAGACAGTGACAGCAGACACAACATGCAACAACAGACATTTTATGTTGATTGATGTGTGAAACCATTGCTTTGTGTGCTTTTCACAAAACTGAGTTTTTTGGGAAAAAATATTCAGCCCCCAGAAAGTTAAAGCATTACCGTGGCATGATGAAATATTCCATTCCATCCATCCATCCATTTTCCAACCCGCTGAATCCGAACACAGGGTCACGGGGGTCTGCTGGAGCCAATCCCAGCCAACACAGGGCACAAGGCAGGGAACCAATCCTGGGCAGGGTGCCAACCCACCGCAGAATATTCCATTCCATTCCATCCAATAAAGTGAGTCTTAAAATGGAGTGAACACGGAGGAACTATTAATATGTTCATGCAAACATACTGTACATACTTTATTGCCTTCAGATATATTTATCTATATGGATGTTTGCATTGTTTATGGTTTGCATTGTCTTCTTGGGATTCAACTGCTGGGACCACAAGGTAGTCATTCCCGGAAAGGATGAGAAACTAGAGGTTCTTCACAGTGTGGAACTATAAATATTCCAAGCAGTTCACTCCCAGTGAGGTCATAGGAACCTCCGTACCTTTGAGTAGAGCTCCTTTTATATGGCATAGTTCAAGTCAACCGACCTCAATTGGAGTCCATATGCTTGTGGTGACGTTCTTGAGCCAGGCAATCTGCTGGACAGTTTCTTTGATCTCACTGATTATGGCTTGCCTGGGACATTTACAAGCCTCAATTGTTTACCACAGTTGAAGTCTCCAGCCTCTTTCCTTGAAGAATTTCACTGTGCTACAGCACTGTCCTCCAGAGCTGATTGAACTGTAGGGTTGAACTGTAACTCTCTCTCTCTCTAAATATAAATATTTTGTCAAACACACATGCATAGGGATAACCCTCAAGTATCTGTCAAGGTTAGTACTTCTATCCATGGTCAAGGGGGGGCGCTATTAGTAGCAACCTTCTCGTTTCATCTGAAGGTCTGAGTAGCCAGACCAGGTCGATGCATGACCAAGTCTCCACCCATTTCGTAACCCCTGCCCCTTCCAGGAAAGGCTCCATATAAACTGTGCTCACACCAGAAGGGATAGTCTTTCAGATCCACGCTTCAGAGTTTGAAATACTGCCACAATTGGAGTGTACTCTGGGTAATTTAATTTTGAGAGATGACAATTGCTGATTGTTTTGTGTTGAAAAGGACTTATTTGTATTTGTTGATTACAGCTAAACATGGCTACTCCTTTTGTACCCCAATGTTTAAACCTGTGCTTATCTATTTATTCCATTAGTATTATACATATCATAATTGAATTCTCAGCTTACATGCAGCTGAGGCCTATCTTGACATCAGTCATGATTTGGCAACCAGCTCTGGAGGGCCATCAGAGGACACACTTATGCACACACATTGGGCCAATTTATCATTGCCAGTTAACTCAACACTCATACATCTCTAGGAAGTGGAAGGAAACAAAAGTACGAGGAGAAAGATAAAATGCTCAAAAGGAGCCCAAGCATGCTAATTCTTTTTCAGCATTTGGAAAATAATCTGTGTTACAAACTGAGAGCAAATCTAATGAAAGACTAAAATGCACTAAGAAATTCTATGTCTGTAAATATTCTCAAGCCCAATGCAGATTAAAAATGGGTGCTAAGTATTATGCTGATATTTACATGGCTATTTTAATACTAAGCACATCTCTCCTACTCAGTATGCCTCCCTCCCCACCAGTAAATTAGGCACATAATGTAATTTTCTTTTTTTTCTTTTAATGGCCTCAGATCCCTAATGTAATCATTGTGCTTTCATTTGTACATCTGTGCTTAAATAAACAAACCAAAATAATCACTAGAAATAATTGCTTATTTTAGAAAAAAAATCAACCATGAATAACAGCTTAACAATATAATAAACGATGCCAAGGTGAGCAGAAAATATAAATTAGGATGAAACAGCTTTATATTCTCCCCCTCACCTTCTTCCTTCTGCCCACCTTGCACCTCCTGTCTCGTGTGTTTTTGACTTGCTCATTTCACAAACTTGGGCTGTGCTTCATCACGCCGCACATTTGTTGTAGTTCAGCACTACTGTATGGTGGTGTTACTCTGCATGTTGTTCTTTTTCTATAATTGAAAAAGGAAGGAGACAAAAACTGAAGAAGACCTCCATAACCCATCTTTGGCCGTGACCTTTTTCCCTTAGTTCAGTTGTGCTCTTGCCCATACCAAACAAGCTCTTAGCTATTCTCTTCATAGAGTCCAGACCTCATTTGCAAATCCTGCTATGTATCTTTGTTTGCATGAAGTAGGTTAGTTTCAGATTTATAAATCAAGATTCCCCCCACTCTGTGACTCACTCTGTGGCTGGGTGTGTCACTCAACCTTCTAGGACTACAGCTTTTTAAAAATAGATGTAAATGTTTTTACTTTATTTGTATAAGATGCCATACAGCTGTATAAAATAAGATTTGTTTATCTCAGCAGTAGCTTAACCCTTTTGTGAAAATGCATCTACAAATCGTCCTTAGTTAAACAATGTCTGTTTTTATGAAAGATCACAAGTATAGCTCAATATATCAGTGGAGTGTTTCATTCTCCATCTCTATGAATGTCAGAAGATGCCCCGAATGTGGACCCACTACAAAACAGAACAGTAGAGCAAACAGGAAATACTTTACAGAAAAAAAGAGGATTGCTATTTTCTACCAGGTTTGAGGAGACAAAATGGGAAATTCTGTCATGTAAATCAGGCCAATGCATATCATGTGCATGTCCAATTTTGGGTTAGACCAAGGTCGTGGTTATTCCATTATCTGTTATGAAAAAAAATCACCACAAACATTTTTCAGAGAACCAAGAATATGAAAAAAATGTAGAGGAGCAGAAAACCATGATATCTATCTCATAGAAGACATACTTCTTCACAGAAGACTAGTGACTATTCAGGAACCAGCTTCACAAACAAGGATGCAGTTCTACTTTGATTCATGTAGCTGAGGGTATGTAATGTCTCAGGGATGGAGCTTATGCCCAACACTCAAGAGGGGGCTGAGGGTTGCTCATGATGCAACATTAAAGGATGCTACTGGTTTCTAATGGGTAACTTTCAGCCTTCATATAATCCTAACAAGAATTTAAGTCTGTCCACAACCACTGGAATAACAGTATAAAGAAGCAATCACTCTCTGAACACAAGAAGATTGACCTGAAGAAACAAAATTAAGGATTAAAGTAGTGAACAAGCAAGCATGCAGACATGTTATCAAAGCTTCCATGGGATCGCTGGGGTCTTCATGCCAAAACACTTTAAATCTCAATAGTGAGTCTCTCAGGGCTACACAGAGCACATGCACTGGGAGTTTGTGTCTCAAGTTTCATGTCCAGCATTTTAATCAGTAGACTATAGAAATTATGAGTCGCACTTTCAGTTAGTCTCTAATAGAGGTTATCAGGAGCTTCAGAAACCTTCTGACTGGCCTATCAGTTATGAACTTTGTGCAATATAGCATGCTGGAAGTGTGGAAGAGTAGCAGGTCCACCTGAAAACTGTAAATTGCGTTCCAAGTAAAGGTATATGAAGTACAGAATCTTATGATGAGAGACCAAATGTAAAGTCCGAAACTGACACAAACACATCATCCAATCAATACTTTAATTGTTTATTTTATTTAAATTAAATAGCAAGTGTGGAAAGGCCAAATCTCATAATTACAAAAGAAAAACACTAAAATTCAAACACAAAGCTCAAAATATGATTACAAAGGACGGAGCCAAAAATTAAAGAAAATCTCTATAAGAGCTAATGCCACTGCAAAGAAGCAGTGGTCAGAAGTGATTTCAATAGCCCACAAGTAACTGCTGCTCCCTAATCAACAATTAACACAGTAGATACAACCCAATTCATACAAAATTTCCTAATGAAAAACAACTAAAGACAGTAAACACCAAAGAAAAAAGTATAAACAAGGAGCGGCCAAACTGGATCTAGCCTATTTTTAGCAAAGGTGTGAGCAACCCACGAGATACTCAAAGTAATATCTAATATTCTGCCCCTTCTGAGGGGTTCTTTAGATGATGCTTCATTTGACTGGTGTAAGCGTAGCATGTTGCCATACTATGACATCCAAAAAATAAATAAACCATTCTTTTACCATATGAATAGGGAAAGTCTGCCAGACAGAGTAGGATGTTTATGTGTTTTTAGGTGCTTGTTTTCTTTTGTCCAGAGTGTATAAAGGCAATGACCATGTTCATGTGCTCGGCATTACTCAGGCATCCCTGTAAGTGAAACTTTGGGTGTGACTTTGGGTCTACACACCCATCAGTATAAAGAGTAAAATTTATATATGTGAAAGAAGGATTAAGAAGGAGAACAGTTTTTATTTCAATCAATGTGCTTGGTAGGACGAGGAGTAAAATGCACCCTACAGGCAGTGGCTTCTTGTGGAATTACGCCCCACAATTTAACATTTTTACAGAGAATCTTACTTTGTATTATTGTAATTATTTCAGAAATAGTTAAGTATAAACATCTAACTGTTGTAAATGTTCCAAGTGTGCGGAACGGCTACCACTACAGCAGGTTTGCACTGTGAGACATGGAGCACCAAACCTAGGGGTCTAGTGGAGGCCTACACAGATTCACGTGCTACTCATGTTCAAGCTTCAGTGACCCCGCAGCTATCCACCGCTGTTGGAATGAGAAGCAGAGTATCCTTAGTAATGAGTTGACTATGCTGATTAAAAGGAATCTCGTAGCCCTTAGAAAGAATGTAGTATACTTACCATAGCATTGGTATGGGCTGGCATGCCTGATCACAGTATTGCCATTTGTTTCCTTATTCACACATCCAGGAAGGGTAGGGACTAATGAGGGCTTGTACTGACATGTTGTGTGGTGTGGTGTATACGTGACTTTGTCTGCTGCAATATGCCGAACAGGGTGGATGTGACACTGGATTGACAGGCAACTCTGCAAACTCATATGAATGAGTTGCCAGACATCAGGGGTTATCAGTTGACAACTGAAGAGAGGAAGATGTCCAACTGTTGACTGTTAACAGTTGGAATTGGATTGTACTTTATTTTTTTATTGTGTATATACAGTATATATATATATATATATATATATATATATATAGTGACTGATAGGGGGCGCTGTTGTCCCCTTGAACCCTCAGATCAGATGCTAGACACCAGATAAAAGTGGACAATAATGTGCACAAGCACCTCCGCCACCACTATACTTATAAACAATACAATCCTCAATACAGTAAATCACAATCAATAATTCCTCCACACCTCCCAGCAGCTCAGTCACCTTTCCTCCCAACTCAGCTCAACTGCTGGGATCTCCGACAGTCCTTTTATACTTCTTGACCCGGAAGTGTTTCTGTCCCTCAATCCATGTGACTTTATAACATTTCCGGGTCGGGTAAAACTCTTTTTCTTCAGCCCGGAAGTACGTCATTTCCTCTGTCGCTGTGACTAGGGCGTACTTCCGGGCTATAGGGAAAATACAAGTCTTTGGGCCTCCCTGCAGCGTCCTCTGGCGGCCCCCACGGTATCCAGCAGGGCTGTGAATAAAAACTCCAATGTCCATGATGCCCTGCTGGCATTCGGGGGACCTTCATATTGCAGGAAGGGCTCCATCTGGCAGCTTGGGGGTATTGGCTGGGAGAAACTGCCGGCCATATTCCACAATATATGTATATATATATATATATATATATATATATATATATATATATACAGTATATATATATATATATATATATATATATATATATATATATATATATATATATATATATATATATATATATATATATTACTTTCCCTTGCTCCCCACAGGATTGCACAGTACAATTAAATGCCAAAGGCGCAATGCAGCACAGCACTTTTCTTCTTCCTAGTTTTCATCTACCTCTCTTCTTCTCCTCCACAGACAATCTTTTTACATCTCCTCCCAACTCCATGGCTCTTCTATGTGAGACAGTTGGCTCCTTTTAAGCTGCACCCGGGAGCATTCCAGGTCTCATTAGGGAGGTGTGGCGGAAGCACAATGTAGGGCTCTGCAGCTCTCGAAGCTCCCCCAGCAGCATCCCCAGAACCCAACAGGGCTGAGCCAACCAATACCAAGTCCGATATAACCCTGTTGGACTCCAAGGGGCTATTGCACCCAAGGGGGGGGGTTTGCCAAATAGCAATTTGGGGGAGATAGCACCCTTCCTGAAGTGTGCTTTAACAGAGGAAGACTGTCTTTGCTTCTTTTGATTTTTGGAGTCCACTGTAAATACTGTATATAATCACTATTTCTGTTTCTGCCCTTGTTTCATTTTTCTTGTGTGTTATTGTTAAAGGACTCTGTATTAAAGCCCTCATAAATTATTTTAAATTGCACTGTTGTTTTTACGCAGTATCTTGACTGTGTCTCATTCTCCCCCTTTGATTCTACTGACTTTTTTCAAATGAATTAACCGCTGACTCAAAAGTGGGGTACAGTTATAACTACCCAGGTGAGCCCATTTCAGTTTTGGTAAACTATTAATTTTTTTTAATCCATTCTTCAGATGTTCCAATAATCTGATTCAGTTGCAACATGAAAAACCTGTTCATTTTCCCAGTCTGAAGGAAGAATATTTAAACAGACGTGAGGGCTTTGCCAAACATGCATCTTAGAGAGCCCTTGTTTGTAGTGAATTTAAATTGGAGTTTAAGCACTATGAGGAGGATTTTCAATTTTTCTTTTGCTGTTAATGTGGATAAAATTCCAGAATTCTTGCAGCTGGACGTAACTTAATTACAGTGCAGTACTGAACATAAAAATAAGTTTACTAAAGTTTCTGACTTTACACAAGTTTCTAAGCTTGATTGCTACAGACTGTACATTGCTCAGGATTGTTTCTAAGCTTTGCTCACATTGTGTGCATAGCCTAATTATTTGTTAGAAAGTTTCACAAGTGAAAATTACTAATAGCAAGTATGGAAGATACAAATCTTTGCAAAGAAAGTGTCTACCATCTCAGTTAGCATTAACAGTTTGTGCAGAAGAAAGCAGTTTCATGTTTATGAGTAGGACAATGTCCAAGCAAAACTACATCATAACCTCTTATACCCTGAGCGGCTTGGTATGGTGTCGAGCGGCCTTGTAAAAACCATTTGCTGTATCATACACATGAGCTATGCCACACACAGACACAAATAATATGTTGATCTCGACTTCACAACCCAAGTAATCAAACTGTTACAGTATTGACGGTTGACCTTTAATTTGGTATAAACTCATGAGTGTGACGCTTCATAAAATGTCATAAAAATATTTTTAAAAATCCTAATAGTTATCCTGTATAGCGAATCCCCAAGTGTTTTACATCAACCAGTAGAATATAACCAATGTGATGAACCTTCCCACTGAGCGAGCATACACAAGCTAGAGAGTGAAAACTGGAAGCACCATTACAGCACTCTTCTAATTTTTCTATGTGCTGTCACATTATTCCTCACAAAACACCAGCAAAATGCTAAAAATGGCACATTAGTACTTGCAGTAGACTGTCCTGATCAAAACAAGTCCAAACACAACATTTTTCAATGCCCCAATTGTGAGATATCTTTCAAGTAATACGTGACGACAGGCTACCTTTGGCTGGTATCAGGTTATCTTTCCAATTCATCAGCTCTGACTCATTGGGTCACACACATAAAACCTTTATACCACTGGACAGCCGATAGTCTGACGTTCCCAACACTATGTAGATCTCCATATGTGGATCTAAGGAGCCCCCCAGGTAGCCGTGCCTATAGAAATATAAAGAGTGACATAACAAATGGGACAACATTTCGAAAGGAGCAGCAGACAGTATGAGGCGAAGTGCAAGAAGCAGCACAGAGCATTGGAAGCCACAAAATAGTTTTTTGCATATTTTGTTTGGAGAAATGGCTTCATGTAGACCAAAATGGTTTGGAGATGTTTTGGATAAAAGGGAGACACATGGTGCCAAATGCTTTTAAATGTTTATTTCTTTGTGTTATTAATATAAAACTTTATACAGTGTGAAAGGATCAGACTCGACCCACTTTAAAAGGTTTGGGGCAACCACCCATATATTATCCCTGTCTGCAATGGGTTTTGGAAGTAAGACAGTAGTGTCTTTGAAGGATTCCAAACAAGAAGTGATCATTATTGGTTAAGATGGCGGTTTTAAATGCCAATACCGGAAGTGATGTGAGGAAACCGGAAGTGACCTCCTTCTGATGTCATAACCGGAAGTGATGGTGTTCTATGCGCCAGAGCCGGAAGTGGCGTCTTTAGGGATGAGTCAGACAGATTTTCCCGTAATTGGTCTGTAGAGGTAACAGAAGAAGGTTTAGTGCACCCTGCCACCCCCTGGCCTGGCAAGGAATTACCCTCGCTTGGTTCTTACAGCTTCCTCCTACACGCACGTGGATGACAACAGGTACAGTTAACATGACTGAGAACACGTCAGAAGTGAAATAACTAATCCTTCACCACTGATACATGAGATATACTGTATCACAAAACAGTGATTTGTAAAAATTACATTTGAGCGCTGAGTTCTTCTCTACTTTAGCAGCAGTTTCTAAGTCAATAAATGTTTACATTATGATAGAGACACCCATTCTCTCACATTGTAGAAGTTACCTGTCAGGTTCTGGTGAAAGATTGATTGTACTGCCTTTATTTTTGTATAATGAGGATTATTTTGGTGTACACTTTTGGCGGAAATAGTTGAAAAATGCCATCAGGGTATAAGAGGTTTGCTTTTGAATAGCTTCTAAAAATATGCCATTTCTTCTCATTTAACATTTATCATTTACACGTTTGCTATTTTGCACATGTAAATAGTTAACACAAAAGACAAAGAGAGGAAAAACAAGAACAAAAAGACATCCCAGTAAGGATGCCCAGCTCAGTACAGACAAAGAGGTGGTCAACTGCTTAATTTCCTCCTGCCACCTTCACATTGTGACCCGCTCAAATCATCTATTGTGTGTATGCAGAGCTGTGACTTAGGTGCTACAAAGTCAAATGGGAATAAGAGCAGGGATCATTTATATCTGCGTTCCTGGAAGCCTGAACTTTAAAAAGACCCTTGCTGATAAACCTAATTAGGCAAGTGGATACATTAATCAGAAGCATTAATATGTTAAGCAAGTCTCAGTACAGACCAGACTGGAGACCGACAAATCCCATTCCAGCATCAGAGGGGGGGTATTCTGGGCAAGATTGATTTTTTCTGTAAGTAACCAATAATCCTTTTAACAATCGGCTTTGGACTGAATGGATACCTTATTATGATTATACCTGGATGGCTGCTGGGTTCACACTCTTTCATAACGCAGTCCCTGTTTTTATTTTGAACCATGGTCCTCAAATTATGTATTTGCAGATTTTCTCTTTGTTAATATAATACAGAATATAATAGGATTTATCAGTTTCAGTGCAAGCCATACTGTATATTGGATAAATTCTATATGATAATTAATCTAGCTATGTTACCTGTTGGCGGCACGGTGGCGCAGTGGGTAGCGCTGCTGCCTCGCAGTTGGGTGATCTGGGGACCTGGGTTCGCTTCCTGGGTCCTCCCTGCGTGGAGTTTGCATGTTCTCCCCGTGTCTGCGTGGGTTTCCTCCGGGCGCTCCGGTTTCCTCCCACAGTCCAAAGACATGCAGGTTAGGTGGATTGGTGATTCTAAATTGGCCCTAGTGTGTGCTTGGTGTGTGGGTGTGTTTGTGTGTGTCCTGCGGTGGGTTGGCACCCTGCCCAGGATTGTTTCCCGCCTTGTGCCCTGTGTTGGCTGGGATTGGCTCCAGCAGACCCCCGTGACCCTGTGTTCGGATTCAGCGGGTTGGAAAATGGATGGATGTTACCTGTTGAAGATGGGAAATGGAATAAGTTTAAAAATATTTGATATCTCTTGCCCTATGTGTACCTTCTGTTCCTTTCCTCTGCATTCTCTGGTGTCAGAACTTATCTTGACCATTGCTTTCTCTTTGAGCAAGTTCCCATAAAGCCTGCTTCTCAGATTCTGTCATTCCGAGGTCACTGCTCTGCTTTTGTACTTCCCATCTTTGAGGGCAAGTGTCAGAATGGATCTTAAACCTTTACTCCTCCTCCTCATATATCTCACACTCACCCAAGTAAGAAGTCCACAAAAGCATGTCACCATCTTAAATAATCATGGGACAATCATGTCTCAAGGCGCATCAGTGCCCTATCACATGTTTATCAACAACAACTTGAGGACAGACAGTGTCTCAACATGGATTTGTAAATAATAATAAAAAGTTAAAAAATACATGAATCGTCACTTCCCAAATGCAACAAATGTGACATCACAAAAGCCATTCCACAGATTCGAGGCAATTTAAAGCTGGTTTGAATTTGTGTCGAATGAGCGGTTGCTAATGGAGACCCAAATGAGGCACATTACCTGCATTGTGACAGAGCATCAGTTACGGCACTAGGGCCATGTTGCCTGATTCCCAGAGGGTGATCCGGCTCGCATGATCCTCATTGTTGAGGGTGGGACTGGAGCGTGTGTCTGGCAGGGGGTTCCCAACCAGGATCCCGAGCTGTTTCATTGTGTGGTGGGTGCGGCCTAGTGTTATACAAGTGCATGCTCCCCAACCTGACCTGATCTGACTTGACTTACTTTGGCAGCATATGAGATGTTTGAGGCTTTGGCATCAGGACTGTGATTTTGTTTTTTCTATTAATGGTTAATGTTCCCGATAACATGTCTACTTTGCCAATATATTCTTTTTCCTGCACATATCACTGCCATTATGCTCTGTGTGATTTTTTTTTCTGCCATCCATTCATGGTCTGGGTACTGGGTGCTTGAAGCTCCAGGCAATCTGTTGTAACCATGCATGCCAGTCTATCCCAGAGGTACCCTCACATTTACAGCCATACCTGGGTAATTTAGAGTCACCAGACAAACACACACACACACATCTTTTGAATTTGTGTTAGCAGGAGCTCTCCAACCTTGGGTTGGAACCCAGATCCCCGGAGTGCCAACCACTGAACCTCACACTGCCCAGAAAATTTAAAAAAATCAAAGATATGCTGTAGGACCACCAATTCAATTTCTCTAGATATCTCAACTACCTTTCACGGAGGGCAGCAGTTGAACCCTCTCTGCTAACCTGTGTGTTCCTCTGTGCTCACCCTTCATATAGCTACACAGAAAATTACATAAAAGAAAATGATTATGAAATTGCTTTCAGCATTTTGTTCCTTTGATGTTAGGACTCCTAAATGGTATTTTAGAAGACTCCCCATAATCATTAATGTTTATGCGAAGTTCATTAATTATCCTACATTAAATTACTAATGAGGCTAATGTCAACTTAAATTAAACAAAACAAAACAAAAAAAGCCCATGTTTATCTTTATTGAAATGGGTTATTTTCATGTTCCTCACGTCACACACTTGTGCTTGTCTCTTTCGAATATGAAGCTGGTTTATAAGGGGAAAAAAAGGATTAGATGATTAGTGCTCATTTTAGTTCATCTTTGGCAGCAGAGAGTGTTATTAAATTCTACCCAGTGAGTACATCTGTTTGTCGCGCTCTTTCACTGGGATCAGTGGCATCAATGGGAAGTGCACGCCCAGAAGGATTATTGCATTTTAGTAAAAAGATCAAAACTCCTCAGTAACATTCAAGTCCTAATCCGTTTACACAAACCAGAGTGATTACAGGCAATTATTCAATTTGTGGAGATTTTGTAAAAGTGCAGCTTCAGTGTATGCATGAGAATAACGGATCTGAGAGTGCGACAGGATGGATTAAAGAGAGCCAAGGGGCTGGGCCCAAGGACTGAGCAGAAACTGAAGGCTTTGAAAAAGTATACTTGATTCCTTTTTAATATGCCTGTGACTCAGCTACTGATCACAGAAAAGGAAGATGCAGTGCTGCCTGCAGTTTAGGTTTGATGTGTCCAGCAAAGTTTGATCATTTCCAGGTAGACCTTTGGTAGCAAGCACATCTGATAACAGGTCCATATCAAAGATGAAAGATTATCCCAAACCCACTTTGGCACATTTCACTTCTATTTGCAGTGGCCACACTGGTGAGTCGATTTATGTTTAGTCACAGGAGTTCAAAGACACTAATCCATCTATCTATTCAACCATTATGAATCTCAGCTAATCCATGTTAGGGCTACGAAGGTGTTAGTCTTTCGAGGCATCTCTGAATGCAAGGCAGGAACCAACTTTAAACACGAGACCAAATCAAAAACACCCATCAAAGAAAACCACCTCAAACTAGATAGATAGATAGATAGATAGATAGATAGATAGATAGATAGATAGATAGATAGATAGATAGATAGATAGATAGATAGATAGATAGATAGATAGATAGATAGATAGATAGATAGATAGATAGATAGATAGATAGATAGATAGATAAAACGAATGAACAAATGAACGAACGAACGAACAAATGAACAAACTTTGTTTGCCTTGGTGGGAAATCTGTCTTTTTACAGAAGCTTTTTAGATACATAAATAGGTAGAAAAGTAAATACTGTAAATAAATTAATATACACACTTTGGTGTGAAGGCAGACCAGAATGATTATAAAGTAATAAAAAGAAAAAGAAAGAAAACCTCTGACCCAGCAGTCACAGTCCCCGTGAGGCATTATACAGATGTAATGCTGTTGGTCTAAAAGACCCCCAGCAGTGTTTCTTGACACATGATTTGTTGTCTGAAAGTCCTCAGTGTTAGTGTGTCAGAGAGAGGATGTGCAGCATTGTTCATAATGACACTCAGTTTTATTTTAATTCTTTCCTTTACTGCGACCACCAGGGGCCCAGAGTGTGTCCCATAACTAAGGCTGCCCTTTTAATTAGTCTGTTGATTCACTGGGCCTCTCTTGAAGTGATGTTACCAGCCCAGTACATCACAATGTAGAAAATCACAGTGGCCATCACAGAGTTCTAAAAGATGTGAAGGATGTCACTTCCACATTAAAGGAATGTTGTCTCCTTTGAAAAAGGAGTGTGCTCTGCCCTTTCTTATATAGTTCTTCTGTGTTCCGAGACCAGTCCAACCTGTCATTGATGTTGACCTCCAAGTGCTTGTGGGAGCGGACCATGTCTTTCGAATTGTGAATTGTGAATTTCCCCTTGGGATTAATAAAGTATCTATCTATCTATCTCTATCTATCTACATCCATTCCTTGAATAGTCATTGGACACAAAGGCTTTTAGAGGCACTATATAAATAAAATATATTATTATTATTAATTGCAGTGAATGACAATAACCAGTTTCTTAGTTTTGCTAATGTTTAGTTGCAGACAATTCTCTTTGTGTCAAGAAACAACATTTTCCATCTGATTCCTATACTCTGTCTCATCCCCCTTATCAAATCACCCCATAAGTGCAGAATCATCAGAGTATTTCTGCAGGTTGCATGACCTGGTGTTATATTTGTAGTCCAAGATGTTCAGAAAAAAGGAGACAGGACTGTTCCTTGTGGTATTGTTTGTTTGTATTTTGGTCTTATAAATGCACACATCCCCCCAGGGCGGGAGTCAGCCCTCATTTGCTTGTTTGGTGCTCCAGTGTTGCTCACATCGTATCAGAAACACAGTCCTTGAGCCTCACATACTCTGGTGTGCCTGACAGATAGTCCATTATCTGGGACACCATAGGCTCATCCACCTGCATATCTCTGACTTTAAAACCCTTTTAACAGGGATGGCTGGATGATACTGAAGCCACTGGAGAAATCAAAAAAACATAACCCTCACAGTGCTGCCAGCTTTGTCCAGGTGAGAATAAGCCTTGTACATACAACCATTACTTTTTTTTTTTTGATGAATGGTCTTTTACTTCCATTCATTGTACAGTATAACTAATCTAAGCCTTCCACTTTCTCCATACCTGTCTGACCCCCATATCTTCTCTTATTTCTCTGTTGTAAAACAAACATAATGAAGCAGGTACATCAGTTTGGAGATGTTTTTTCATTATTTTATAGCACCCAACATACAATTTAATTTACCTGTGTTTCCCTTACTGCCTGCATTATGCTCAGTTGCTGGTCATTTTGATAAGTTTTTGATCATTATTCTTTCACTTAAGCCATCCATCACTTTGTTTCCACATTTTACTGCTAAAACAAACTGTCTTTAAATCAAGTTTCCATAGCAAAGGATTGATTGTTGTTTTAGGACAGAGAATAACGGACCTGGAAATAAAACATGCAGTACCTTAGCTTGGAATGAATACCAAGGCAGATGGCACGGTGAAATAAGGCTCTGAGAGACAGAGAACTGAGATGGTGCTATGCCAGGGATTATGCCCGCCAGGTCACTGCCAAGAACTGTTCTTGTTTCCTGTTTTAGAATACTTGCATTGGATCCTGGAATGATGCCCTGTACACCTACTGCAGCGTACAGAATTTGTTCTGTGTGAATGATAAATCAGTGTCCTGCATTCTGACTTATAAATGCCTTAGAACCTTGAGGAGTGCTGATAGCATTTTAATTTAACGTGCAAGGTTTTGTGTAATTGTCGTCACACCTTTGTACACTTCTTTCTTGTATCAATGGCAATGACTATGCTGTAAGCCAATCGGTTACATATGGCAGGCCAGATCTTGTGTTCTTTATCTCTTACTAATTTCTTGTTCCCATTTATGAGCAATCCAGTGAACAGACAGTGATTTATTTTGCTGGCAGCAGAGAGGACACTGAGGGCCCATAGGTGGCCGGACGATTATCTTTCCTTGTCATAACTGGTTAAGCATTCATTTGGAAGCTGTCTTTCTGGTCTGGCTGTTTTTTCTTCAGATCACCTCAAACTGACTTTTTTTCTTTTTCAGAATAATCTTATTCAGATTATTTTATCTTAATCTTAATTAAGATAATATCTTAACTAAGATAACATTTTTGTAATATTCATATCTCCTGAAATTTATAGTGTTTCTCTTTATTAAAATAAATCATCTCTTCATCCTTCCATTCATTTTGTAAGCCTTTATGTTATATAGCTACCCTCTTAGTTTCCACAATGCACGAATTTTGAATTCATATATTTATTTATTTTTTGTGTTATGACTTTTTTTATTTTTGACATTTTTAGAAGACAGTTTAAAATGTGAATGAAATGTCACACTTTGTCACAGGCTATTCAACCTAGGTCTTATTTATAATCAGGTAAAGGTCAGAGAAGTAGAGATACAGAAACATAATAAAAGGAAAAACATGATGCGTCTTCTCGGTCTGTCGTCTGTCTGTCTGTCTGTCTCACTCTATATATACATATAAACTGCTCAAAAAATTAAAGGATCACTTTTTAATCAGAGTACAGCATCAAGTCTATGAAACCTCTGGGCTATTGATCTGGTCAGTTAAGTAGCAGAGGGGGTTGTTAATCAGTTTCAGCTGCTTTGGTGTTAATGAAATTAACAACAGGTGCTCTAGAGGGGCAACAATGTGACGACTCCCAAAACAGGAATGGTTTAACAGGTGGAGGCCACTGACATTTTTCCCTCCTCATCCGTTTTTTCACTAGTCTTTCATTTGGCTACGGTCACTGTCACTACTGGTAGCATGAGGCGATACCTGGACCCTACAGAGGATGAACAAGTAGTCCAACTTCTCCAGGACAGCACATCAATATGCACCATTGCCAGAAGGTTTGCTCTGTCTGCCAGCACAGTCTCAAGGGCATGGAGGAGATTCCAGGAGACAGGCAGTTACTCTAGGAGAGCTGGACAGGGCCGTAGAAGGTCCTTAACCCATCAGCAGGACTGGTATCTGCTCCTTTGGACAAGCAGGAACAGGATGAGCACTGCCAGAGCCCTACAAAATGACCTCCTGCAGGCAGGCCACTGGTGTGAATGTCTCTGACCAAACAATCAGAAACAGACTTCATGAGGGTGGCCTGAGGACACGATGTCCTCTAGTGGGTCCTGCGCTCACTGCCCGACACCGTGGAGCTCTATTGGCATTTGCCATAGAATACCAGAATTGGCAGGTCCCCCACTCGTACCCTGTGCTTTTCACAGATGAGAACAGGTTCACCCTGAGCACATGTGACAGATGTGAAAGGGTCCAGAGAAGCCGTGGAGAACGTTATGCTGCCTGTAACATCATTCAGAATGACTGGTTTGGTGGTGGGTCAGTGATGGTCTAGGGAGGCATAGCCATGAAGGGGTGCACAGACCTCTACAGGCTAGACAACGGCCCCTTGACTGCCATTAGGTATCGGGATGAAATCCTTGGGCCCATTGTCAGACCCTATGCTGGTGCAGTGGGTCCTGGGTTCCTCCTGGTGCACGACAATGCCGGCCTCATGTGGTGAGAGTATGCAGGCAGTTCCTGGAGGATGAAGGAATTGATACCATTGACTGGCCCTCACGCTCGCCTGACCTAAATCCAATAGAACACCTCTGGGACATTATGTTTCGGTCCATACAACACCGCCAGGTTGCACCTCAGACTGTCCAGTAGCTCAGTGATGCCCTGGTCCAGATCTGGGAGGAGATCCCCCAGGACACCATCCCGTCGTCTCATTAGGAGCATGCTGTGATGTTGTCAGGCAAGCATACAAGCATGTGGGAGCCATACAAACTACTGAGTTAGATTTGGAGTTGCTGCAATGAAATTTCAGCAAAATTGACTAACCTGCCACATCATTTTTTCACTTTGATTTTCAGGGTGTCTTTGAATTCAGCCCTCTGTAAGTTGCTAATTTTCATTTCTATCAAATGATGTAGCATCCTTTCGTTCCTAACATATTACCCGGTCCATATCAGTATAGATGTCCAGCAGGATTTCTTTTTCCCATTGAGATCTGATGTGTTTTCAAAGTGTTCCTTTAATTTTTTTTGAGCAGTATATGAATATATATCACCCTATATGTATATACAGTATAGTGGATCACACGGGGCATCTCAAAGTCAAACCCAGATAGTACACAAAAGCAAGTTCTGGATTCAAAATACTTTTTCACTGGTCACTTCGTCAAAACACAATACACCACACTTTACTTCTTCTATTTCTTCACCTCCACTCCTCTTGAGGTGAGCTTTACCCCTCTTCCTCATGTGACTCCAAATCACCTGGATGAAGAGGAGGGCCTTCTTTTAAGCTGGACTGAGGAGTACTTGTGGTACATCACAGGTTTACCTTGGAAGTACTTCTGGGTCAGACAAATGAGGGCAGGGAGGCAATCACCCCCAAGGAACTTCTTCTTGTAGTTCTGGAGGTCCCCAGCCAGGATGGTTGATGCAATTACTTTTCCCATGCAGCCTAATGGTAGACCAAACTGGAAGGCATTCTATGCTATATCCCCCAAAACCACCCCCCTCCCCACTCTATTGAGGAACACATTACCCCGCCAGGCAGTAAGTATATTAATGTGCACTGAGACACTGCTAGCATTACCAAACGTATGACAATAATAAATGAGTGCTATTAAACTTGTGGTCACCAGGAAACCAGGTACCAGAGAGGGGAGTGGTAGTAGGTGGACAAATAGATAGACTTAGACAGAGGCACATAGATCTCCTTCTGCACTGGCTTTTTTAGAACTGCAAATGAAGCTTCTTCTAAAGCCTTCTTCCTTAATTCATTTTTCCTGGTCCTGTTAGGTGTGCTTGAGTAAATAACCATGCCCTTACAAATAAAGACATATATGTGTATGTATGTCTCTTGGAAGTTTTCTCATTTTAATGTTATACAGCATTGAATTAAATTTGGCTTTTTTTAAACCAAACAACAGATAAAGATGCTTTAATGTCAAAGAGAAAACAGATCTCAGCAAAGTGGTCTAAATTAGTTTCAAATAGAAAATACAAAATAATTGATCATGTAAATTTTCACCCGTAAAACATCACTAGTGGAGCCGGCTTTCATCTTCATCTTCATCATCCAACCCGCTATATCCTAACACAGGGTCACGGGAGTCTGCTGGTGCCAATCCCAGCCAGTACAGGACGCAAGGCAGGATCAAATCCCCAGGCAGGGCGCCAGCCCACAGCAGAGCACACACACACCAATCACCCACTAGGGACAATTTAAGATCACCAATGCACCTAACTTGCATGTCTTTGGACTGTGGGAGGAAAACGGAGCACTTGGAGAAAACTCACGCAGACATGGGGAGAACATGCAAACTCCACGCAGGGGAGGACCCGGGACGCAAACCCAGGTCTTCTTACTGTGAGGAAGCAGTGCTACCCTCACAGCTGGCTTTACAATTCAAAAAATTATTTCAACGAAGACCATGTGTCTGTTGTCAAGGGGGGTCAATTGGTTATATAGTAGTATAAATGCGCCTCTTCTGGAAGGTCCAATTTCTGGTGGATCAGTATTGAGGCCTAACCTACACAATAAAGACCACAGAACACTCTGTAGATTGAAAAGCACAAGTCGGGGGATGGAAAAAGAAAATATGAACATCACTGAATATCCCTTGGGGTCCAGATAAAAATAAACAAAAAGAGTATGGCACAGCTGTAGACTTGCATGAAGCAGGCCATTCTCAAAAACTGAGTTATCAAGAAAGAGAGAGACTATTGAGGGAAAGCAGCGAGAACACTTGGGAGAAAAAATGAATTACGTATCATACAGTAGTTTTTATTCCTGAGCTTTCAACCCCTGCCAGGGGTCTTCATCAGAGGATAATGCTTAGACTTACAAGAATCAAAGGCAATATATAGCAAAACATTACGTGGTGGGGTGGGGGGGGAGATATTGGTTGTAAAGTTGTATTTATTATGAAATTGTTGTTCTTAAGTTTGCATATGCTGGATTTATGTCCAAGTGTCTGTTGATGGCGTTCTCATTTGATAGCCAAGATTCGGCCAGCTCTCTGGCACTTTTAGTAGTGGCCTTAAATCTAACTTGTACATTGTCCCAGCTAAATGGATGTCCTGTTGATTTAGTATGTGTATAGATCAATGAAAGTGAGTCCTTTCTTCTGACGGCGTTGCGATGTTCCTGTATACGTGTTGCGATTCTTTTTGATGTTTGTCTCATGTATACCAATGAGCAAGAACTGCATGGAATGCTATAAACTGCGTTTCATGTTTCTGCTGTCGATTTCTTGTTTTTAGCATTAAAGAGGACCGTGCCCAAATTGTTCGTGGGTTTGTGTGCTATTCTGACGCCTGGCTTGGCCAGGATGCGCGCTGTACCTTCAGACACCTTGTGGTGATAAGGGAGTGAGTGCCAGGTAGGGTGGGGGCTCTGATTCAAGTCGATTGTTTGCTGAGTTTTTTGGCGTCTTCTGTGTAAGCTCCGATTAATGAATGTTTTTGAGTATCCGTTTGAAGTGAAAAGATGGAAGAGATAGCGTCTCTCATTCATTTTTGTTTCCTTTGTATTACAATGGGTGTGGACTCTTCTGAATATTGTTTTAACACAGCTCCGTTTATGAGATACCGGGTGGTTGCTGGTGAAGTGTAATATCTTTTCTGCGTAGCATTCTTTAAGGTAAACACTTGTGGTCAGGGTGGTGTCATTATTTCTTTTGATGTAGATGTCCAGGAAACTGATGTGTCGGTTCATTTCTTTTTCACATTGTGAATTGGATTGCAGGGAATATTGTGTTGATGTGATTGTAGAATTCATTCAGCTGGTCATTTTTTAGTATGACGAATGTGTCGTCTACATAGCGTATCCAAATTTTGGGTGTGAACTGGGATAGAGCCATGTTTTCAAATCGCTGCATTACCAGTTCCGCTAGAAGTCCTGATGACAGCGATCCCATCGGCATGCCTTCTTTCTGAGTGTAGTATTTGCCGTTGAAATGAAAGTGAGTTTTTTGGCAAAGTGATATTTGGTGCATTATGTCTTTAATGGACAGTTTAGTTCTTGTCTCTATGGTGGGGTCACTTTCCAATACCCCCATACCCGATCACGCTGACTTAGCAACCCCCCCCACCCCCCACCCCCTCAACGTAATGTTTTGCTATATATTGCCTTTGATCCTTGTAATTCTAAGCATTATCCTCTGATGAAGGCCCCTGGTAGGGGCTGAAAGCTCAGGAATAAAAACAACTTTATGATATGCGATTCATTTTTTCTCCATTTGTGGATCTCCAGCTGCAAATATGCAAACCGTATCACAGACCTTCACTTCCATATATATATATATATATATATATATATATATATATATATATATATATATATATATATTGTCGCAGTAGAGGCATGTATCCACCTCTTGAACCCTCAGGTACCACTCCAAACACCAGGTAAAAGTCCGAGACTCTTTTATTTTCTTATTACACAGTGCACCAAGCATCCTCCACTCCACACTACTCATATAACACAATAATACAGCACAATAATCACTCCTCCTCTCCCAGACACTTCGCCACCCTACCTCCCAGCTCAGCTCAGTGTACTGGGCTTTCCCAGAGTCTTTTATACCCCCTGACCCGGAGGTGTTCCTGTTCCATTACCCACAAGTCCTTATTCCTTCTGGGTCAGGGTAGAAGTCCTTTTCATCAACCTGGAAGTACGTCATCTCTCCTGTTCATGCGACCAGGACGTACTTCCAGGTTATAGGGCACATACGAGTCCATGAGCCTCCCTACAGTGACTCCTGGTGGTCCCCAAGGTATCCAGCAGGGCTGTGTATAAAAACTACATAGTCCATGACGCCCTGCTGGAATTCGGGGCCCGTCCATGCTGTCGGGAGAGCTCCTCCTGGCGGCCTGGGGGTGAGGGCCGGAATATGAAGCCGGCCATCCACCACAATATATATACATACAGTGTGTATATATATATATATATATATATATATATATATATATATATATATATATATATATATAATATATATATATATATATCCAACCATTTTCCAACCCGCTGAATCCAAACACAGGGTCACGGGGGTCTGCTGGAGCCAATCCCAGCCAACACAGGGCACAAGGCAGGGAACCAATCCTGGGCAGGGTGCCAACCCACCGCAGATATATATATATATATATATATATATATATATATATATATATATATATATATATATATATATACAGTGGTGTGAAAAACTATTTGCCCCCTTCCTGATTTCTTATTCTTTTGCATGTTTGTCACACAAAATGTTTCTGATCATCAAACACATTTAACCATTAGTCAAATATAACACAAGTAAACACAAAATGCAGTTTTTAAATGATGGTGTTTATTATTTAGGGAGAAAAAAAATCCAAACCTACATGGCCCTGTGTGAAAAAGTAATTGCCCCCTTGTTAAAAAATAACCTAACTGTGGTGTATCACACCTGAGTTCAATTTCCGTAGCCACCCCCAGGCCTGATTACTGCCACACCTGTTTCAATCAAGAAATCACTTAAATAGGAGCTGCCTGACACAGAGAAGTAGGCCAAAAGCACCTCAAAAGCTAGACATCATGCCAAGATCCAAAGAAATTCAGGAACAAATGAGAACAGAAGTAATTGAGATCTATCAGTCTGGTAAAGGTTATAAAGCCATTTCTAAAGCTTTGGGTCTCCAGCGAACCACAGTGAGAGCCATTATCCACAAATGGCAAAAACATGGAACAGTGGTGAACCTTCCCAGGAGTGGCCGGCCGACCAAAATTACCCCAAGAGCGCAGAGACGACTCATCCGAGAGGTCACAAAAGACCCCAGGACAACGTCTAAAGAACTGCAGGCCTCACTTGCCTCTATTAAGGTCAGTGTTCACGACTCCACCATAAGAAAGAGACTGGGCAAAAACGGCCTGCATGGCAGATTTCCAAGACGCAAACCACTGTTAAGCAAAAAGAACATTAGGGCTCGTCTCAATTTTGCTAAGAAACATCTCAATGATTGCCAAGACTTTTGGGAAAATACCTTGTGGACTGATGAGTCAAAAGTTGAACTTTTTGGAAGGCAAATGTCCCGTTACATCTGGCGTAAAAGGAACACAGCATTTCAGAAAAAGAACATCATACCAACAGTAAAATATGGTGGTGGTAGTGTGATGGTCTGGGGTTGTTTTGCTGCTTCAGGACCTGGAAGGCTTGCTGTGATAGATGGAACCATGAATTCTACTGTCTACCAAAAAATCCTGAAGGAGAATGTCCGGCCATCTGTTCGTCAACTCAAGCTGAAGCGATCTTGGGTGCTGCAACAGGACAATGACCCAAAACACACCAGCAAATCCACCTCTGAATGGCTGAAGATAAACAAAATGAAGACTTTGGAGTGGCCAAGTCAAAGTCCTGACCTGAATCCAATTGAGATGCTATGGCATGACCTTAAAAAGGCGGTTCATGCTAGAAAACCCTCAAATAAAGCTGAATTACAACAATTTTGCAAAGATGAGTGGGCCAAAATTCCTCCAGAGCGCTGTAAAAGACTCATTGCAAGTTATCGCAAACGCTTGATTGCAGTTATTGCTGCTAAGGGTGGCCCAACCAGTTTTTAGGTTCAGGGGGCAATTACTTTTTCACACAGGGCCATGTAGGTTTGGATTTTTTTTTCTCCCTAAATAATAAAAAACACCATTTACAAACTGCATTTTGTGTTTACTTGTGTTATATTTGACTAATGGTTAAATGTGTTTGATGATCAGAAACATTTTGTGTGACAAACATGCAAAAGAATAAGAAATCAGGAAGGGGGCAAATAGTTTTTCACACCACTGTATATATATATATATATATATATATATATATATATTGACCACAAGGGGGTGCCAGAAAGACCCAAACCACAGATACAACAATAAAGCACACGCTTTTTGAAGAAAATAAAGGATTTCATTCTACAAGGCACTTCTCCAGTAATCAGCCACAATAATACAACATACACAATAATAACCACTTATTATGAATTAATTTTCAGTAAAATCTCTGCATACTGGATGTTGTTCTGTGATTCTGGTTCTAACTGGTGAATATAATATTCTGGACATAGTCAACACTTTAATTTGTTGTTGTTTGGTTTTTTTTTTTTTGGATTTTGGGTAATTTTGCTTAAATGTAAACATGGCATACTTCTGCACAGGTTAATCCATAATTAGTGTTTATATACTGAGCTTGACTGAAAAGAAGTGACTATGATATAAGCAAACATTTGGTTACCTGTCTGTTTGCTTCATTAATATTTTTTAAGACTTCAGGACTTAAAAGGTTATACTATTATGGATTTATTTCCCACTGACCAGGATGGGCTGCCTGCAACACTGAATTTGGAATAGCTGGGAGGATAGATAATGTATATATTAAAATAATCAAAAGTTATCGCATTATGATTCTTTATTAACTCCAGCAGGTGGTGCACTGTTTTAGTCAGGGTCTCACTTGTGTCAGTATGTCTCTGCCAACAGCAGACACTCATACAAAGGCTAATTACCCAATGCCAAGTAATTTTAAATTAACTAACCTTAAGATAGATATGGTCGATTTCTAGAACACTTCAGGTTAATGTTAAATTTAATATAATGCTTATCAGAAGTTGGGCATGGTCTCTACTTAAGCATAAAACAAACGTCTGTGAAGCACATCGGAGAACTCCATGTGCATTTTAAATGTGACCCCTACTTACTTTTCCAGAATGGAGGCACTTGAGCCTGAGTATTGATGAATATGTAAGTGTACCTGAGCACAGACCCCTGAGCCTCCTCACCAACTCAAACACAGCGATTCTCCCCTTCATGTTAATGGGGTCTCATCTCCAGAGGAATTCTTTTTCAAGTGGCAAACCCGTTTGTGACGTCATGTGTGGTTCTCATAAAGGATGGGAGAAAGAAGTGCATGCGCTAATGGAAGGTGCCAGCCAAAGGAGTCAGAAGGCTTATCACTGATGATTCAGAGAAAGGTGTGACTTGCCAGCAATATCTGCAAGCCTGCAAATAAGCACTCATTAATGGAAAATTCTGCTCACAAAAGAATTAATTGCAATCAGCAGATGCATTAAAGATATCTTGGGAATTTTGCCAGGAACACAGATTTAATTATTTTGCAGATGTTTGCATTTAGGGCCTCGGGCTAATGGATGGTAAACCATTCTCTAAAGGCAAAATGTTATTGTTTGCTAAAGCATCTAATGACATCATTAAAATACTGTTTGGCTTGTTTGACATGTCTTGTTAAAAATTCAAGTGGCAGAGAGCACTCATCGCATTCTGTATTGAAGACAGCGGATTGAATTAGGTGGTGGTGATGCAATTTTGCAGTCTTTAGTAATTTTTAATTCCCGAGTTCTTGATTGCTAAGGGTTATGAGCTTTAAAACTGTGGCGAACGGTATTGCCTAGTGGCTGCGAGTGGTAGACTGGACCTTACAAGGTCATCAATGACCATACTCTAATTGCATAAATATGAAGGCATTGCACTATACTTGACTAGCACGGTTTCTGGGGGTCTTATTCACTACTGAGAACTGCTATATAAAATGTCATTTGACTAGCGATTCCTAAAGATTTCACCTCAGGAAATACACGTGAATAAATATGGAAATAGTTAAGAATCAAAGACAAGAAAAGGGAAAAAATGGCCATGCACAGTTTCTGTCTGATACTGTAAGCACTTTTCCTTGTCTTAAATGCAGAAGTCAAAATTCTAGAAAGGGAATTAGAAGATGTGTGCAGTAGTTTAGTCCTTCAAAGCCTTTTTCCCCTGTAGTAACAGATAAAAGTATACTCATTGAATTAGTCTCCCTCTCAAAGGTAAAGTATCTTTACCTGGTTTCTTTCATACTAGAAATTTAAAGAAGTGAAGTACAAGCTGTGTTTGTTTCCCAGGGAGCCAGAGGAAGTGCTCTCACAGCAGGCGGTGGAGCGACATTTCTGCTGAAAGCTCATTTCGACACTTGAAGTTACAAAAGCCTGCCATCTCATCACAAGCAGTCTCCGGTGACATTCTTGGGAATTTAGACTTGTTGACTTTTCATTACACTATGAGCGTATCTGTATATGTATATATTTGATATGCATTCATTTACATTTATTTATTGGAGTATCTTTTTTTTTTGTTGGCCTTTTGTATAAAAGAAACAAATGGTGTGTTCTGGAGGCACAGTCACAGCATTTCAATAATACCAATATCTGCTTTTCCTAATAATGTTTAGGAAGGCAACAAGCTGAGAATATATACATAAGAACAGAAGAAATTTGACAAATTAGAGAAGTCCATTCAGTCAATCAAGCCTGTTTGTTCAGCTAATAGCTAAGCAGTCCCAATATCTCATCCAAATTCTTCTTACAGGCTGTCAAGGTTTCTGCTTAAACTACATGTCTCAGTGGTTTGTTCCAGAGTCATATAACTCTTTGTGTAAAGAAGTGCTTCCTGGCTTCAATTTTAATACTTTTTAATACTTTCCACTGATGTCCTTGAGTATGTGGTTCGCCCTTAAGATGAACAAATGATACTGGATCTACTTTATCAATTCCATTGAGGATTATGATTACCTGGATTAGGTCCCCACACAGTCAGGACTGAACAAGTTTGATTGTCTGAGTCTATCAAAGTAGGACATGCCCTTAAGCCCTGGATGCTCCTGGTTGCTCTCCTCTGCACAGCTTCAAGTGCTGCTATGCCTTTCTTGTACTGGGGTGACGAGAACTGCACACAGGACTCCAGATGAGTATAAGAAGTCTGAGTATAACGTCCCTTGATTTATATTCAACAATTTTTACCATACATTTTATTTGCCTTTTTAATTGCTTCTGCACATCGATTAGATGATGAAAGTGTTGTCTCAGCATAAACCCCTAAATCCTTTTCAGAAATTGCTTCCTTTAAGGCCACGACTTCCATCTTGTGTTTCCCACATGTAGAGCTTTGTACTTTTCTACATTAAACTGCATTTCCCATGTGATCATCCAGTTCTGAAGTTCATCCACCCCTTTCTGAATTCTTTTTGCTGTTTCCTTAATGTCTGCCATTGCTCTAGTTTTAGCATTATCTGCAAATTTCACAAGTTTTATTAACTACAATGGAAGGTATGTCTTTAATGTTAATCAAAAACCACTAATGACCTCACCCCACATGGAGCAATCTTCTCTTATCTGTACGCTTAAACAACTTGAGATCCAGTTTGTAGGTAACCTCTGATGTCTACGGCTTCTTGTTTTAAAATTAATTTTTGGTGTGTGGCTGATCAAAGGCTTTTTTAAAGTCCAAGTAAATTATGTTGCATGCTTTATTTTTGTTAGCTATTACAGTTGTTTGTTAAAAAAAATTTAATATACATGGTGGTCCAGATCTAACTATGCAATTATTGCTTTGCATTGCATTAAAAGTTGCATAGTTAGATCCGGACCACCATATACTGTAGTTTCGTACAGATTGGTGTAACCAATTTCCTGCAACAGCATACCATTCTCCAGTGGAATTCCCATATACTCATAGGTCGACACAGTGATATTATCTCATCTGCAGACTTCTGCTCAGTCCACCATTTCAGATGCACCAGGCACATAGGGGCATCTTAAATATTGTATATCATAGATGGATCCCCAAAGGTCAGGGGTGCTCCTGTTTTAATTAACCCAATATGTTATCCCAGGGACCCATGGACTTGGGATCTATCCTTACTGTTCATCTCCAAACCTTCTTCACAGTTTCCTCTCAATTCAGAGAAGATTCAGTTCCACTGTAGGTTCTTTCCTTATTTCTAAAATGCTTATCCTAATCTTGGTGAACCTAGTAACTTTGTACAGAAGTGTTGCCAGGTCTGTGGTTTTCTCACCCAACTGGGCTATTTTTTATCAGTGTCTGTGGGACAAAATTGGTCTCTGATAGCTGCATTTTTAAAAACAATGTGGTACTTTGGGCTGTTTTTCAAATCCCTTCCAATGCCTTATAAACATTTTCTTCCTCTTTCAGGCACCCCTCCCCTGCTCTTCATACCTGTATACATACCTTATTGTTCTAAAATCTCCAAGCTCACCTGGTCTTTGTTTGAATT
Source organism: Erpetoichthys calabaricus (assembly GCF_900747795.2). Classification (NCBI taxonomy): domain Eukaryota; kingdom Metazoa; phylum Chordata; class Cladistia; order Polypteriformes; family Polypteridae; genus Erpetoichthys; species Erpetoichthys calabaricus. The sequence goes on from NC_041397.2 coordinate 240,242,147, forward strand.
GGATTGTACCAAATCCACCACTCTCAACATTGCAACCCACTTTCTGTTATATCACATAGTCAATGTCAGGGATTGGGCTAGTTTTTTTGTGCCACTGTGTGAATTTTGAGCTATCCTTGGGCTAAACAATTTTCAAGGACTAGGTAATACTGTTGTTCAGGAACTTCATTTTGGCAATCTGTGTTCCTGACTGAAACTGTTTGTTTTAACTTATAAGTAAGTAGATCAGTCTAAAATGGATTACAGAAACTTATCGAATGGTTACTATCAAGAAATAATGAGAAGCCACACTGGGAAAGTATTCAACTAAGAAGGTGAAGTCTCACAGCTTTGTCTGCAAAAAGAAACATCTGCATTTATCAAAAGAATTTTAGATAAAAGAACATAAGGTCTCAGTGGAAAATGCACTAAGAGAAAAGGGAAGATCAAGTCTCGTTTATTGGCAGGAACAGAAAAGTGGGGCTCACACAGAGGTGTCAACAGACCAAGTGATGAAGCTTTTTTAGAGAAGAGTGGAGAGTGGATGAGATGACAAGGCCTTATCCAGAAATGTCTTTTCATTTTTATAAATCACCTTCAAATAAACAGTCAGTAGGATCGCATTCCTTTTTAGTCATCTGACAGTTTCTTTGTTTGCTTCACCCTCATTCTAGCATGCACGTACTGTAAGCTCACCCACTCAGGTCTTATATGCTCACTCCCATTCAAAGTCAGGATTCAGCTGAAGGACATCTTCGGGTATTTGTTTGCTTTTTGCCTTTACTGTAAAAAATGATTGCACAAAGAGAGTGGCACAGAGTGCTTGATTGACTACATTTGTTGATCAGTGTTACTCTTAGTCAGATTTCCTCTTTGTGATAAATAATGAGCATAAGCCGCCCTTGTCTTTATTACCAGCCTAATCCTTAGTTAATGCTGATATGGTCTACTTTGGCTTGTCTGATATGGCTTCTGTATCATTTTCAGTACTCTTTTGTCTCATGTAATGATTTCTATTAAAGTCTATCATCCACAGGGTGGCTATAAAAGTTCAGCCACAGCAGGAACAGGCAGTATGCCACATCAAAATTGGTGTCACAGAAACAAAACCAACAGGCAGAGAAAAAGAAAGGCTGCTGTAAACAAAAGCATATGGCAAAGCAAATCATCCATCCATTCACCAGAGCTATAAACACAAATGCTTGTGACAGCTTCTCCATGAACAGTAGAACCAAATTGCTGTTCTTCTTTCTGAACCCTTTATCGTGCTGCTTTATGCTGACCACTCTGAGTGGAGTACAGGGCTGTTACTGCAAGTCTCTATCCATTTCTGTCTTATGATATCTTTATTGATTCTCCCTGTGACATCCAGAGCACCTTTAGCTCTGTAATGAGTAAGTGCTGACATGTCGTGTCCTCTCTTTTGAGTCTTCCTATCTAATGTGTGACATGGGATACAATTTAATTCTCCACCCAAGATGCTCCCAGTCCTTCTGACATTCCAAGATTCAAACCCTGCAATTGTCTTAGAGCAGAGACAATTCATCTGTAGGACAGGACAGCTCTCTTATTGGTGTGGCTGTTCCATGTCCAGTGTTTTTTTTTTCTCTTGCTCTATTGATGGTATATTTGCAGCTTGGGCTTCTGTAGCAGTGAAGTTTTTTACTGAGGGGGTTAAATTTTGGGTAAGGGTTGCTATCCCAAGCCCAAGCCCAAGCCTTCTTCTTTTTCAAAATGGCTTGGGACCATCCTTGAGTAGTTACTCTTTATGTTAGCACAATTGAAATGAGCCCCCCAAACAAGAGGGTTGTGAGTGTTTAAGCTTTCCTATGCAAGCAACAGATCTGAGCAAATTTTCCTGAAAAAATTTTTATTTGTCATTGTCGTCTTTCTGACTAGCAGTCTATGCATCTAGCTATCCATTTCATAGTTCTGTAACCATTAAGCAAGTGTTAAGTTATGCTGTGTAGCACTGCAGTTCTTTTTTTCATATATTTATCTTTTTCATATGAGACAAAGAAAATTAATAAAATTTGCAGGAAACTCATTATTGAATTATTTCCTTTATAGCCACTGTGCACTGCTTGAGGCCCATCAATGTACACAGACAAACTAAGACTCACCTCCATCTTGTCTTACAGTAATGCTGTTTTGCCAGCTGGTGCACTGCTTTGCTCTTGCTTGAAAGCTGTAGAGTACAATCTGACTGATTCCATGCTAGTTTCACCAAAGAGCATAAATCTTTTAAGTCTTTAAAATGCCATTGATGGTGCATATTACAAATAGTCATATAAGATGAAGACACATTATTTGATTGAACAATATGTATCAGGTCTAACGGACAAAACCTTCAACACTGTAGATGGTACAATCCTTTGTACTGCTATTTTACAGAAGCCATCATTTTTTCTTTTCTAATGTTGCCTGACATAATGAATCATGGCAGATAAATCACAAGCTCAACAATGTTTATGAAAGCCTAAAATCAGATCAGTTGTCAAAACTCCAAACCTCCTCTAAATCTGTTGTTGTGGGTGCGTTGCTCCAATTTACTTTGAATATTTGCAGCTGGCGTGAAAGATGTTGAAATAAAAATTGTTACAGATTTCACAGAACCTTCATTCTTAACATCTGCTGAAGTTCTTTTTCCAATATATTTAAGAGCCGTAAAGCCCGTTGCATTTTTTATTTGCGTAATTCCAACTGAGATACATCAAGAGCACGTATTCTGCTTTGGGTGTAAACAGTGAAAAATGTTTTAATATTTTTTTTTCTGAAAAATGTAAATAATATTTGTGTGCAACAAGGAGTAACAGCTAATGGACCAGGTTCAAAGGTGGGAAATACATTGTGGAAACATTGCTCTGCTTCCATTGCCACCTGTATTATCATGGTATTTCCCTCTACTTACCCTTTATCTAGGGGTAAGTGTACTCATCAGATTCATTACCAAATTGGTCCACTGTCGCACCTTAAGATTATCACACACACACACACACAGATATACATAAACACACAGACCCTAACCACAACAGTGCCCCATGAATGACACACATAGAGCTGGTTAACCTCTGACACTTTAAACCACACAAGTGCCTTAGGAATAACACAGCCTATCACTCTCTCAGCACTTCAAGAGACATGCTTATTATCGGCACGAACAACATACAATATTTTAAGGATATCTCAGACCTAAATATTACTTTTGGTCTTCAAGAATACATTTAAACATACAAAGTCTCAGCTTCCTTGACTATAGGCTATTTATCAGCCAAGAATGCCTTACTTTACGTACTGTTCCCTACTATTGGGTGGAGCTCTCACGCTCAACCCTTAATAAACTTCGCAGCACAGAGGTAATGACGGACCTCCAGCTGCACCAGGTGCTCAAAGAAATATACCTTATTACTTCAATCACTCTATAGACATTAAGACAAAGCATAGAAAGTTAAAAGCAGCATGGTATTTATTAGGGGAATAATAATACCAGTAAAACAAAGAATAATAAAAAATAGGACTGATAGTAAAGTCTGGATATACATAGTCTTTAGAAAAAGCTTCCAAAAAAGTAAAGATGACAAGGATAAATGTCATAGGTGGCTTGTGATGTAGCACTTGTAGTTGTTCATTAGATGCTTTTCTGACGATCAGACGGAAACGGCTGCAAGTTCTCTTCTTCTGAATTCATTCTTCAGTCGAGGCATATTTGTTATAAAATTCTAGTGGGGGGTTTTGCAAGATATGATTATTAGATATTCTGAATTACTGGCTGTCAATATGATGAATGAATACACTCGTCCGTTTTCCGAAACAATAAAACTTTTGTTGTTGCTTAGTACTTCTGTCACGTCTTCCTTTCCCAGGCTGTAAACCAATTTAGCAACTTGTTGTCCCAGATGCCCAGGTTAAAAACTAATCGATAGCCTGAGGCACTAGCATGTCTTCCTTTCTTTGTTGGAGCAGCGGATTTTAAAGTGAGGTACAATCCGGAAGAGGATATGCTTTGATGTGTCCTGTATTAAGTTCATCTGTTGTTGTCTTGAGCAAAATATAATGAACAAAATAAGAACAAAATTTACAGATTTTGCACCCCACAACACCACCTCAAAGCTGCAATGGTGATAAATTAATCACAACAACATCACGAATCAACCACAACACCCAAAATAAATTTATGCATAGCTTGTATTAAGGAATTTTTCAGCACAGTCCATAACAGGCTCTGGATATCATCAGGGTGGATGTTTCTGTACAGCAGGAGTGACAAACTCTGAAAGGTTCTGAAGGGCTGAAGGGACTGGGAGTTTTCATTTCAGCCACTTACTTCATTAGTGTCCAATTACTGTTAATGGAATAGACATCCTATGTGTTAATTTTAATTGACTTGATTTTTAAGACTTAGACTCCTTTCTTTTTTTTTCTTTATAATTGGCAATCAAACAATAATGAGACACAAAGCAAGTCAAAACATCCAAACTAAAATGGTCCAGATGGTACCTGTGTCTATCAGACAGCAATTGTTTCAACAAAATATATGAAAAGAAAGAAAGTTGAAGGTCTGAGAAGTATCAATCTGTTCTGGTCCCCAAAGTATTTTGATGGTGAAGAAAATCAACACTTTCAGAAATGTGTGGTGTGGCAGAATGAGAGTAGCAACAAGCTGTAGAAATAAATAACGTGTTTATTAGAATCAAGAATCACCTCCTAATTAAGAAATGGTTTGAATGAAAGTGACTAGCACTTGATGGCCCCTGGTTATTTGTGGGCCCGCTTTGCATCTCATTTTAGTTTGGCTGCTAATTAAGGAAAAAAGAAACAATTAATTGGCGAGAGACTTAAAAAGTATGAAAATTAAAATTAAGCCAAAAGACATCTGTTCTGCTAACATCAGTAAATGGTCTGTAATTTGAAAGTGGCTGAAACAAAAACCTGCAGCCACTGTGGCCCTCCAGGATTTAAGTTTAACACACAGCTTTGGAGGTTAAGCTACTTTCTCTAGTTTTGTTAGATGAAGAAATACTTTTCAAAATTAAGAAATGTGCCATAATAATTATAATAAGGAGAAATAAAATATATGATGTATATGAAATTATAATATTTCCTTATCAGGTTATGTATATAAGTGTAAATCTTTAGGAAAACACAGACCACAGGGCCACATTAAATGCTGATTGAGCTTTGCTGCTGTTCACAGCATTACTGAGTGATTGCTGTGGTTTTTATTATGTTCTGGTGGTTGTGGGTTCGCCTACCTTAATGAAGCTCCATTGTTGCTAGAGTCATAATGTTCTTAACATTTTCCTAAGAAATTTTCCAGAATTGTATTGGTTTGCTCCCTACATTGAAACTCTAAGGTGCTTTATTCTCCAGTTTTACAGATGATGAAGAGCTTTGGATCTACCAGCCTTGCTTTCAATTTCAGAATGGTTTAAACTGTAAAATTATCAAATACTAACTGTGCTACCTGTCTAAGATGGGTTGAAATCTAAACAATCAATGTAGGCCTCACCATTAACATTTGCAGTGCACCGTGTAATGCATATGTCTCTGTTATGTACCACTTGGTGTAGTATTTGAAAAAGCAGTGTTAATGCTTGTGAACTCCATCTGTTGGAATGACAAATACAATGCATTTTATTAGTAAAAATGTTTGTGATGCTCTGTATTTTGGAATGATAGAAGCATAGCAATCAGACGGACACACAGACATACACACAGACACTTATCCTTTTATTAAGGTAGATTACTTTGGTTACAAGCTTAGCAGAATCTATGATCACTTTGTCACAACTGGACTACACACTGGCTGCTTGTCAAATGGGACTAGGCTATGAACTCCCAGAGGTTTATTTTCTCTTTGCTTTGCAGTGTACTATTTTGAAAATAAACTTGTACAATTTTCAAGTTTTACGCTAGTTTGCTTTTGCGATGACCTGCATAACCCTGAGTGGCAAACACCTTTAAAAAGCATTACATAAAAATAAGTAGATTTGATAGCATCCCTGCTTCTTCTTCAAACTTCTTGCTACCTTACATCACAGGTAAAGTCCTCCTCTTCATTCCTTCATTCCCTTGAGATTAAATTCTGACCTGTTTCATGAAGGTAAATTGGGGAAATGGTTTAAAGAAGGGGTAGTTACTCAAAGAAAGTAATGCACAACAGATTATGAATTACTTCACTCAAATTGTAACATGATTCCTTATTACTTATTACTTTCTGTAAAAAATATTTAAGTTAAAAATTATTTTATTTTTACATTGCTCCTCAAACCCCTGCCAATACATACCAGTTAGAAAGTAAAAGGATGACACCCAAATAACCAATAATTGTGAATGTGAATTAATTAGATATACAAGTAAATGGTATGATTTATATTAACAAGTAGAGCCTTTTAGTTCACAAAGAGAACAATAATAATAAAATAAAAATCTTAATAATTTTAAATATAATGGGCTTAACCACTTGAACACTTACAAACATGGCATTGGTAAATAGCAAAATTATTGCACAGGTTCCTGCCTCCTAAAAGCCCCTTATTCATGGTTTCTCTTGTGACACCTTTTCCTGGTATGATAAGAAGTGCAGGCAAAGATGGATGATCCATAGATAAATAAATAGTTTAAAAAACAAAAAGAACAGATAAAGTGTTGGGATTACAATGGACACCCCATTTAATGCCAGGGTGCAAAAAAGTTATTGTTGAAAAAAATTTAATTTTGGCAAACATTACCAATCTGTTTGGCTCCCCTGAGCTAGTTCATGTCTTCTGAATGTAGAGCTTCATCCTCTTCAGAAGTAGGTCCCAAAATGTACAAGGATTTCTGGAAATGGGGTGATATACAGTATATATGGCGGTCAGGCTAGAAGAAATGGGGCCTGCGGCACTAAACCAAAAGTGATGTTGATGATAGATAGATAGATAGATAGATAGATAGATAGATAGATAGATAGATAGATAGATAGATAGATAGATAGATAGATAGATAGATAGATAGATAGATAGATAGATAGATAGATAGATAGATAGATAGATAGATTTTAATGTTAGCATTGTAAGCATGATGATAGATAGATAGATAGATAGATAGATAGATAGATAGATAGATAGATAGATAGATAGATAGATAGATAGATAGATAGATAGATAGATAGATAGATAGATAGATAGATAGATAGATAGATAGATAGATAGATGGATAGATCTGTTAACCTAAATTAATGTAGTTTAAAGTCTATTGTGCTAAATTCTTGGCCACTAGGCCGCTCTTCACACAACAGAGGAAAGTTTTACTTTTGTAGAAAGTTTTTGTCAAGGATGTGATGGTATCTAGAAGGCAACAGTGCATCTCTATTAACATGTATTTGCCAGGGAAGTATAAAGCAGGATACCAAACAGAGTTGGGGTAATGGAACTCATAATTGAGTGAGTGTGACTCATCCAAATTAGGTTCCATCTTTGTTCCTATTTCTGCTAGAATAGGTTCTGACTCCTAGGAACTGTCAGCATGAAAAATGGCTCATACAGAATAGGAACTGATTTGGTCGATTTCTAAATAATATTTGATTTCCCTTGACTTTTAAACCGGTCATAGTCAATTTGGCCTTGACCCGCTTGCATGAATGTTTTTCCTCTCTGGTGCTCAAATGTCATTCAACACAAGGCTGCAATTGACCTCATTACGTAATGATACAAAAAGAGGAGTTCATAGACATCCTGAAGAAGAAGCCCTGAATATTGTCTAAGACAGAAAGGAATAAAAACAAAAAAAAACATCTTCGGGGCCCTATATCTGTCAAAAAGTGGACAAAGAAGAGCCCTAAGGCACTGCTCTGTGAGGTAGCTGCAGGCCATTAGAAATTGCCAAAGGAGCAAGCTTGTCGACAGCTAAGAGAATTGAAGAGCACATAAACCTGAAAAATGAGTCTAACGCTAGAAACCCCGCCAGCTCCCTCGCTCACTTCACTCTGACAGACAGGACAAGCTGCCCTGACTCCAGGAATCAAAGATTTCTGTCCAAAAGCAAAATTATAATTAGACAAAAGGCTTCTAATTCTTTAGCACTAGGCTCCCGTTATGCAGATGCGACTGAGTTACAGTATGGTGAAGATTCCCTGGAGACACTGCAGCCTTTGTGTGCTTCTCCATTACCTCCTGATGGCTGAGAGAAGGCAGTTCAGGCTTCACTCATTAGCTGAATTCTCCCCTTAGAACCCACCTCTGCACTTTCCTATAAAGTTATCATTTTTTGTTTTGCCAGTAAAAATGAAACCTACGTATTGGGTTTAAATTTTATAGGAACAATGGGGGCTTACAGGGCATCACCAGATGGTTTTTGTTCAGACAGATTTATGAGGCTCATACTGTGTACGTGTCTCTGTTCTATAACTGATGATATCCATCCATCCATCCATTTTCCAACGCGCTGAATCCGAACACAGGGTCACGGGGGTCTGCTGGAGCAAATCCCAGCCAAAACAGGGCACAAGGCAGGAACCAATCCCGGGCAGGGTGCCAACCTACCGCAGTGGGTTGATGGTATCTTCCATTTTTAAAAAGAAAAAAAAAATTTTTTCAACATATTTTTGTAGAAAAGAGATTTATTATTCCGTTTCTGTTATACCTGATGCCTTTAAATCTTTTTTGGTTAATTTTGTTGCATGTTTAGGTCAAATAAGGCAGTTAAGGATGTAGCACTGTAAGCAGAGTAGGTGCGAGTGGTGATGAGTTAGTCGTGAGGCCAAAGTTAAGATGTTTCAACTAAGGCAGATGGCTCCATTTTAGGGAGCAATTGATTTTTCCAAGATTTTTAGAACAGATCAAGGGATTGTATCTAATAAAGTTTTTCCTTTTGTTTGGTTGAACTTCAGACATTTTGTTGCGTACACCATCTTTTATAACATGGTGGTGCCAGCTTCAGGTTACCCAGAAATGTGCACTACTTCAAAATAGCAACATTTTACCCATGATCTCAGCAGGAATACAGTATAAAAATTTAAACTTTAATAAATAACATGTAATTAACTAATGCAGAACAAAAGAAAAGCATCCGAAATAACTACACAAGCAACTAATAATTCAAAAGACAATTACATAAATTCTTTCACAGACCAAACTCAATAAATGCATCACCACACAAACTGGTTAACGGTACCAGCATTATGCACATACAGTATGGTATCTAGGTAAATGCATTTATTACTCATTTACTCGTATGTAATAAGAAGCTTTTTTGGCCTTTGTGACACTTATAAAACATTAGTAGATTGGTTATTCATTTCTGTGCCATTTGGCATATTGACCTGATGGTAAAATGACTTGTTAATATGTAGGATTCACAGGTTTTGTACTAAATATGTAAAATCAAGAGAAACGTGTCTCCATTAATGCACCTCAGAGCACTCCAGAGTGAAGTTTTATTAACATTGCAGAGATGAATAAACACTTTATTGAGGCTTTGCAAATATTATGAAGACACAAACACGTGTGTGTTATGGTCTTGCTATATAATAGTAAATGAATAATAGATGCATTTTTGCAGTACCTTAACTGATGTTTAACCAGTATCTTAGAGTCTTTAAACCTCTGTTACTAATTAATAAAGCTGTTCATTTCAAGCATCCCAGATTAGATAATTGTTGATAATTGTTATTTGCCTCCTATCAAACTACGAGATACATGAGATCATACTGTGCCATCCGCCAGACTGTTATGAAACTCTTGGGGTAAGATCAGTTCGCTTTATGGCCCCTACTCTATCAAAATATCGCAGGGTCTGTCCATGTAGCTACATCAGTGACACATTCACATCACACTTAAAAATGAACCTGTCCTCTTTTCATTTTAATCAACTATGCATTCAGATATAAATTCTCAAACTCACATCATCCAAATCAGCATGTCTCCTCCATGCCGTCATTAGACCCTTAATCTGCTCTCCTCTTACTTCATACTGTCAGTGTACTCCCATGCATGTCATTTCACGTTCCCTACTGTTGGCTCAACTACGTTTGTCTTCAAATTTACATTTACTGGTTTCAACTCTTTTCTGTAACATGCATTTGACAGCATGTTTTGTGAAAGCTGCTATATAAAATAAAAACAATGATTGTTGAACTATTTGAGGGGCCCGTCATCAGGAATTATTCTTTCCATCCATCCATCCAGTTTCCAAACCGCTGAATCCGAACACAGGGTCACGGGGGGGAATTATTCTTTGATTTTATTTATTTTTTTGTTTGTTTATTCTGTGTTTATTTCTTTATTTTTTTCTATAAACCCAAATATGGGGTATGTTTTATCACAAAAAACATAGTTTTGTATGGTCCTTTTTTGTTGGTCTACACAGTATCGCTGTGGAGACGAATAAACACACGTTCTCCATACTTAATTTTAATGAAAATGATTAAAATATTTTTTAGTCTTGTAATCGTTCAAAACGGCAAAAGACTTTTGGAAACTTTTTCAATTTCAAAGTAAACATTTGTGTGGTGTATTATATATCATGTTAATTTCATGTATATTTACCCTTATGCAGTGTAATGCATGTATAAAACCACATCTAGAATACCATATGATTTCTAAATCGCTTTAATACAGGACTTAGTGAACAGCTGCTGGACTCATTCTGAGACAGTAATATATGAGGCATGAGCAACACCTGAAGGACTCATATTAACAGAGAACAAGCACGACTAAACACAACTAAAAGTTTTCTCTTACTTATATGGGAAGCAAATAGGATAGATGATACTTGGGGTATACACAGGTAGATATGCAAAAATTTGAGTAATAGTAATTTTTGTTCAAAATACACTTTACAATGCAACAAAATTCAATGTGGACTTCGAAAAAAGGTAATGACCAGGTATGTTACATATCCTAGAATACAAATGACCCATCATAGGCAGCTCAACAGAGAGACGGATGCTCAAATTTGACAAATAATAGCTCTAGTCAAGGAGGCAATTCCTTCAAACATGTTATTTTTGAAAATGAATTGTTCAAATTCAGTCATAAAGTATATGCTGAAATACACACACACACACACGCACACAGAGTATATCATTATTTGGCAATAGAGAAGGAAGTATTACATATAACAAAATCCAACAGTTTCTCTCTTGCAAGAAGGGCTCCTTACATGGTATTATACAGCATCTGCAAAGTGAGGGATTTCAGTATGCACTTCTGCACCACGTGCCCCTCAAGATTACCCTCAATAGTGAAATAAACGTTTTCATGACCCATAAGGACACAAACCTCTTTTTGAAGGATTAGATTTTTAGAAGCCAGTTTACTACAGACAGCATGTCTCCTCCATGCCGTCATTAGACCCTTAATCTGCTCTCCTCTTACTTCATACTGTCAGTGTACTCCCATGCATGTCATTTCACGTTCATTCACGAACATCACATAAAGGAATACAAACACAAATAATTATTTCATCTATCTATATGACTGTTGTGTAGGATAATGTGGCCAATCACGTATTGTTTTTCTCTTTTTCTGTAATTGTGTGTCTTTTTTGTTTGAAGTTATTTTATAGTTCTACACTCATGTTTCAGGGTTTATCTTTTCTCCCTTTGGCAGCTTGTATACTATTGTTGGACAATAGTATTTTTATAATGAAAAATGAACATTTAAAATGCCCTAACATTCAAAACTCTGTATTTTATGGAAATATTAATCTTGTGCTTTATCTATAGTTATGTGAGAAAGTTTTCACCTCTTTCCTTTTGTTCTCCATGTCTGCAGTTCTTGGATGCTGAATGTTTTCAGCTACTCATCCAAAATCTAATGAAAGGTTAAGGGCACCTGAGTGAACAAAGAGCCATTTTATTTAAGATATTTCATTTCTTGAATAAGCAAATGTATCTAACACAAGCTGTTATTGTCTGAAAAAGTAATTGCTTTCTTTCCATTAAATAGACACATACACATTCTTCCTGTAATTTAATATCAAGTCTTTCTCTGAAGATTGACCTGTCTTCCTTGCAGAAACATTGCCACAGCATCTCAGTTTGGTTTATGTCTGGACTTTGACTAGGCCAGTCCAACACTTCAATTTTAATTCTTTTTCGTCATTCCAATGTGAACTTGCTTTGGTGGTTTGGATTATTGTCTTGCTGTGTTACACAAATACACTTCGGCACATTAATGGATGATAACATATTCACCCTAACAAAGTTGAATTCATAGTTTTCTTAAGTATTTCATACTATCCAGATGCTTATGCTATCACACTATCACCTCCATACTTGAGTGTTAATATTGTGTTCTTATTATTGAACGCTGTTCTTGCTTTACACTGGACATAACTGCTCAGAACTGGGAAAGCCATTTTATTAGTAGAATTTATTTGGGTATGTTTTAGTTAATAAGAATTTTATATTTTGAAACTATAAATTTGGAACTTTGTTACCATATACAAGTTTTAATTACATTTCGCTGCTACAGAAAGTTTTTACATTTTTAAATAAAATTTTATCTATGTCACTTCAACACGTTGAAAGCCACTACTGGCTAACATGGTTGCTATGTGACCATACCTGGTTACTAGGGTCTGTACTCTTCATGTGAGCTGACAAACTGCAGTGCAGCAGCTTACGCTTCTTTGTGGAAGAAATTAAATGTTCTGATTTTGACTCCAACTCTTGGTATTGACTCAGTTTTCATTTTAATGTTTTGACACTCATATTCAAATAAGATTTTTTTGTAAATTACCTTTTGCAATTCTATTTTGACTACAGTTATCACTAATTCTCTGATTTGAAAAACTCCTGAGCTCTAAATAGTTTATTTTTGTTTTGAAGTTTATTTATCAGTCTTTAAAAAAAATCTTATCTTTCGATCCAGAAAAAGCCTTTGATAGAATCAGATGGGGCTATTTATAAATCAATGCACAAATTCGGGTTTGGCCTAAATATATCTACACAGATAAAATTAGTTTATACTAGCCCAGTGGCCTTAGCTTGTATTAACAATGAAAATTCAGACTACTTCAAACTAGAACATAATGCTCGACAAAATTGCCCTCTATCACCTTTGCTTTATACAATAGCCATTTAGCCACTGGCTATTCATTATAGAAATGTATCAGCGATAACAGGAATTACCAGAAAAGAACATGAACAGAAAATATCACTATACACAGATGATAAGGCATATTATATATCAGTTCCACAAATATATTTTCCACTAGTCCTTAATTAGCATAATTTAAAAAAAAAACATCTGTATACATAAACTAATTTGAATAAAAGTATGCTTTTTCCAGTGAACTCTCCAGCACATCATCAACTGTATATAGATAACATATTTGCATCTTATGAACAACTACTCTCCAAATTGAACTTTCCTTCAACACACTTCTTTTTATTATATTCAAATTAGAAACCTTCCCAATTTTCTACATTTCACAACAATTTCCATTCTGGAGGCCATACTGGTCTGCACTGAAGACTTAGACAGCATCTTAACACTATATAAAAAAACTCAAAGAATTTCCCCTTCAAAGATCCTAGGGTATGATGGGAAAAGAACCTTTCAATTAACATCTCAGAAAATGAGCGGATGTCATCCAGACATAGAATTTTCTCTAGCTCTAATGCAGCAAGCACTCAACATTCCAACTTAAAATCTTTCATCAGTTACACTTATCTCATTAAAAATTGTCCAAAATGTACCCAGGGCAAGTTTCAACTTGTGAACATTACTATATTGCTCCAACATCACTTGGAGAGTGCATCAAATTATCATGATTGCCAGGAATAAAATGTTCAAAACAGGCAAAATGTGTAGAAGAAAGGTAAAAAATAAAAAAAGTATAATAAAAAACAAATAATGATCTAAAAATAAGAAAATTGGTTTCATCAGCCTGTTCTGTTGTTTGGTGTATAAAACAGCCACAGCAGGGTGGTAGCACACTTGGGGCATGTGAACGAGGTTTATAGCTGTAATCCTAATGACTGATAACTTCATGTGCTGGGCAATGAATGAGTGAAAATAACAATAAATCGATGCATACGTCAGGGAAACAAAGCCTTGATGACACTAAGCCATAGTCATTTAAAAAGGTCAATGCAGTAATGACCAGCACCACATTTTCCCAGCAAAACACTTGAACAGTACATTTGACAACCAGCAGAATGAGAAAGCAATGAAAACAGGTGGCTCTGTCCGAAGCCATATTATTATACCAGACCAAATGGCCAATCCATGTAACAATAAAAAAAATGAGGTCTACATTGATTACTTAGATTTCAGGTATCACAGCTAGTCCTCTATTGATTTAATAAACTTAACAAATATTTTTGACAATTTTGACCTCCCTGTTTTGGGATCATGTCACAACAGCCTTGTTCTCTGCCTATCAGTTTAGAATCAATTCAATTATTGTGCGTGTAGTTTTTTCATCCTTTAGGAAGGCTAATAAATTGGGTGGGATGTGAAGAATTTCTCTTTCTAGAAGAGGTGGGAAGGAAGAATGGCTCGTTTTTGTTTACTATTAATCTCTTATCTCATTGCTCGGGGAGGCACAATATAGTTTTCTTTTTCATAGGAGAGAAATCTTTAATTCTCTTCTTTCACACTGTGCTCTCCTAAACAACCTAACAGATAACCTCAAAATGATATCATTGCTTAGATGACAGCTCATTCTTAGATGTCCTAAGGCAGCACTTGGGGATGGATCTTACATTTAAATTTGCAGAGAGTGAGAGAAGACACTCTCCAAGGAATACACACCTCCTCCCTCTGTACTAGGCGTTCATTAATATAATGTCAAATTGTACATGCCGTCTTCTCTTCTATGAGCTTGGACTAAATCAGGATTAGATCTGACATTATAACTAGGTGTCCCCTGGCCTGGATTTTGTTGTTGGATAATCTGCTACATTGTTTTCTACCTAATTTTGTTCAAATAGAAGGATGTTATGCCATAATCTGTTTTGTAGTACCTTGAGGACATGAAGAGAAAAAAGTGTATTGAATAGTTGTTAAACCAGAAATTCTGTAAAACATGATAAACCTTCTCAGTTACAAATTTTTGCCTTCAATTGTCAGAATAGTCTTAGGTCTTTCTTTTCTGTTTTCTAATGTCTGAATTTTTTCTTTTGCTGTGTAGGAAAAATTTAAAAGAAAAGAGTATTAGCATCATGAGAGTGATATAAGAGTATTGGATAATGTTGTATTATACTTTTACTCCCAAAAAATTCAGTGGACAGATGCTTTATAGAAGTAAATTAACTCTTTGACAAGAACATGAGGGCACAAATGCTTGCTGTTAGTGACAAATATTACTCACACGGAGATATTTAGATATTTAATAGTATAACTGAAAGCACTGCCTTGTGGGCCTTTACATTTTGGAAACATTGGGTGAACAGGAATTGGTGAGCTGTGTTGGGCTGAGCAGCCCATTTACTGCAGGCAGTGTGGTGCAGTGGTTAAGGCTTTGGACTACAAACCTTGAGGTTGTGTGTTCAAATCCCACTACAGTACTAGCTCTGTGTCACCATGAGAAGTCACTTGACCTGCCGGTGCTCCAATTAAAAAAAAAAAACAAAAAAAATATAACCACTTGTATCGTAAGTGTTGTAAGTCACCTTGGATAAAGGAGTCAGCCAAATAAGTAAATGTATGTCAAAATGTTTTTTAAATTCTCCTTTCTCATTGCTACTTCTTGTGATTGTCACACAGTTATTTATTTCTATTTATTTTTTTAATACCGCTAATATAATTTGGAAAGGTGTATGCTAAATGACAACAAGAGTAGTGCTAAGCTTCACAAAACAAACACTAAAATTAGTTTTGCATGCTGTTAGCAATTGTAAAATGTGCAAATGATTACGAGTTTTTTGAAGTTCTAAAGGTTTTATTTGGGGTGGAAAAGAAGGAACACTGCTTCCGAAAGCCTCATTCACATATCCATGTTTACCGGTATTCTTTTCTTCAGCTGCATAATGCATGTAATCTGTGACACACCAGTAAAATCAATTCTATTTGTGTCTCTTGTTCTTGTAGGTTTAGGGGAGCATGCATTGAAAGTGATGCACACTTTTATTTTTATTCTTCCATTGCCACTAAACCATAGCTGAAAGAGCAATGCTACCTAATGTTTTTTAGAAATATAAAACTTGTCTTAATATACTATATTTAGCAAGTAACCGTGGCATACATTGCTGTTTTCAGCATAATTGAAGTTATAGCTACAATGCTCATGCTGACTTTGATTAGTGAAATAATTATGTGACAGACAAAAAGAAACATTTCTATCAATAAGTAATACAACATAGGAAAGTGTTTAAGGTCTTCTAAATTCACACCCCTTTCATCGATCACATTTATCCTGTTTGAATTTGTCCAAAATGTACCAAACCTGCAAGTACTGCATTTTGGCTCCAACAGCACTAGGCCATATGTTGTGGGACTGCACTAGATTAACATAAATTTGGACAAAAATGTTTACATACTTCTCAGACAGCCTTGGTGTCACAATCATTCGTAATGCATTAATTGCAATGCTATTAGTACACCAAGGGGACATTAAAGTCCACTGGGAGAAATCAACTACATGCTACTAGCAGGTAGAATTAGCTATCTCAAGTGGAGGAATTTTCCTGTTTCAGATGCAATCATAATTGGAAAAGTGATCATTTTAGAACGTACTACCAGAACAACCAAAACTAACACATCAACAAAATGTGACAAGAAATGAGTCTAGGGATTTTTTTTTCACTAGAATCTCATGATGAAGGAAGGGAACATGATGAAGTGCAAACATCTGGCATCAAATAAATAAAAATAACTTAACAGAAACAGAAAACAGCATGCACAAAACAAAACCAATGGAGTAATCTAAGGTCAGAAATGAAAGTCCTATGTAAAACAAACTTAACTAGACAAAAATAAATGTATAAAAGTAAACATATATTACAACCGCCATCTTAAATAGGGAAGTTGCAGTAACATCAAATCACGATTATGTGAAGTCACATGTCATGTCCACATGACCAGTAATGGGCACCATTGCTGTAAACAATATGGCTGTCAGAAAGCAGTACAACGTAAGAGCACCCATAAGAAACAACATTGACAGGAAGGCACAGAAATGACGTAAATGTCAAAGCTATAAAATGATTAATCAACTGGCCTGACATGTAATTGATTACTTTGATTTTATTATACTTTAATGTTAAAAGCTTATTCATATTAGTCTGTATTTTTTATTGTGATATGATGGAAAAAATCATTACGTAGTACATCTAATTTAATCTGACAGCATGTTTTAAAGTGAAACTTTGGTATTCCAATTTATCTTACTCCTCCGTGTGTTTGCTGTATTTCTTTTTTTTTTCTGTATCATATAATCCTACAGGACCACTGTGGCTGCTATTTTTTGATCCTACCAATTTACTAATCCATTCAATTCCTTCCTGTAATTGGATCCTTATCTTAATTGAGCATGTTGTTATTTGCCTTTTTCTATATTTAATTTTTCAGTGCGGAAATGTGCAATTAACCTCAGTTTTACTGTTTGAAAGAATTTTCAATAGCTCTTATTTTTCATTCAAGAGGAATAGAACTTTTTTTTGACCATTGCTCTTATGTGGCTCAGATCATCACTTTTTAAAGTAAATTTCTTAATGACAAGCTAATCTTGTGTAAGTTATATTGTCATTTGCACCACTGCCTGCTGTATGGTGTTTGTTCTTTAAAATATGAACTATAGTGAAGCAGACAAAGGCAATAAGCTGTCAATGAAAAGTGTATTCATTACATGACAAATTACACAAAAAATAAATAAATTAAGCACATAAATGGAGTCATGCTTGCCAAAAGCAATGATAATTTACATTCTTTAATTATTTTTGTATTTCTGGTTATTTCAATCAGGGCACAAGGGCAACCAAAGATTTTCTAAATGTTTTATACATTTAATTGCATCCAGTTTTCTGACACCATGGAATGAGTGTAGGCACAATGAATTAAACAAAGAGAAAAAAATAATGTCAGGGAGTTCGACTCTGGATAATGAATCAGTCAAAACAAAGCCTAATGGTCACAGCTTGGTATCACCTAACATAGAGGCTATATAAATATACCTTGGGAACAAATTAAAAAAGAATTTGCTTGTCGAAACATATTGTCCCTGAAGAAAATGGATCAGATAAAGTTGGATTTCAAATGATGATGTTTAATGTGTGCTTAACGGACAAACTGATACTTGATGCTCAGAACACTGTGCGTGGTGGTCAGCTATTTTGATAGGAAGTTCAAAGAGGGATGATACCTAATGTCTCATGCTCAATTCAGTGAGCGACTCCCAAGGTGCAGCTCAATGCTGCAGGATTCCTGATGTCAGACCCAAGTGGGACGAGGACTAAGGAATGACTCCTGATGTTTAATAATGTCCTGAAATATACACTGCTCAGCAGTCATCTGTTGTATTTGTATTGAGTCGTGTCAGCTCTAGATGGCAGTCGCCTCCAAAATGCCTCATTATCAGTCAGCTGACCAGACAGGCAGAGTGTCGAATTAATTTTCCGTTCAACCTGTTAATCATACTATTCCATCAGTTAGCCAATAAGTTATTCTAATGAACTGATAGCTCGGTCACAGTCACAAATCCTTTTAACTTCCTGGTCTCCTAGGAACTCTTGATCTGATGAATATCATTAAAGACACTTAGTTGTGCCTAACTTGTCTTAGGCTCCTTTTGGAACCGAAACACTGTTGATACCACTTTTGAACCAAAGGATCCTGCTTTTCACAACTTTTTAAGTACATCTAATACAGTGAAAAAAAAGGTCTTTTAAAACTAAATATTTTTAGGTGAGTGCATGAAATGTTTTCATTTAAATTCACATACGGGGAATTAAATTCACTACGTTATACCGTATTTACCAGTTGGTTTTTAGTTGAAACAGCACCACTATTTTGACTATGGTTTATTAAAGTTAGTGGTGTCATTACAAGTAAAAGTCAAAAGTCAAAGTGAACTTTATGGTCATCTCAACCATATACAAATATACAGATAGACGAAATTGCGAAGCTCAGGGTCCGCAGTGTAACAACATGAAGTGCAAATAATAAATTAAAAATAGAATTAAAATTAAGATTTAATTTTAAAATTAAAACACAAACAAGACAAGACATTGTGCAAAGACAAGACAAAGAAGTAGCAGCAATATTGATGTGTAGATAGCAATATGAACATTGATGCAATGTATGGTATTTGCAATCTAGATACATAAATATAGTCAATAGACATGTAATATAAAAAATAAATAATACATAAAAGATATAGATAATACAGAAATTATCAGTGTATGATAATAGTTGTTTAAGACATGTGTAAATAATGACAGGTCAGAATGTTTCAAAGCAGAAGGATATCAAGAGTGTCAAAATACTTAAAGGTCAGTATGAGATTTTCAGTTCTTTTCTACCTGCACACTTGTCTTTGCAGGGCAGTGGCTCGCATGTATAAAAGTTCTGTTTGTAGAGGTGGTTGAGGCCGTGTTGTAGGGCAGAGGGCAGCATGGTGTTAAGGAGTCTGACAGCTTGGGGGTAAAAACTCTCCTGCAGCCTGGCAGATCTGGCTCTGATGCTGCAGTATCTTCTCTTGGATGGTAGTAGTTATACATGTTCAGTTTGCTTAAAATTCCTACATAAATGTTCTCCTAAAAACAGTTTTTGAGCAAGGAGAACTTAGCCTTACACACAAAAAGATGATTCTTTTGAGGAACCTTATTCAATTTTGTACATAAATTCCACATAAAGTAATCATATCATTCAAACTCATATGACTGAGTTTTATGTGACACTAGCCAAATTTGTTACTCTAAAAACAGCAGTAATACATTAGATTACGATAACTTGTTTGAGAAACAAGCAATGCTATTAAAGCCAATAACTTAATGTGAACTGAACAAAACTCAGAAGTGTTGATTGCATACTCTTATATTATGAAATAACTTAATACCAATTACAAATAAACAAAACACTTTAAAAAAAACTTAATTTCTACATATTATTTAAGTTTGCAAATCATCTGATCCTTTGGTGACCAACTGCCCAATCACATCATCTTCAAATACAACCGCCAATTAAGCAGATTATCTCATGTATATATTACAGGACATATGCTCCTGTAATCACACACAAAGAAAAAACATATTCTTGTGATCAAGCATGTGTAATAGGTTTGGAAGAAAATCAAATAGCATTTAAATAACCACATAAATCTTTAGAACCTACAAAATATAATTATGCATAGTCTTAATCTTTCCCTGGCACCATACAAATATTTGGAAACCACCAAAACTCTGCAATATCTGCAGAAAGGGTGCTCACTTAATGCTAATGCACTAAAGTTATTCTGATAAGGCATTTTTACCAAGGAAAACAATTAAAAAACTGTTCAAAATGTCTACAAAATACCTCGACTAGTATTCTGCCCAACATTCCTGCATGCCATTTCAATGTTGATTCCATGCCTGTTGTTTGTTTTATGTAATGTAAATGAACTACATTATTAACATATCCAACAAAATTGTATCAGTTGTATTACACACACATATGTAAAGCCTACAAACATGTTCATTTTTAGTTCAATTAACTCAAAGTAGCTGTTTAATGGCACATCTTCTAAAATATCATTTTTAAAGCTTTAAAACATGTTCATTTTGAGTAAAATCGACCTGAGGCAATTGGGTAATTGCATTATAAATTATTTTTATGAGTGCTTTTTGTAATTAAAGCAATAAAATCCATTTATATTGTTTCTACATAAATTATACATGTTAATGTAACACCCCAGAAATTTAAGTCATTTGTCCTAGAAATTGATAGAGAAAGCATTAAATCTACTCATTTTGAGTAAAGTCAACTTTAATTTGATATGTGTTGGCTGGGATTGGCTCCAGCAGACCCCCGTGACCCTGTGTTCGGATTCAGCGGGTTGGAAAATGGATGGATGGATATAGATAAACATCACCCCTTTGTGATGTTTGGGTATTTATCTCCTGAAGGGAAGTATTTTGAAGGGGAGTATTTATAATAATAATAGTTATTATTATTATTATTATTAGTAGTAGTAGTAGTAGTATTAGTATTAATATTGTTATTATTATTATTATTATTATTACCAGTAACGGCAGACTACATGATAATGTGCAGTGAATACACTTGACTTATAATTTTCGTTCTCTTTCTCTGTACGTTTAGCATTCGTTTGCTCAGAGGTTGATGCGCTTGCTGCTGCTTCCTGAGCAGCTCTTCTTTTCTCCACCCTAGCAGCCCGCTTCTTCTCTTCTTCTGCCAGAATCTTTTCGTGTTAAAACTGATTAAGTCAGTTTTTGTGTTGCCATTACTTAGTACGTTTTTCTTAATTTTTCATTTAAGCTGGCACTTAAGTGTTCAATTTGCCTCAAGAATAATTTAAGATATGAAGAGGTAGAGGAAGTGACGGCAAAGGTGATAGGGATGATGCCCTCTAGCTATCTGCCTCAAGAATGATTAGAGATATGGAAAGGTATGGGAAGTGTCGGTGAAGGTGGTAGGAATGAGAACGGCGCACATACGCATGCGCCACACAGCCGCACTTCTGCCCACTGCCGAGAGTTGATTCTACAATAAAATAAAATAAAAATGAAAAGCGTAATAAAAATCGTCACCCCGAAAGCGGATAGTAGATGTCACATATGTATATGTGTACCAAATTTCAGGTCAATAGCTGAAACGGTTTGTGAACTACAGGTGATTTAAAATTCTGGACAGACAAACGGACAGCCACAGTAGGGTATTATATGAGAAGATAATTATTGTTTTATTTTTTTATTTATTTAGCAGGTGCCATAAACCAAGGCAATTTACAATGAAAGTTAAATACATACATGAATGAAGGGGCAAGCATCAAAAGCAACAGGCAACAAGATAAAAAGATCACAAGAGAATTATAACTACTACACAATTATACCTGAAGCTAGAATACTACAAAATCAGAATTATAAACTCTTTTTCAGTTAAACAGCAATTATCCTGTAAGAGAGATGCTAAGCAGTTCCAAAACATTTCAATGAAAAAGATGTGTTTTCAAAAGACACCTAAACAGAAGTAAATTGGGTGCCGTTCGAATAGATAAAGGGAGGTCATTCCACAGTTTTGGACAAGCATTGTCCTGTCTTAGCACGTCTGGCAAGAGGTGGAATGGTCAGCAGATAGGTAGAGGCAGATCTGGGAATTCTTGAGGAAACATAAGGAGAGATCAAGGATTGGAGATAATGAGAAACATAACCATTCAGTGAACTGTAGATCATTTTAAATGTTTGGAACTGGATTATTACTTCAACAGGAAGCCAATGGAGAGACCAAAGGAGAGTAGTAGTAGGAGTAAAGCCATGATCAAAGAACACCAGTCAAGTAGCTGCATTCTGAAGGAGCTGGAGAAGTGTGATTGCAGCTGAAGGAAGTTACAAAGAATCATGGAACTTACTATCCTTGTTTGCTTTTATTGCATGTCTGAAGTACTCTTTAATGGCCATTTCCTTGAAAAATTTCATAGATTGATTACTTCTTTGAAAAACATGATGGCACAATGGTTAGTGCTGTTAGTTCTCATTCCCCTAAATTCAAATCCCAGTCTGGTCACCACCAATGCTGAAGGTGCACTTCCTACTGGTGTCCATGAGATTTTCCTCTGGGTACTTAACTGGTGACTTTAACATGGTCTGAAACAATTTTAGTGTGAATGTGCCCTTTCCTACTCCTAGTTTGTGTAGGTTCAGCCAGTGGATAGATGAGTGGAATAGTACTGCTTGGTTAGCACAGTACATCAGTGGCTAGTTCTATCTGTTTCTTGATACTGTGGTATCTTACCACATCAAAAAGATTTGAGTCTTAGATTCATTTGTAGCACTATATTGCCTTTTATTGATGAGCGAATTCCATTGAGTTTGCTTCATCAAAACATTTGTGAGATTCATCAAACTCCACAAAATGCATTGAAGTCAATGGGGAAGGTGGAACTCAACTAGCTTTAAATAGATTATAATGTTACAATTGTATTTTAAGTGTCACTGAGAGCTAGGGAAGTGTCTGCTAATTATACTAGACCACCAATTATTGTGGCAAAATTGTGGTCTATGCTGTAAGGTAGCAGTACTAACCACTTTGCCTTAAATAACAAAAGGCACAAACAGAACAAATACCACAAACAAAATACAACAAATGGCCACAGACTAGCAATAAGTAAAAAAAATATAGGTCATTGCATGAAGTTTGACAAAGCTGTGGAGTGCAACATGCTCGTTCCAATGTATGAGGTCAGGTGCAGGTCTGTACAGACACTTTGCACATTTCAAGAAAAAAGGAAACACCTTGTAAAGAGTAATAAATCTTTTTTTATTATTATTATTTTACAAGGTCTCCTTTGTTTTCAGACGACAGGAAGGGAGCGCTCCTTTAAGGCTTGTTTTCACTAGTAGCTGGGCATATGGTAAATTATGTGTGTGAATTAGCCATGCAGTGCAGCGCTGCCAGCACACAAGCATCAGTGTTACATATCTGGTAAGAGAACTCAGATTCTCATTGCTATCAGCTGAGACAATTAAAAATACCCTTCCAATTAAATTTTTTTTAGGGCAGATGGAGTACTGATCGAGTTGTGACATCAAGTATATGTGAAGCATATCAACAGCAATCTTACAGTACACATGCGTGAAAGTTCTGCACCTGGCTACTGCAATTCTATGATGTCACACTGGCCTTTGTGGGAAGCGGCTGGGGGTGGTACCCAGCCGGGACACCCAGAAGGACCAGAGGAGGGATTATGCCTCCTCCAGACCATGAGGGGTCGTCCGCCCTGGTGGCTTTGGGGACCACGGGAACAGAACTTAGAAGCTCAATCCTATAGGGGCCCGTGGTCACCGCCAGAGGGCGCCCAGATGCCTGGGGGGAAGAAGACCAGGGACACCTGGAGTACTTCCGGGTGCACAGCTGGCACTTCCGCCGCACCAGGGAGTACCGGCAGTCGCTCATTGGGAGGCACCTTGTGCACGTCCGGGTGGGTTTAAAAGGGGCTGCCTCCCTCCATTCGAGGGCTGGAGTCGGGTGGAAGAGGATGGAGATTGGAGGAGAGGAGTGGAGGCAGACCAGAAGAGAGAGAGAGAGGCATTGAAAAGGCCTGGACTTGTGGGTGATTGGTGCTGGGGCACTGGGTTGTGTGTGGTTGTGGAACCATTGGTGTCCGCCTGTCTGTGTCTGGGCTGTTCCCCACACCTTGCAATGCTTCATGGGGTACTAGGCAAAAAAATGTTCGTCTGAATCATCCGCATAGTGTATTTCTAGGCAAATATTCAGTGAACAAGGTCGCCAACAAACAGCATCTTTAATGAAAAAAACTCTTTTGCAAATTTCTAATGTTTTTGTACGATAGTACCCAATGGTGGACTGATTCCCCATTTAGGATTGATTCCAGCCTTGCCATGGGAGCCAGTGAACCAGTAATGCAATAACAAGGTTTGGATGCATTCATCTACCATCACCTCTCACTTCCTTTCATTCCCTTGACGGATGCATCACATATTGTCACTTGTTTGTTCATCTCATGCAGACTTGCCGACTGTTTTGTACCTTTTTTGTACTTTTTCTTTACTACTCCCTCCCTTATCTGGAGACCAGCTGTTTGCATATCTTGTCCATGAAGGTGCAGGTGTCAATCTGAACCCAAGTTGTCACTGATGCTAAATGGGGAGCGGAGGCATCATTAGCAGGTTCTCTCAGTCAGAAAAATGCACATTTTAGCTGATGTTTAATTAAGAATAGCTTCACGCTCTGACTGAGTTCATGGCAGCATTTTAAAAATAAAAAGCGATTTACTTGCATATTGTATTTAGTTAAGTTAAGTCTTGGGGAGATGCAGACACAGATTCTCCATTGTGAATGTGATAGATCTGGGTTATTAAATGTGGTTACTTGGACCACCTAAATAAAAACTCCTTCATCCTGTCATAGGGTGCACTTCCAGGTAGCATTCGGGTGGCAGACTTTACCGATGAGCCTTGCAATTGTCTTTAATGTGTTCTGATGCTTCATACTGACCATACTGTTTTTCCTTATATGTTTTGTTTCTCTTTCTTTCCTTTAGGTAAGTCACTATTCCCAATGTACTTGCTGCTCTGGTATCGCCTTGATGTGGATGATAAGTCTGATTCTTCAGTTGTCTGCTGTCCTCTGATTGTGCAACATCCACAGTGTACTTCTGAGAAGAAAGAATAGGTGGGCAAATGATTTCCAGCTTTACTGCTAGACCTGTACGATGTATGAGCTTGGCTTTTCAATGAGTTGGCATCATAATGTGGTGAAGTTGTTGTTGTTGCTTTTTTTAGTGCTTGTTCAGAATGACAAATACTCCTACATATAGCATTTAATAATGTTGTGGTCTGTTTCCATTTGGAATCTAGATGGTACCTTCAGTTGGGTTTTTGGATAGCACCATCTTTCACCGTCTGGACTTATACGGCTCGTAATTATATAACAGAAAAGTGGAAATCTTTTACCAGAGATTAACACAGAAGCAAATGATTTTTTTCCTCACCCGCTATTGCTCTTCTCCCTGTTATTGCATATTTTATATATTTCTTCTAGTAGTATTTGCCATCTTCTTCTTTCTATCTATTCCTTTTTGCTCTTGCTATGCAATGCCATTCTCCCCTCTGTTTTGTACTTTTTATGCTCTCCACACCAAACTGTATATCATGGTAAGCAAACTACATTAAATTTGTGCTTAGCCTGGAGATTAGGATATTCTACAAATGTCACTGTCCTATATTCTATGAGTGAATTCTGTGAGCTTTCTCTTTTGAGGCCATTGTCCATTGTTACTAGTTTGCTGCAATATAGTTTGTGAAAAAAGCCATGTCTCAGTGGCAAACCTGTAAAATCATTACCAACTTATCAATAAAATCATATTGTACCCGTCAGTACTTTTAGACAGCATCTGAACCTCCTTAACTTCCAATCCACTTACACCCACAGATGGTTGATATTGCATGAGAAAAAAAAATTCCTTGCTCGTCGCCTCATCTAACTTAACTGAAAAATCACAGTCACCCACTTTATTACAGTAGGACGAGGATGTCTTATTCTATTTAAAAATTATCAAAATACTGTATAGTTTTCCATTTGAGAAACTACTGTATATAAAGCTTATTTAAAATTTTCCAGAAATGTATTAATGTCATCAATAAGTCAGCATGCTGAACCTCTTCTAACCATCTAGATATTTCAGCTTCTTTGAGTGGCTGCCACACATATTATCCAATTTAATTTCATAGTTCTCCATATAAATTGGCGATGGTGTTGAATTTGAGTATGGTTTTGCAGTGTGGTGTTACTTCTTATATGCTTAACTGTTCTGTACTACACTTAGTATAATGCATTCTTATTAAACTAATTAAGAATAGGAAACAAATTGCAATGAATATGCTCATATTCTCTTTACAGCAAAGCCAGTTACATAAATTTTAAAAGTTTGGTGGACCAATCTATATGTATTTTTCATTTGCCCATCATTCTCAACAGCAAGTCTTTCAACTTCAGGTGATCTATTTGCAAGTTCATAATCAAATCAACTCTTTCACGCCTTTCTACTCTCCAGCGGCTTCCTTGCTTCCCTATAACTTCTATTTTTATATCCACTGCTGAATTGTGTATTTTCTATTACTTGACTTTGGTTTATGAAGCCAAATGTTGGGAAACACACGGAAAACTGGGAGCACATAAAAGCAGGCCTTGGCTAGTGTTGGAAATCCTATGCACCCATCTGTAAAGTTGTTTTCCTTTGGAGCAACATGGATGGGGAAGTGATCCAGTCAAATCTTTTTCTTTTTTAGTTTACAGTAACACTAGCTTTTGAAATTTAACAAGGAGATGGGATGGAAGCCTAATCTTGGCAGGTTGTTTCTCTCTTGATTTTAGCTGTAACCTTGCTTTTAACGAAGAGCAACATCTATCCATCTTTTTGCTAGATTTAGTTTTTTCAAAGGCTAAGTTATAGGGAGCTAGGGTTTATCAGAAAATGATCACTGCTATAGCCTACTGTGTAATATCACATAATATTTTAATCCACTTTGGGGTGTGGAAGGCAGCAATGGGTGAAGGACAGGTCCCAGCCTTGGACAGGGCACCAGTCCATTTTAGAGCTCACTTACGGTCACTCATGGCCAGTTTGGAACTGATGATTAACCTAAACAACATGTTTTTTGGGAATGTAGGTGGAAAACCAGAGTATCCAGAGGAAAACCCAAGCAGATGGGGGAGAACATCTAGACTCAATATAGACAACAACCAAGATCCATTAGGCAGTAATGCTACCCATTGTACCCGCCACGCCAAAATTCTTTAGCATAGCATGACAAAGGACACATGATGCAAAATATAATGTTGTGAATTAAAAATCAATACCATTTCAATATATACCATGCATATACATACCTGGACCTAAACAAAGGTTTGCTCTAATTTTATGGATATGTCTATGTGTGTGAGTGCTAAATTCTGTGATTGAGGTTAATGGTGTTAACTGCTGTCCTTATGTTGTCTATTTGTATGGATGTTTTACTTTCATAAGCTTCATTAAATCAAGTTCCACACAACTGACATTGTAAAGTAGTGTCCACAGTTTACTCTGGCAGGCATTACACATTCATTAAAGTGCAAAAGCCAGCAGGCAATGTCAGTTTTAAAATCTGAGCCCAAGCCTGCACCCATTTAGTCCATGTCTAGGCCGGCTTTTCAACCAAACATATTCATGCCATTATGTGTCAGGCCAGGACTCTGAGTTATGTGCTCTGCAACACTTAAGTTCATTACATTAGTTCATAGTCCAAAAACACAATTAACAAGGATATCATTCATGTAACTGACTTGAAAGCATCAAGGGGTTAAAGAAGTCCCAGATATCAGCCATGCCACCTCTTGAGTGATAGAAGATGCATGTGGACAAGGATTTAGATGCTTGTTGGCTTCCAGGCCAACTGAGTCATGTACTGCTTGAAAGGTAAATTCTGATTTAAGAGAAATGAAAAGTTACAGTGTCAAAAAAACATCATTCTAAGCAACTGGCATACCAGTTCTTGCACAGTCCTCACTACTTGATTTTGTAATTAATCAAATTGATATCAATTGTGATAGTCTGGCAGCTTGACAAAGTGAAATGAAACTCTAAAGTGATGAGAGGGGTTTTCATAATTGGTAAATGTGGTGGTTTGGAAGGGAAATATGAATTGACTTTTGCCACACATCCATCTTTGCCTGTTAGCCTTCATGGTAACAGGCTTTGCAAATCCAGTTACACGTGCAATCCACAGATTGTGCCGCAGAGCATCACCTCGCTCCTTTCTCAGTCCTGGTGAGCTGACGAGAGTTTTCCTTTTCTCATTAACACAAGGAATCAGTGAATCCCACCCCACCTTCATCCGGTGCCCGTTTCCTTTTTCACAGAACTCATTAAAAGCCAAATAGACACCCACTATCATCTAATAAAGTCAAAGATAGGCTGTTACTTGTTTAGTGGCAAAGAAATACAGTTTTGTAGGTGCGAGAAGATAAATGACTGCTGTCACAGGAAAACCAGTTCATTATAAGAAAGGCGTTTTAATAAAATTTAATATTATTCCTTCTCTAACAGAGTGGTAGCAGCCGATTCACCATTACATCAGAGCTTTTAGTGCTGTCTGAATCATAAAAAGCTGCACCTGTGAACGACAACTATACGGACGGCTCTTACTTTATTTTTCTAGGGGGTATTAGGTTGCAAAATAATAGGTTCATGTGGCATTAAAATTTATTACTATCGCTTTGCATGTTGCCATTAGAGTATCTTATTTCTAAATAAGCTGTGATGAAATTGAATTTCCCAGAAACTAGCCTCAGAGGCCACCTTCCATTTCCAAAGTGCACATCTCTGATAAATCTGTGACCTTCCCTTAAGAATAGGGGTGAATACCTAGGTGACTGTCTGCTTCAAGACCATCAAGTGATGTGCACATTTCAGAAATCAGTCGTCTCTCATACAACAGGCTGCATTAACATCCTGAAATCTGTCACTGGTCCACTTAGTTGCACTCTTAACGATAATGGTAGTTTAATGGCACTATCGGGATCTTTTCTGGGTTGTGTGGTTCCTCGTAGACCCATTGCTTGGCAAAGCACCATTTTATTGTGGGAAGAGTTCTTTGTATATGAAGTTGGTTCTTTGTTCCTAATATGTGGAAATATCCCAAAATCTTTAATGTATGTTAGGCTTCTGGACTTAGCCTGTGTTACTGGACATATGCAGCAAGAGTCCTTCTAAAATCATGAGCCATTGGTATTTCACTAATCTGTTACCATCTATTCATAGTTATTTCCTGTATGGAGCCTGTTATGGATTTAAATAAATTAAGTTTCTTTGTGGAACCTTCACATGGGTGGGTCTTTTGGGAACCAAAATTGCTTCTGCTCTTGCATCACTCTGAAAAAACCACTACGGCACCTTAATTTTTAAGAGTGTACGGCCCTCCAAGCAGTATTGGTGTGCAGGCTCGTATGACTTCGTTCAGATATTCAAACATATGGCATCCTATTAGAAGTGCAAACATTTTAAAAACTCCCCATGAAAGTTATCCTTTTCTTTTTAGAAGGCTCCTGCCTGGTCTTCAATGCTGGTGGGATAAGCTTTGGCTTCTACTGCCTACAACCCTGTTTTGGGTTAAATTGGTGAAGAAAATGGCTATTTATGTTTCAAATATACATTTAGCGGATATTACAGTGCGTGATGCTTCCTTCAGTTGGTGTCAACAAAGTTATACTGATGTGTGACATTAGGCCAATGTGGCAAATGATGCATTTCTTCTTAATCTCAGAGCGTGCTGTTTCTCCTTCATTGTTGAGGTTTGCTAGGTTATTTTTAGCTTTTTGCAAAATTCATTTTTAGCTTCCAGTCCAAATTCACAAAAACACGCTTCTGCACTTTCTTGGAATAATCCTGGCTGTTTTATGGTTGGTATTACACTTGATGTAAATTAATTCGTTATTTTTTTTCTTTACTTGAATGTGAACATAAGACAAGTATGTAGAATTTCTGTAAAAAAAGACTTACTACCTTGGAAATGTTAAGGAGGATTTTGCATTTTAACTTCAGTTAATCATTCATGAAATTTCCAAACTGACTTATTATAGGTGAAGTTTTTAAGGAGGAAGAATGTTTCACAACAGCTCTGGTTGCAATACAGGAATCAAGCTTAGAAGGGACACAAAACACCGTCACAAGCCGTCAGTCATACTTGACCCATTTAGAGTCAGTGCAGAACATATAACAAAAACATGGCAGTCCTGGATTCCAGGTGCACCTCTGTTAGTATACCTGACAAACCTCATGTCTCTGCTCACCAGACAGA
This sequence comes from Erpetoichthys calabaricus, assembly GCF_900747795.2. Classification (NCBI taxonomy): domain Eukaryota; kingdom Metazoa; phylum Chordata; class Cladistia; order Polypteriformes; family Polypteridae; genus Erpetoichthys; species Erpetoichthys calabaricus. Next base: position 240,272,571 of record NC_041397.2, read on the forward strand.
AACAGGAAAGATTTTGACATTGTGCTGTTATAAAATGGCATCAGGAAAGACTGCCTGATTTGGTTGACAAGATCTCTTTATTACAGTATATTGTTATGTTGGTCAAACTGTCAGTAAAAGTAGCAGACGCTACCAGCTGTCTAGTGCAGAAATTGTCAGCAGCATTGCACTTACTGTTCTGGTACAGCAAGAGTGAATGTTTAGAGGATTGCACCATAACCTGCATGCAGAAGTGGTGGTCGCTTTGGATGCTGAAGGACTCCTTATTAAAATTTAAGATGACTCAAACTACTTGAGCATGACAAGACAGCTATGCAATATCATGAGAAATATGTCTCACTTAAGCCACCTCTGACCACTCCAAAGTGAAGTTACTTTAGTACACAGATAAATAACCACTTAACAAAGGCTTTGTTTGTTGTTAATAACACTTACAAAGCATCAGTAAAGGCCTGGTTACATACGAGTAAGTAAGTAACAAATGCATTTTTTCAGTATTCAAGCTAAAATTGTTTTCAAAACACAATGGAGAAAAAATCCGGAACCAAGCAAACTGATGCAACAGTCACATAAATGACCATTTTTATAAAGCTGGGTTGGAATTGGTTGTCAATTCTTATTAATCATTTTTTTTAATGGTGGTCAAGATTAAAGGTAACTGATGCGATTTTTGTTTTTCAGAAATGCTTAGTTAATTTGTCCTATGAGAAGTGTCTGGGTTTGAAGTGTTGGTTCCTGCTTTTTTCTGAACTAACAAAAGCTGATTCAGAAAAAAGATGGATGGCACCATATAATTTGGTGTAAGACAGTTGTCATTTGTTTTTGTAAAAGTTCTTTTGTAAAATGTGTATGACATCATGAGGTTCATGAGAAAACCAGCACTTCCACAGCCAGACATCTGCATGGCCTGCAGTTTCCTCCTCATTCACATAAAATCAGTTAGCTCCATTATTTCACAGATGTGTACTACACATTGCATGTAGAAAGATAGTTAGCTTTTTTTTTTTTTAATTGATGTCTCAGGGTATGTGAGAGAGCTTGGCACCCTGCTGTCAGTGAAACAGTACTTACCCAGTAAAGTCATTTGTTTAGTTATTAAATGGAGACTGAAGACACTTCAAACTGCTTTGATATCTGTTTGCACAACAATATTCAACTGCACACCTCTGCTGGAGTTTCTTTTGAAGACGTCTGAGGCGAAGATGTAATGCAGGTTTTTCAAATTTGTACTCTGCTTTTTAAATGTAATGTGTAATTCCCTGCTGAATGCCATATTACACGGCGTGTACGCAGCGGGTTGGGCGGAGGAGGAGTGGTAGAACTCGGATCAGAGATTTATGCTTAAATGTTTATCTGTTTGCTTATCAAACCCTCAGGGAAGGGCCCTCACAGCATCACAAGGCAAGGGATTTACAAATAAAGACTTTTAAAAACGTTGTCCCGCTTTGAATGGCTTTGTACCTGCAAATGTATATTTATTTATTTGTTAGATTATGTTCACGGGCACATATGGATTTGTCAGGGCTCTTATCAAATATTTTGTATAAAAGTGACACTTGACATCATTGTCATTAGAGTGCATTTGTTAGCAGGGCTGTCAGGAAAGTATGTGGTCTGTTCTGCAGATTCTCCAATTGTTTCCTGCCAGTTTGGTTTCCTCCGATATTGTTAAGTCTTGAGGCTGGGCAACTCTACATGGTTCCAGTCTGATAGTGTGTGTGTGTGTGACTTGTCCATCCAGGACTTAATGCTGCTGGGATAGCCTGTGCCTGAATAGGACCATCAGTTGTAATAAGTAATGCTGAAAAATGAATAACTGATTGATTAAAATAAGTTCAGCAATAGATATCTACGTATCAGTGACATAACTGCTCCTCTTGTGTCAGAAGAGCTTTTTTCTCCCACAGTCTTGAAACTTCAATGGATAAATCAATGGATAATTAATACAAAAAAAGGGCTTTTCTCACATTACATTTTACATGATGTACCGAGTGTTTTATTTTTATTAATTCCAAGATGCCGAAAGGTTGCTGTATTTCTGTCCTTTGGTGGGTATTTTGCATTATTACATATATGGATGGATATATGATGTTACACAATAGCTGCCACAGTTCCAGGATGGCACTCTGTTTCACTGCTGGACTAAAAAGCCTCTTAGCAAAGGAAACCAGATAGAAGGACGATTGCAATAATGACTGACCTAAAGCTCTAGTTTCTACTGTGGTGGCCTTTTGCATGCTGTAAAAATATTGGAAATGCTGATAGCTGGCATCAGTATGAGGTTTTTGTACTTTGTTTCTTAATGTGTTTGTATGTGGATTTGCTTGTCAGTTCATAACAAATCAGAGCTTACAGTATGAGTACATCTCAATATGTGCATTTGTGAGTCTGGTAAAGGAGTAGGTCATCCTTTGCCAAACAGGAATTATGATACTGAAATTGGAGACAATGTGTTTATTTATTCATGTGAAAATTTCAATACATGCTCAGAAGGGCATTCTGTGTAAAAACATATTTATTTATGTAGTTGATGTAAACTGACTGCAGAGATTGTATTATGTATGAGGAATAGAGTGAACTTGCATTGATTTTATTAAATTCTTTTAGTTAATTTTCTGCAGCTACAGTTTGTAATATAAGAAGTCAGTTAATCTCTTCACATTTTTACTTTCATTCACTTTTATATAGGACAGTGGGTTTGTTTATGAATAGCTGTCAGGGACAGCCATATCTGTTCCTAGAGAATAAAAGGATTTTCAATACAGCAATCTCTTAATTGTTACCTTTTTAAAAAATTTTAATCCAATTCATGTCTAAGTTACACTTCCTATTTAACAATCTATACTTTTCTCCTGCAATGTTAAAATACGTTGACAGTGCATGTTAGCTGATAGACAAATATGTTTTAGTTTAAGTGTTGGATGTATGTGTTATCTTAGAGCTCTGTTTATTTAAATATATCTCTCTATTATATAAAAAAATCTTGGGACGAGACGAGACTTTTTCAGAGAGACGAAACGAGACATTTTCAGAGCGGTAATTTCACGTCCCGCGTGATGAGACTTTGTGCCAAGAGATGAACTGAAAACCTAACATGTCTAAGAAGGGGTGGAAATAAAAGACAAACAGTAGAAGAAGAAAAGACAAAGAGTAGAAGACAAAGTAGAATGTCGTAAAAAGAGGTTCCGAAACGTTGGTGCGATACACATGCAGAGCTGGTTAGAGATTATGAAAGTACTAAAATTCGAAAGTCTTAAAAAACTGCTAGTAAAGATCGCATTAGCGCTAACAAATGGAAATTATTACTCAGTGAAATAATGGAACAGCGAAAAGAGATTGAATATATGGACATAGGTGATATGACAGAAGTATGTAGATATTGTTTGGCTTTAAACTTTAAGTCAGAGACATGTAGATCATCTAATTTGTGTTGCCATCAGGGAAAAGTAGTGTTTCTTCCCAATGAAGATGCCTATCCACGAGAATTAAAAGATTATGTTTGGTGAAAGTGAAATCCACATACATGATTGGCAGAAACGTGAAGTTGCTGGCACGTAGCGTAGGCCAGGGGGTTGGCAAGTGAAGCGAGCAGGGGGCGAGGCCTCCTAGTTTCTTATAAATAAAGAAGACATATATGTATATATGTTTATAGGGTCATTATTGTCACGTGTGCAGAGCACAGGGAGATTTTTACTTGCATATGCTGATTAGGATGCTACCGATCGCCACTCTCTAGAATCATGATGATTAGCGAAGATGCCGCCTTGCCTTGAGATGTCTGTCTTACGTGTGCAAAAAATCTGAGAGAGTAAATTTACATTGTAGCCTGAAAAGGAACAGTTGATTCAGGAACATTCATTCTTGAAACTTTGTGATTGTGATTTCTGTACCCTACCGTATATCATTTACATATAGTGCCAGTAAAGAGTAACCCCCCCCTTGGACATTTTTCACATTTTATTGATGTATAACATTGATTCACAGGGAATTAAATTTTTGCTTCTTCACATTAGTCAACAGAAAAAAATCTAATGCCATAGTGAAAACAGATCTTGGCTAGGGATCTGCACTGGCAATCAGAAGGTTGCCGGTTCGAATCCCGTAAATGCCAAAAGAGACTCTGCTCTGTTGGGCCCTTGAGCAAGGTCCTTAACCTGCAATTGCTGAGTGCTTTAAGTAGAGAGAAAAGTGCTATATAAATGCAAAGAATTATTATTAATTATTCACCATATTTAATATGACACACCTAAATCACTCCTGGAACAGTCAATTCGTTTTAGAAGTCTCATACTTAGTTCAATGGGGACCACTGTTCTTTAGTCAAGGAGTTTCAATTGATTGTAGTCTAAATGCACCTTATCTGGTTGGTACAGTTGTGATCAGTCAAGTATAGTGGTCTAATCTACATAATGAAGATAAAAGAACACTCCAAGTTACTCTATAAAAAGGTGATTGAAAAGCACAACTCAGAGGATGGCTTCAAGAAAATAATCGAGTCACTGAATAGTCCAGTTAAATCATTCATGAAGAAATGGAAAGAGCAGAACGTTCACAAAAAAAGACTCATCATACAACAAGAAAAGTAGTGAAGGAGACCACCAAGAGACCTATGATAACTCTAAAGGAGTTACAAACTACAGGCTGGCTGAGGATGGAGAGATCAGAGTGGCTTTTTCTTTGCCACTCTCCCATAAAACTAAAGTCAGCAGGAAGAAAGTTCTCTGGTCTAATGAGATTAAAATTGAAAGTTTTGGCCATCAGACTAAACACCATGTTTAAACTCTGTGCATCTTAAAAGCACACCATCCAACACCATGATGTTGATCATGATCATGGAAGGTTTGTGAGGGCAGAGGGTAAAATAAATGAGGTACAATACATAGAAAAAATGGAGGAAATCCTGATGAAGGCTTTGGAAAGAATTGTTTTCAGGGAAGACAACAACCCCAAGCCTAAAGCCAAAGTAACACAGGAATGGCTTAATAACAGCAATATTAATGTCTTGGAGTGGCTGAGTCAAAGCCCAGATCTCAGTCCAATTTAGAATTTGTGGGTGGGCTTGAGAAAGATTTTCCACTTTGCGATCCTCCCTGGCAGAGCTTGAGCAGTTTTGCAGATGTCTCAGTGAGCAAAGCTGATAGAGACCTGTGTGCTCAGACTCAAGGCTGTCATGGATGCAAAAGGTACGTCAACTAAATACTGACTTGAAGGGGTGAACTCATGAGATCAGTTATTTTTTGTTTTATATCTGTAGTTAATTTAAACCATTTTTTCACTTTTATATTAATGAGATTTTCCTGTTGATCAATGTCAAAAAAAAACAAATTAAACACCACTGTTGTTCACAACAAAATGTGAAATCTTTCAAGGGTGTGAATCATTTTTACGGGCACTGTAAGAAAATATTGGAGCAGACTATTACAACAGTGCCATGATTTACTGTATAAAGTGCACACTCTACAGAATCAATTAATGGAATTTGATGTTCTATAACACCTTTTACAGAGAAAACAATAACAACATATTTACTCCTAACAATGTTACAATTCAAAGAAACAAGAAATTTGGCATTAGTAATTTGAATTAAAAAAAAAACACAATGAATTACGCATAGAGAATTTTAGTGAAATCATTAAAACTGCCCTGTAAGTATGTAGGAGTAGAATGGAAGTCAAGGGTTACAGAAGCAGCATGAGGGTACCTAAAAATTTGGTTAAGAATGCGCTATAAGAAGGAATTGTATTGTGCATTGTGCCAAGTGATTACACCTGCCCTCCCAGTAAATGCAGAGCTCCGTGTTTTTCTGATCATTATTACCACACTGAGTTTCTTATGAATCTTTCTGTATAACTTTAAGGCAGTTGCCCTTTTACAGCATTCTATACCTTTGAACAAAAATCAAGAATCTCTTTTTGCTTAGCCTAGGACCACCCAATGTGTGCTTAACTTCATTGCTGTTAGCGTACTGAATCTGTAGAAATCCCTCCTGACGATCTGCACCCCCAACAAACCAGAATGGGTTACCTCAACACAAAAGTTCAAAGTTTGTTAGTTGCCTGCTTTTGTGTACCAAAACTGAGGTGATGTAGATAATTAATAGAGCATTTTTAGTAGAGTTAAATCCTGGCTTCACAGCAGTAGGTTCTTTACTTTTATCTCTAAGACTATAGGACAATATTTCTAGATGTTAATTTATCTAGAAAAAGTTCTTTTCGGGAGCTGAGAACAGCACAGAGAAGCACAGAATTGTCGGAGGAAGCAACAAGTAAAATGAAAAGTGCCAGAAAGGTGAGAATCAACCGAGGTCCTAGGCCTAAATGGGAATATCTCAAAGTTCTGTATTAAATTGGGAGGATTAAAGAGTCCAAAGTAACACCCGATCAAAAGCACTACAGTGTATATTCATTTGGACAAAGCCTGCAAACTAAATAAGAAATGGCTTGCTTGAATCACCAGGATCGCCCATTTGAGTGCTTACGGTAAGGCACTTTCTTTAATGTACACCCAATTGGAAGCCTGAATTAGTGTGGTCACTTCCCAGTTTTCGGGCAAGTCACAGTGGTGTCTTGCAAAATGAGAGTCAACAGAGAAAATAACTAAATCTGAGTCTATCTACACGGAAATGTTACTGTTTTAGAAAGCAGCGTGACTCCTAATTAAAAGAGTCATCCTGGGAAGTGAGAGGAGGGGGGTATGCTATCTCAGAGAATGGCTTCTTCTAATTATCAAGTTTTCCAGGGAGTCGGAGGAGAAGCATGTGCACCAAGCGTCTGGCGTGCATTTAAGCAAAAAGGCAGGCGGCCTATCAGAGAGAACATCACGCTTGCGCTAATTTAATCTTCTAACTGCTAAATGCTGGCTTTGTACTCTAGCCAATTAGGCTTTGTGTGCAGAGAAAGAGCCTTAGTGGTTAATGTGTTGGCAGAATATTTTCTTTACATTAATATTAATACTTACATTAGGGGAATTGAAGAGATTTATATTTTCGGAAAACTTCAAAGTACATGATTAACACACCCACACAGGCTCAATGTGCATACTAAGAGAAAAACGATAATGGTCATAGTGACAGGAGACAGTTGCTGGAAAAAATCTGATTTAGTCTATTAAAGAAAGCTGGTGCTGATAAAATCAAATTAAATAATGTGATACTGAGGTAATTAAGTCTAGCTGTTTTATAGCAGCTTTGAACACCTTCTTTCCCCCTCTCATCTTTCCAGTCTGTCACTTGCACGATAATAGAAGCTAAACAAGGAGGCTGATGGTGCTGTCTATTGAGCAGTGAGAGTGTGGCTTCATCAACACAATAATGCCCTTTGAAAAGGTGGCATTGCCAAGTTCTTTTATTATTACCCCCATGACTGGAGACGTTATTGGTGCCACTTGAACTAAAAAGATAATGAGACCATACCGTCAAAATTTTTAAATAGTAGAGCTTTCAGATTCAATTCATTTAAAAGGGTGAAAGAGATAGGAGACATAAGACACAACAAAAGACAACTCACTAATCATGGCAAAGTCTTGGTGTCTCACTTTCCAATCTCAGTTTCTTCTCACGTGGTCCCCTATTTGGCTTATTTTGGCAATTCTTCATTCCTTAAGGTTTTATTGGGTTACACATTTAGGCCATGTTGCTGTCGACACTCAGGTCAAGAATTATTCCAGTAAATCCACTGGTAGGCAAACATAGCTGCTGCTTTAAATGGCAGTTAATCTTGTTTGATTACGTGTCTATGTCCCACCCTGGACATCATTACTGCAAACCACAGGAGTGGGCATGTAACACTGCAGGCCTCGGCACACCATGGTGGCGCACCCAAACAGATAAGTAAGCAAGCAGAGCAATCTCATTGTTTCCTAGCCATAATGGCTGTCTTAGTCTTTACAGGTGAATTGCTGACACTAAATTGGCCGTAGTGTGTACTTGGTGTGTGTGTGAGTGTGTATTTGCCCTGCGATAGACAGGTGCACTATCCAGGGTTTACTACCTGACTTGCGCCCTATGCTAGCTGGGATAGGCTTCAGCAGACCTCCGCTACCCTCTTCGGGACAAAGCAGGTTATAAAATGACTGTTTGTAGTGTCAGCTGTCCTGGACCTTATTTATAAATTCTGGAATTACAGTCTTTTTCCATTATTCCTGACTTCCCTATACTATATATTTAATACATTGTTTAAAGCATCTTACTGGAAATCTGCCTTCTCATCTCTCCTCTCCATCCAATTTCCAGTTTTTGAGGAGACTTATCATAGGAAATTGAAAGCACATAGAAAGAATAATTTCTGCAGAGAATACAAGGGCATGGCAAGACATGCTCACTCATACACATCCATGCTGATAATGTTTAATAATTCAGTAAATTCAGTAAGCCTGACTCAAAGAGCACTGCTCATTAACATACTACTCTTAAAGCCGCATTGACAGATGAGGCTTAAAGATGAGTGGTGCACATCCACAACCGTACCTGCTGGCGTATTCATCTAAGCTGCCGTGAGAACTGCAGGAGATGTTGTTTCCCCGAGCTCTCTTCATCTTTCCCAGTGGTACCCCGCCTTTTTTTTTGCCATCTGAGTTATCCATCCTCTGAAAAGATGATTGCATTTTCACCTTTACAGCAGGCAGAGTCGCTAAGAGAAATAAACAAAACAAAAAGTCTCCATCTTAAGTGGAGAGAAATATGCCAGGATTATACCATCCTCCTTCTTTAAGTCCCCAGTAAGGTACACTACCATCTCTCTACTCACTTAGGTCATTCACATTATTTTTTCTCTTTCTTCTCAGAGAGATTGGAAGTTTTATGTGATGGCTAAATGGGCAGGATGTTAAAACTGAAACATGAATCACAAGCTGTGATTTCTTCTGCCAAAGAACATAGAGCCAAAGTCATAATTCAGAGCTAAGATCGAGAGCAAGGAAGGACACAGATGAAAGGCAGGCATGGAGGTACAACACAACTCTTAGTGGACTAAGCCAGCCCAGCTGCCTGGATTGCCTCGGTTCTCACTCATGAGATCATTGATGTTTTTCTATTTAATGATCTTATTAGAAGCACCATGGGAGCTCCCACTATGGAGCTCATTTGGAATATTTGTTTTTCTGTCTTTAAATTCTTAATACATTGTCGGACTCCAATAGTGCACATGAAAGTATTTCCATAAACACTTTGAAATTATGAGTGAAAGTCAGCCATGGAAATTTTTGTCCATCTCAATAAGCTCCATTTACATTTATTTATTTGGCTAACACCTTTTTCAAAGGCAACTTACAACATTTATGATACAACTGGTTATGTTTCTTTTTGGTTTTTCTAATTGGAGCACAGGCAGGTCAAGTGACTTGCTCATTGACACACAGAGGCAGTAGCAGGATTTGAACACACATCCTCATGGTTTGAAGTCCAAAGCCTTAACCACTGCACCACACAACCTGATCTAGCACCACGCTTTGCCAGGGGTTTATTGATAACTAGCCATAGCAGCACATCCTGCCGTCCATGGAAAAAGGGCAGAAATATTAGATGGATGCACATCACTTATTCTTGTAAGAGCAAAAGAAGGATGAGAAAATTGGTAAATAACTTGTACATTGACAAGCTTTTATGTGCACATGTAGCTTAAATGCTTGTTGTTTATATACAAGTACTTGTATGCCCCTTGTTGAATAAAATAACATATTTAAGCAGAAAAGTTTTGCAATATTTTGGGTAAACACTCTGTCTTCATTGCAAATTTGTTTTTCCTGCTCTCCGTAACAAGACCTTCTACTTTAAATTTTGGTCTCAAGGTTGCTCTAGACCAAGTAACATACTCTATGATTAACGAATTAGAAAAGTTTGCTAATCAATGGAGATGGAAGAAATGGCACATCTTATATATAAACATCTACTTGTGGAAGTGTGTGTGTCTGTCTGTCCAGCTCAGAAGTGAGAGGTGGAGTCGGGGTAAGGGCTCCACCTCAGAGGAAACGGAAACTCGCTTAGCCGCTAATAACCCAAGTGGGGCGAGCACGTCAGTAAAACGAAACCTCCGAAGAAAGAAAAAGTCGCTTAGCCACTAATACAGAAGTGAGGTAAGCACATCAGCAAAATGGTATCCCTTTTACTTCTCCTCCCACCGCTAATACAGAAGCGAGGCGAGCACATCAGCAAAACAAAACCTCTGAAGAAAGACAAAGTCGATTAGCTGCTAATGCACAAGCGATGCGAGCACATCGGCAAAACTAAACCTCCTAGGAGAGAGATGCCCAGAGTAGTTCCTTTCAATTACCTGACATCTCTACATTTCAGTTTTTTTGTGACGATTTCAGTAGTTTCTAGGACCCTGGGCTTTTTACAGCACGGGCTTACAAAGCTAGTGCAGTATAAATACATACTGTACATCTCCATCAGCCTTAAAATCTGCATTCTGTGCACAGGTTGTCCAAATTTAAGTTTCTGGTGTGCGTTTTTTACTCTCTACATATCTTCACTTCATTCATTTCCACATGTTGCATAGCTTTTTGCTATACTCTGCTTGGGACTCTACGCATGAGGTTCAAATTTGTGAAATTGAAGGGTTTATCCATTGAGCTGTACATAAATATAGGGATTCAAATTTGCTTCTTGTTTTGTATTTAGAATTCAGTCTGTGCACTGTATATAGATGGAAATTCACTCCATATGTGGCAGCTTTTACTCATAAATCATAATAAATTATATTTACTTTTTCCACCCTCTGTATAGAAATAAATCAATCAACCTTGACTTTAAATGTCACCTGTCACATAGCACAACATCACAAGGTGCTTTATAATTCAAATAAGAACACATTTGAAATTAACAAAATGAAATGCAAGATCATTCATTACATGACAAATTGCACAAACCTAAAAATCTGCATAAGTTTCGATGAGAGAAGATTGACAGGATGAGATGACAGTACCGTTGAATTTGGAGCAGTGTTTCTTGACCAGTAGGTCACAGCGACGATCACACTCAAATTGCCAAGGAGGTCCTCCTCCTGCTCTGGTGACTGCTGTGAAATATTGAGGCACGGTCGTCCTCTTGAACCCTCAGACCAGACATCAGACACCAGATAAAAGTCCAATATGACTTTATTTTATCAATAGACAGTGCACAAAACACCCTACACTCCACAATACTCATATAAATAAACAATAATCAATCAATAATCCAATCCTCCTCTCTCAGACGCGTTGCCACCCTTCCACCCAGCTCAGCTCGACGTCTGGGATTTCCCATAGTCCTTTTATAGTCCTTGACCCGGAAGTGTTTCGCCCTCTCAGTCCACGTGATTAGGAACACTTCCGGGTCATATAAAAACTCTTCTTCACCCCGGAGGCACGTCGTTTCTTCCTGTCATGTGATCATGATGCACCTCCGGGTTATAGGGCACATAAGAGTCTCCAAGTCCCCCTACAGCGACTCCTGTTGGCCCCCAAGGTATCCAGCAGGGCTGCGTATAAAAACTACATAGTCCATGAGGCCCTGCTGGAACTCGGGGCACGTCCACGCTGTTGGGAGAGCTCCAACTGGCGGCTTGGGGGTGAGGGCCGGAATATTTAGCCGGCCACCCACCACACTGCACATGAATCACCAAGGGGGACCTCCAACTGTTCTGACGACTGCAGTAGAAACACCAAAGAGCTACCACGATGGATCGTGAAAACACTAACATGGGAAAAAGTGGGCTGGAGCAATTGAAAGGTTGAGAAATATTATTTTTCAGAATATACAGGTACTTATTAGTGATGGAAATTCAATGAATTGTCAAGTGCTATTTGACCATGGCTACTGATAAAGCTTATTTATTTATCAATTTCTTTAATTCTATAGCATATTTTCATATGTAGAGTGTAGTTCAAAGTGCTTTACAAAATGTCAAAGAAATATTTGTAAGAAAAGAAAAACTTAATTAGATAAGAATAATAAAAATGAACTAAAAATACATCAATACAGGCATACTTAAAACAGATTCATAATTAGTAGAAAGGTAAACTCTTTATATATAATATTGTATTCTAGGTCTCTAAAGGCAGACAGACCAACAGAGAGATAAATGAGTGGATGTTGGCCAGGAGTTAATAATGAGAAAGATCTCAGTTGTCTGTCAGGCTGTACACACACTGATATATACTGATACACAAACACAGATAAATACTGTATACACAGTTAGGTCCATAAATATTTGGACAGAGACAACTTTTTTCTAATTTTGGTTCTGTACATTACCACAATGAATTTTAAATGAAACAACCCAGATGCAGTTGAAGTGCAGACTTTCAGCTTTAATTCAGTGGGGTGAACAAAACGATTGCATAAAAATGTGAGGCAACTAAAGCATTTTTTAACACAATCCCTTCATTTCAGGGGCTCAAAAGTAATTGGACAAATTAAATAACTGGAAATAAAATGTTTGTTTCTAATACTTGGTTGAAGACCCTTTGTAGGCAATGACAGCCTGAAGTCTTGAACTCATGGACATCACCAGATGCTGGGTTTCCTCCTTTTTAATGCTCTGCCAGGCCTTTACTGCAGCGGCTTTCAGTTGCTGTTTGTTTGTGGGCCTTTCTGTCTGAAGTTTAGCCTTCAACAAGTGAAATGCATGCTCAATTGGGTTAAGATCAGGTGACTGACTTGGCCATTCCACTTTTTTGCTTTAATAAACTCCTGGGTTGCTTTGGCTGTATGTTTTGGGTCATTGTCCATCTGTATCCATCTGAAACGCCGCCCAATCAATTTGACTGTATTTAGCTGGATTTGAGCAGACAGTATGTCTCTAAACACCTCAGAATTCATTCGGCTGCTTCTGTCCTGTGTCACATCATCAATAAACACTAGTGTCCCAGTGCCACTGGCAGCCATGCACGCCCAAGCCATCACACTGCCTCCACCGTGTTTTACAGATGATGTGGTATGCTTTGGATAATGAGCTGTTCCACGCCTTTTCTCTTGCCATCATTCTGGTAGAGAATGATCTTGGTTTCATCTGTCCAAAAAATGTTTTTCCAGAACTGTGCTGGCTTTTTTAGATGTTCTTTAGCAAAGTCCAATCTAGCCTTTCTATTCTTGAGGCTTATGAGTGGCTTGCACCATGCAGTGCACCCTCTGTATTTACTTTCATGCAGTCTTCTCTTTATGGTAGACTTGGATATCGATACGCCTACCCCCTGGAGAGTGTTGTTCACATGGTTGGCTGTTGTGAAGGGTTTCTCATCACCATGGAAATGATTCTGCGATCATCCACCACTGTTGTCTTCCATGGACATCCAGGTGTTTTTGCGTTGCTGAGTTCACCAGTGTTTGCTTTCTTTCTCAGGATGTACCAAACTGTAGATTTTGCCACTCGTAATATTGCAGCAATTTCTCGGATGGGTTTTTTCTGTTTTCGCAGCTTAAGGATGGCTTCTTTCACCTGCATGGAGAGCTCCTTTGACCGCATGTTGTCTGTTCACAGAAAAATCTTCCACATGCAAGCGCCACACCTCAAAACAACTCCAGGCCTTTTATCTGCTTAATTGATAATGACATTACGATGGACTTGCCCACACCTGCCCATGTAATAGCCTTTGAGTCAATTGTCCAATTACTTTTGAGCCCCTGAAATGAAGGGATTGTGTTAAAAAAATGCTTTAGTTGCCTCACATTTTTATGCAATCGTTTTGTTCACCCCACTGAATTAAAGCTGAAAGTCTGCACTTCAACTGCATCTGAGTTGTTTCATTTAAAATTCATTGTGGTAATGTACAGAACCAAAATTAGAAAAAAGTTGTCTCTGTCCAAATGCTGTATTTATGGACCTAACTGTACAATAAAGTCTTTGGGCTGTATGCATTATAATAGCATGATAGGCATCAGGTTGGCATTAAAGTCTTGTCATACATGTGTTCATATGAATCACCCTCCTGACTCATTTTGGGTAAGCAATCCCACCCCAGGATGAGAGGGAGTGCTGTCGCTAACAGTATCATCTCTTTCTGTTCCCACACCCAGGAGAAGATGTCCAGTGAGGGCAAGTGACTCTGCCCCTTCCGGTCGGAAGACTAAAAAAACAGCCGCTCACAGAAGGTGGTGTCTTGTTCTGGACCAACATCTCAAGAAAGATGGAGCTCCAAACCAGACCTGATCACAAAAGCAACCAGCTAATTCTAGAAATGCCATTGTGTGCCGGTTTTGTTTGAAACTTTCACCCATAACATTTCTTGAGTTTGGTTGTCATATCTCACACAACCATAGTGTCCAGCACATACACTCAACTAGTAGAAATAGCTTCAGGGTGGTATGTCCAAGATCTGGGCCAAATCACCAGCCTTTATTAATGAGTCTTACTTTGGAGGAGTGAAAACTTAAAAGCCTTTAACCACATTGTTTAGAGTTGGCCAGAAACAGCCAGCTTAGAGAAAGGCAAAGGTGTAGAGACAAGCAAGAAAGAGCAGGAAGACTGACCAGCAGAGGGGATTGGTAAAGCAAGGACTCAAAAGCAGAAAGTCTCGATCTTAAGGAATTTAATACAAAGGACGCACTGTGGAAATACAGTAAAACGTTTTTCTATCCCTTGAGGAAAACTGGAATCTGCAAAGAAACCATACAAGCACACCACTGCAATGAGAGTTTGGGAGGCAACACTTATTACTGTATAAGGTGACTTATGAGATCAGGACATAGTTCGATTACTTGCATGCACTTTTTTACAACAGGAGAACAGACTGGTTAAGGGCCTTGCTCAGGGTCACACGGTTAGGTAGAATTGAGCTAGCAGCCTTACGGTTTCAACGTCAGCGCCTTCAGCCCTACTTCACACTCTCTGCCTGCAGTGGGACTAATTTATGTCTTTGAAAAACAGACTTTAAAACACATCTATGAGTTGTTAAAAGCTTGTGCCACTTAAGCATTGGCAGCAAAGAATAACTTGAATCCTTCTCCAGCCAAAAAGATTTCCGGCATGGAATATAGAAGTGGTTGTTATCACAGAGGTGGTAATGCACTTCTCTCCTAAACCCTGTGCCATCTCTTAAATAACAGATACTGGGGCACACTTCACTGTAATAAAAAGTATTCAGTTAACGTAATGTTGCTTTACTGTATAATATTGAATAAAATATGCAGAAAAGGTGTTTAGATGTGCCTACTGGATATTGTACTTTGGTATTTTTACTAAGTGTAATTGCATTTACGTTCTTGTGGTATTTTGTGGCGTTTTCCAGGTAGGTGACATTAACTAAATTATCTACTTAAAGCAGTCAAAAACATCTATTTAGAGGTTGAGTGCTTAAAGATGAAGAACTAGAGTAGCACTCTCAAACACAGGACCTTGAGCCGTGTCAAAAAAATATTTGGATAATGTTCTTAGAAAAATAGAAAAATGTAAAAATTTCTGATGTGTTAGAGTGAGTGTATTGGTGAGCCAGGCTCTATATTTAATCATTTATCAGCAAGAATTGGCTTCTAACTATAACATTTATTGCAGTGAAAACCTGAAGCCTTTATTGACTTCTAAGAACTGAGTTTGAGACCCCCTGATCAAAATTCTTTTTGAACTAATGCAGTTCAGGGCCATCTTAACGCATGGGCATGCTGGGCAGTTGCCCAGGGGCCCAAGAGCATAGGGGCATGCTAATCTATGTATGTTATGACTTGCTGAGTGGTTGTGTAGGTAGGAGCCCCAGTGCACTGCTTTGCCCAGGGGCCTATAATGCTGTGAAGATGGCCCTGATGCAATTCAGTACTTATTGTAAACTGGGGGCTTATTAAAGGATAAAACAATAAGCAGATAAGGTTTCACAATCTGAATTGGGTTGGTGTAAGCAGCTGATTATAGGTGTTTGTGTGTGTGTAAATGGTGCCCAGTGAGTTTCTATGTACTACCTAAAACCAAACCTCAGGAATTATCTAATACAGTATGTACTTATAGAGATGAAGCAAGAGATCAGGTGAAAGTCAGGACTGTGTAGTACTTTTTACTTGACTTTTCCTGACCAGGGCTGAGTGTTACTATGCCGATTTGGACAGGCTAGTCCATCCTGTCCTCAGTAGCATTTTTCATCTGTTCCTAGAGAACTGCACGATGTTTCCAGGCAAGTCTCTCTATCATATTAGGAGTCATTCCCCTGGGCCTTCTCTATTTAGGCCATGCCTGGTACACCCCCGGTGGATGATAGTTTAGCTTTGTTAATTTTACATTTGGAGTTGTAATAATTGGATTGTTCCCATTACCATATGATATAACAACCAATTGTGCCTAATTTGTTGTACCAAGCATGTCTGTCAGACTTCTGTGTAGGTCTTAAGAAACACACAAGGTGCTTAAAGCCAGATGGATAATTCACAAATTATTCTCTAAAAGGCCTCCACTGAGTGTGACTGACAGACCTGCTAGTGGATAAATGTATTAATAATTGCTTAAATTAGCCATACTTATTAATGAATTTACTATTGACATTAAATAGCAAAAAAAAGTGTTTTGGTTTAGAACATGGCAGACTATTGAACTATGCCCATTTGTGATGCCTAGGTTGCATGCAGGTGCCATTCTTCTACCCAGCAGGTGCTATTCTTCTACCCAAGAAACCGATAGTCATGATCTGAGATGGTCTAGGGTGAATGAGGACACAGAACACAAAAGAGATTGGTGAAAACAGTTCTTAGTGCTTTAACGCCTCAGTTCAAAGTGCAAACAATGCATTGAAGCTTTCAATTAATACATATAGTGAATAAATAATCCACAATAAAATCAGATAAAAACCATCAATAAATTCAGTTCGTCCATACATTCAAATCCAAGAATAACACTGCACAGACACTGGGTTTCTTTTCTTTGATGTCATGTCAGCCCCATGCGTCTTTCTCCCTCTGTCTCCCCAGGTCATCCTTCAGGTCTTGCAGCAAAGCTGAGATGCTCTCATCCTGACCACCATCCTTTGATGTCTGTTGGGACACTTGGAGCCTGACTTCCATTGTCCTGCCACCTATCTGGACCCCTGTAGTTCTCTATTGCACCCTGCTTCTTTGTGGAGCTCAGATTCTGATTAAGGTCACTGATATCATAAAATGAGTGGAACGGTGGGCAATGAAGAATTAGCCAAATCATTAGTCTTGGACAAATTTGTAGTAGATGAAATTTAATGTAAATAAATGTAAATTATTACACACCAGTAATGACGCACTGCGCAAAAACATGCAGTGAATACACTTGACTTGAGCATTCATAGTTTTCATCCTCTTTCTCTGTATGTTTAGCATTCATTTCCTGAGCAGCTCTTCTTTTCTTCACTCTAGCAGCCCGCTTCTTCTCTTCTTTCATCGGCATCTTTTCACGTTAAAACTGATTAAGTCAGTGTTTGTGTTGCAATTTTTCTTAATTTTTCACTTAATTTGGCACTTAAGTCTTCAATCTACCTCAAGAATGATTTAAGATAAGAAGAGGTAGGAGAAGTGACGGCGAAGGTGGTAGGGATGAGAATGGAGCCCATATGCATGCGCTGCACAGCCACACTGGTGCGCGCTGCTGAGAGATGATTCTACAATAAAATAAAATAAAAATAAAAAGAGTAATAAAAATCATCACCCCAAAAGCAGACAGTAGAGGTCATGTAGTATATGTGTACCAAATTTCAGGTCAGTAGGTCAAACAGTTTGCGAGCTACAGGTGATTTAAAATCCTGGACAGACAAACGGACAGCTACGTTAGCGTATTATACATAAAGATAGGAAGTAATATTTTTAAATATCTATACACAATGGTCAGTCTTAATCCAGAAAATCCTCATGAGAAAGACAGCTTACAGAAGTAATTAAAAAGGCTAATGGGATGTCAGGTAATGTATCACAAGGTGTGGAGTACATACGAAGGGAGGTGCACTTAAATTATGTAACACACAGTAGTGGGACCTCACATGGAGTATTGTGTGCAGTTTTGGTGTTCATATTACAAGAATAATGAAATACTCTGCGTGACTACACTCTTAAAAATAAAGGTTTCTGAGTGATGCATTAAGAGAATCATTTTTGGTTCCCAAAATAAACATCCACAAGGACGTTCCAGGAATAACCTTTATTTATTTAGATCCATAACAGGTTCCATAAAGAGCCATGAACAGATGATAATACATTTATAAAATACCAAAGGGATTATGATTTTAAAGGAACTCTCACTGAATACAGTTCCGGTTTTCTTGATCATTTAGTATTCTGCTAGGTAGCCTACCATATGTTAAAGATTTCTGTTTTTCCCACATATTAGGAACCTTTTCAAAGCCCAAAGAGCCAACTGCATATTTAAGCAACCATTCCCAGAATGAAATGTTTTTTTGTCAAGCAATGGGTCAACGAACAACCACATAGCCCATAAAGTGCCATTCCCAGAATGAAATGTTTTTTTGTCAAGCAATGGGTCAACGAACAACCACATAGCCCATAAAGTGCCAATTTAGTTATTTTTGAGAGTGTAGGCTGATTTCAGGATTGAGAGGTTTGAGCTATGAGGAGGTATTGAAGGAGATGGATCTCTTATACAGCATATAAATATTATATAAAGCAACACAAATAACAGATAATGTGTTGGGGGGTTTAAAGGACACCCCATTTAATGTCTTTTTGCAAAAAGTAAATTATTGTTGAAAAAATGGTTGTTTTGGCATCTGTTTCCAATCTATACAGCTTCTCTGAGCAAGTAAATGTCTTCTGAAATGTCTTCATAAATAGATCCCAGAATGAACAAGAATTTCTGGGAATGGAGCAGTATGTGTGGTGGTCATGCTGGAAGAAGTATGGCTGGCAGCACTAAACCAGAAGTGATATCAGCCATCTTCTGGGGGGTTCTCCTCTACTTGAAAGGTAACAGAAACTGGGTTAGTACTACACTGTCAATAGCGACTTGAAATGCGGAGACCATGTATGAAATGTGTTGTCATTTCTAGACGATGTGACTGAGATGCTTTCAAATACCCTTAAATATTAAATATAAAAACATATTGGAGGGCATTGTAGCTCATATAAAAATCTTTGGGAAGTACCTAGAGAAATACATGTGAACAAGCAGTCTCCTCTCAGGCAATAACCGATCCAGGAATCACACCCGGGACACTGGAGCTTTGAGAGTGGAGTGTAAGCACTTAGCTGAAGTTTACAATTCTGTATGTGTATGAACTATGCTACATACTCATCCAGAGCAGTAATCTAAATAGAAAATATGTTTGTTTTTAAAAGCCTAACAGTATTACATGTTTTGCTGTAATCTATGTAGAAATTTACAAAGTACAGTTTTTTTATAAAATATATTACTTCACTCGAATAACTGAATATTGTGCATGACAGCCAACATGTCATCTTCTGCTGAAGAATTCACTTAGTATAGTCACGTTTAAACAGAGATGGCTTTTGAATTTTATACTAGTTACATTACCAGGAACATATTGTTTAAAATGTGACAAATTCCCCTCCTAGGAGAAACTAAAGCAGAAGCACTTAAAATCAATTCCTAGTTTACAGTTTAAAAAAACATTATTATTCAGTAAAGACATTATACTGCACATTTGTTAATAAAGACATTCAAAGTTTGTTTCTTGATTTTTGTTTTCAAAATTTGTTTTTTTTTTGTAATTAATTAATTATTTATATGAAAATGAAGTGAAGAAGTACCCTTGACAGCAACATCTAAGAGTATTTGCCGATATCACATTGTTTGAGCCAAAAAAAGAAAAGAACGAGAAAAGAACATAATTAAATACCCTTGTGATTTCTCAGGATAACACCAGTTTTCATGTTGTATCATTAAAGTCCTGGTGGACTGCTTGAAAAAATTAATTAGTGTTCCTTGATGCCTTCCAAAAAGGCCTGGGGGCTTGATGACGTGCCTGACAAACTTCATCCCGTTCTGGGAAACTCTTGGGATATAACAGTCTCAAACCTGCAGAGAATGCAATTATTTCATATGAGAAAGAATCCTTCTAGAGACTTTATATTTTTATTTTTCATTTTTAATTGCTGCTGTCCTGGAAACTGCAGCTGCTGACTTTTACTTTAAAATTTATCAACAGCTTCCTTTCACATGGAAGCAGAAGCACATGCACCACAATAGGTGCTGCCACCTGACCATCTTTGTTGTAGCCCCAAATGACCCAGTGCATATGTCTGAGTGGTGATGACGTCATTGATGTTTGGCTTATATGTCTTCTTTGTTTTTTGAAGATTCATTTATCTGTTATTTGAATAGCAGTAGAGACTGTGTGGTGAATTTTGTACCCACATGATGCTCATTTCTTAAAACAGCCCTGAGTGTCATCTGTTGGCCCTGAAGAATAGTCAGATGAATCCATAAAATTAGAAATCGAGTCCATTCACTTGTTCCTTTCTTGCTGATGGCTCTAAAATAATTTTATCTAACAATATACTGGGTTAATAAATTACAAAATATATACATGGCATCACATTCAGGTGTATTCCTGGACTTTCAGATTCTTTACTTCATCAATGGCAGAGATATCACATTTATTAAATGCTAACCAAAGTATTTGGCATTGTCTGGCTATGGTTGTATAATGGCATTGTATTGCTGGCTGAAATGCAGCTGTCCTGCCATCCCTCATCTACACTACCTCTCTCATAATTATTAATTTCATGTGTCCAACAATTGTTTATTTTGTGTATGATTGGATTCCATAATTATTGTTACTCCTTGCTGGGCTACTTCTTTGTATTGTTTGGTTCAGTATGGTTTCACACATAAATTATTAATAAATAGATTTGATGAAGTGGATGGCTAATTGAACAATTGAATCCATTGTGATCAGTAGGGGGCTCCTCAAACACACCAAGTCCAACACAAGTCCAAATAAGGTTCAAATAATAATTTATTTTAGCAAATACCTTCACAAATGACTTTTTTGTATAACTTTACAGAAGCACCCAAACACACTTCTGTTCTTTCCTTCTCTTTCTTCCTCTACTTCCATTCCTCCAGGTGAACATCATCCTCTACCTCCCAACTCTGGTAACCCTGAGGTGAGGCATTGGACCCAGTGCTGGTGTTGGGTTATTTTGCACCCTAGGCCAAGCTTATTAGTGTGCCAACAGAATGTTTGGTAGCTAACCCATGCCTTATTCACCTTAATGGTGGCATCAGCCCTGATTGGACCCCTTTTATACCAGAGTTGGGAGGTCCTTAAATTAAAGAAGCTCTGTCCCTACAGCTTCACCCTGGGGGTACCCATTGAACCTAAAAGGGCTATTTCACATGACTGAAATACCAAGCCTGCCCTGCGGGTATCCATGCAGACACCACAGCCCAGGGAGACTGCCACCTATTGTATTGGGGCAGCAGTTAGTCCATGCAGGTGGTCTCCCCCTGCCCCTTACCTGACTGGGTAAGGAAACTTGAATCATCCCGGCTGGAACACCAGCTCATGCTTGATGTCCATGGCACCATGGACCACGGAAAGCATCTACAATGTGTGCAGGGTGGGTGATTGGTGTTCACAGACATCGCTGCATTTGATAATGTTATAAAGATGACATTACTGACTCATCATAAAATGGATTTGAGTAAATTTTTACTATCAAGAAACAATAAAAGTTACTACCTCCTCCCTAGTCATTCTCTTTCTACCTCTGAACAGTGATTTGTACAATTAAAAATTTAATTGTGTTACATCTCAGCTTCTCTCTGTTGCTTTTAGTAATGATATGTAGGTGTATAATAAAAAATGTATGATTATGCTTTGATAAAAAAATGTGGTATCACCAGTTAATTTCAGGTATTGTTACAGGTACAGAATGCAATGAAATTCCTGTTTGTAAGTTTGACCAACAGGGAGCAACTGGCTTAAATATGCTTGTCCAGTTGCCAAATCTCGCCCTGATTGTTATGTAAATTTTAACTTGACAAAATAATAAGTAGTAGCGAGTGAAACACCCATGTTTTCTTTTGCCTACAGTTTCACAAAATTCTCTAAACTTCTCTTCACAAGCGATATTGCAACTGCAAAACTCACTAGAAAGGGTATTTTCGGGTTTTAAAAGTTTTTTGCAGAATGGAAAGAAAGAAAGAAAGAAAGAAAGAAAGAAAGAAAGAAAGAAAGAAAGAAAGAAAGAAAGAAAGAAAGAAAGAAAGAAAGAAAGAAAGAAAGAAAGAAATGTTATTCCTTAATGGTTTGGCACCTCTCTTTTGGACACTTGTGTTTCTCAAAAAAGTCTCCAGATGAAAAATAACGGGGAAAAACAGGTATACTATTAGACAAAAGCTGAAATCCAGCAAGGAAATTAAATTGTTATAAAAATTAGCTGAGAAGAAAATGATGTATTTGCAGTTTTTAGATGGAATCCTGCTTTGGCTGATACTAAAATTTGTGTGTGCTGATAATGGCGTACTCTCATCAGCCCACTGCACTCCTGCTGCTTGATGGGAATTGTGGTCTCCCCGTCAGTGCTGGTTTTTGGGCTGTACCTCTCCCTGATATTCCATATAGCCTATATATGTACCAATGGCAACATAGATGTTTCATGAAAGTTATGGTGAAAATTGGTTTAGCCATTTTTGTGTGAAGACGAATATAAACTGAAAAAACAGATTATTATTTTATTTATATGCATTACATATTTGTGTAAGAATGAGTTATATTCAACAATAGAAGTCAATGTTTTTTTACAATATCAAGTACTGTAGTCAAAATCCACGCCCAAATGGGCCTGTGATGGCTGAAATAGCTTTTATATGCATCAGGTGCCAAGTCAGGTGGTCTCAAAATTGCTTTGTTTGGTGTCCTGTTGTTACTTGTCTAGTATGGCTAATTGTGGCTCACATTTATTAAACATATTTTTTTAAAGAAATTTAATAGAAAGTGAGAAGTTTACAGCAGTGTTTCCCAAACTCTGTCCTGGGGACCCCCTGTGCCTGCAGGTTTTTGTTCCAACCAGCTTCTGTTTTTAATTGAACTCCTGGGCTAATTAAGTGAACTGATATTTCCCAAGTTCTGTGTTTAGGGAACAATATAGAAATTAGAAAACTAAGTTTGCTAAAAAAAAAAATTAAAAATTAAAATGTACCAAGCAGTTAAATAGGAATAATGTATTTTTTTTTCTTTTTAACAGTATTTTCATCTTGATTTTCATTCAACTTTTCTATGTGTTCTAATTGTTTAATTAATCCATTATTTACTTATTAGTGGGTCGGTTGCTAAAGTACTTGCAGCATTTGATTATTTAGTGTTGTTTGCCTGCGTGTCTGCTCTGCTGGTTGTCATTATTAAGATACAACAAAGGGGGAAAAACTGCACAGAGAAAGGGCAAAATATATTGAAATCAACAAAAGAGAGTTAAGCATTTAAATCTATAGCAAAAGCAGAAATATTTCTAAATGTCTTATAAATGTAAAAATCATGCTGCTGTGCTTTTCTGAATGTCGAATAAAAGAAAAAAAAAAAATACCAGCTAATTAAATGAGATCAGTTCTATCAGGTGTTGTCACTGATTATATATCCGGTTGGAACAAAAACCTGCAGCCACAAGGGTTCACCAGGACCGAGTCTGGGAAACACTGGTTTACAGTATGGAGAAATTCATGTGTACCATCATAAGTAGGAAACTGAACAGCAGGTTTCTGGACATGTGTGTCATAGTATGTTGTAAAGAGAATATGTGTGAAAGAGAAAAATATACAAATTGAAATATCCTTTCTCAAGGTAAATTTGATACAAGGAATTAACTGGTAATTGAGGTCACACAGAGTACTGCTATGTTTTAAGACAAGCAATTTCAGCAATTTGCCTTGTTAAATTGGAGTTTTTGAAATTTAAATATATCCTTTCAATATATCCAAATGAAAACTAAACTTTCTCAACAAATGTTCTAGAAGAATAAATTTACCTAATTTTAACTAAATACATCCACTAGTAGCAGAGTTCTTTCATCTGGATGGAAAGACAGACACATCACCAACAATTGGTTTTTTTGCATTTTATGACAATACACCTAATAACAAATACAATTAAAGTATCTTGCCAGGCATATTCTTTACAGGTAAGATTTTAGATTGCTCTTCAAGAGCAATAAATATCTTAAAGACAGACCTCAGTATGTGCGTCTTGGGAACTGCACGTCTGACATTGTGGTCAGCAACACAGGAGCGCCACAGGGGACTGTACTTTCTCCGGTCCTGTTCAGCCTATATACATCGGACTTCCAATACAACTCGGAGTCCTGCCATGTACAAAAGTTCGCTGATGACACTGCTATCGTGGGCTGCATCAGGAATGGGCTGGAGGAGGAGTATAGGGACCTAATCAACGACTTTGTTAAATGGTGCGACTCAGACCACCTACACCTGAACACCAGCAAAACCAAAGAGCTGGTGGTGGATTTTAGGAGGCTCAGACCCCTCATAGACCCAGTGATCATCAAAGGTGACTGTGTGCAGATGGTGCAGACCTATAAATATCTGGGAGTGCAGCTGGATGATAAATTAGACTGGACTGCCAATACTGATGTGCTGTGCAAGAAAGGACAGAGCCGGTTATACTACCTTAGAAGGCTGGCGTCCTTCAACATCTGCAATAAGATGCTGCAGATGTTCTATCAGACAGTTGTGGCGAGCGCCCTCTTCTACACAGTGGTGTGCTGGGGAGGCAGCATTAAGAGGAAAGACGCCTCACGCCTGGACAAACTGGTGAGGAAGGCAAGCTCTATTGTTGGCATGGAGCTGGACAGTTTGACATCTGTGGCAGAGCGAAGGGCGCTCAGCAGGCTCCTATCAATTATGGAGAATCCACTGCATCCACTTAATAGTATCATCTCCAGACAGAAGAGCAGCTTCAGCGACAGACTGCTGTCACTGTCCTGCTCCACTGACAGATTGAGGAGATCGTTCCTCCTCCAAACTATGCGACTGTTTAATTCCATCCGGGGGGGTAAACGTTAACATTTAACATTATACATAGTTATTGTCTGTTTTTCACCTGCATTATTATCATTCTTTAATATTATTTATTGTATCAGTATGCTGCTGCTGAAGAATGTGAATTTCCCATTGGGATTAATAAAGTATCTATCTATCTATCTATCTATCTATCTATCTATCTATCTATCTATCTATCTATCTATCTATCTATCTATCTATCTATCTATCTATCTATCTATCTATCTATCTATCTATCTATCTATCTATCTATCTATCTATCTATCAATACAGTAAAAGGAGTAGGTTGAATTGGAATATGATAAGTCTACGTTCTTTTCTCTCATTCTCATTTCTAGTTATCTAAATATTAAAAGACAGTATTGGTATGGGTAGCGGTGTGGATGGTGGGCCAGTGTTTACATAATACAATACCCCCACCTGGCTCCAGTGTCTAAAAAGATAGCAGCAATTGGTGTGAGCACTGAATTGCCTTTCTAAGTCATAAATGAAGAACTTCTGTAACCTTTTCTGGAATTACTGATGTGAAGGTGTGTTGATTCTTCTTTTTCTTCTTCTTCAACCTGAAGGTTGACAACCACAGCTTTCCCCTTCCCTTTATCTACCACATTCCCCCAATTCTTTTGATGCTGACCATTGTTTTATATCATCACCACATGTTCCTCTTTGTCTTCCTGGGTCTCTGATGCTTTAAGACATTAATAATAACACCAGTCTGTCTTATATTCCAGTTTACAAGTGTCAAGGTTAAATTTAATTGCACTTCTGTTGCCAGATCTTACCTTTTACAGTTTCTGCTGTGCATGACAGTCATTAGGTACTTACTCTTTGAGTCTTTCCTAGCTAAATTTAAGAGAAAATGGAAAGTATAATGTTGAAATCACCATAAACATAGCTTGCTAGAGATAAAAGTTAAACAAATGATGCTAGGTTTTCTCAGTTTTAGTTTTGCCTTTAAAACTTGATCCAATTTGATCCTTTCAATATCATCTTTTTGTAGATTAGGTTAGATTAGAGTAGGTGAATTTTATTAATCCCAAGGGGAAATTCACATACAGTACATAAAGCAGCAGAAGCATCAAAACAAGGACACAGATTCACAGGACAAATAATACAGCCAATCAAAAAATCAATATGTAAAAATAAATAAATAAATATTGTTCAGATATTTCAAAATAACCTTAACAAGTTCCCCAGGAAGAAGCATTTAAATTCCTGATAGCACTGGGCAGAAAAGATCCCCAGAGGCACTTCTTAGGAGGTAGAATGAGCCTGTGGCTAAATGTGTTTCATCAGAGTTCTTCCTGGAGGAGATGGAGGGGATTGTTTATGATGGCATCCAATTTTGCCACCATTCTCTTTTCTACAACAGCTTTTAGTTTGTCCAGTGTTCGTCCTGTGATGGTGCAGGATTTCCTGATAAGTTTGTTCAGGCATTGTGCTTCTTTTGAGCTCAGCTTGCTTCCCTAGGAGACCACAGCGTAGAACACCACACTGGCTACTATGGACTGGTAGAGCATTTCCAGTAGCTTGCTGCATAAATCAAAAGACCTGATCATGGCTTGATCTTGTGTGCCCAGCCTTGCTTGTCATTTCTTTATCCATCTATAATAGATGGATAGGTACCTGCATGAAGTAGTTTACAAACATTTATCAACTACCCCTAGCATCACAATTTATGAATTTAACCTCTGAAAGAAATAGCTTTCACCTCTATTTTCATTCCATTCACAGTCTCATTATACTGCCTGGATGGAAAAACATCGAGAAAAGGCAAAGGGGTGGACCATGACAAAGAAATCAAGCTGAAATCAAAAGCTAGAAGGTCAAAGAAAACGATTGCAAAACCCAAAGCATTCAGCCAAATCTATATCAAAACTTGATCCCACAAAAAAACACAAAAAAACTAAAAATCATTGACACTAGTTATTGCAGTTTTTTTATTCAGAATTCAAAAACACACAAGATCGCGCAATACCATCTTAAGTAGTGTCAGAGTGCTGACATCCCTTGATAAAACTCAGTAGTCAGAAAGTGCCGATAGAAGCCATTGGCACTGTAAACGATGCACTAACTATGCCAAACCAAATCCAAATGGCACCACAGAAAGATTACAAAAGTAGCTAAAAAATTGTCACAATGCTCAAATGACTATTAAATGAATAAAAAACACAGAATACTGACAGGGACATTTTATGAATTTGTGGTTTTGCGTCACATGCATGAATGCCACACTTAATTGTTTAAGTTCCGGCTGTAGATCATTAGTTTGTGTACCCAAGGGGAGCTGCTTTTTTCTGTGGAATTGAACTCCTTTTTCTTTTCTTTTTTTGTTTCATTTTTTCTCCCTTGCCCCCTCTGTTTACTAATATTGTGTTTTCATGATGACCTACTATATGCAGTTTGATAATTTTACATTATATTGGCATTAGCTCTCTGAAAATGTGTTCTTTTCAATTGCAGCGTTTTAATTAACCTGAATTTAAATAAAAAGGTATTATCCCTCCCCAGCATGCAATATGACGGTTAAAAGATTACACGAGAACAAAAAGGATAATCTAGCTCTTTACTGACGGGTTCATGCAGTATTACAGACGGGAAGCTTATGACAGACATATCAAGCCGTGGGAATCTTGACCTATGCAGTCCGTCATCTTTCGTCGCCACACTGAAAGGATTTTAACCGGACAGAAGACATAATCTTCTGCCCGGCCTCGGACGGAAGACATACTCTTCCGCCCGGAAGCTTCCAAGTGTTGGCCATAGGTGTCCATCCTTATATTCGAGTTGCTCCATGTGCAGGTTCTTCGCTCCGGATCCAAACAAGGACAGGACAGGACTCAAACCCCACCTTCAAACATACAGGAATAGCACAATGCCTACATACAGTTCTCGTTCTCCCAACAAGGAAAGAGGTTTTTGCTGACAGAGGACAGAAATATACTAGTCTGTCTTTAGGCTGACTATTCAATTCTCCAGTTGTCTGTGGCTCTCTAATCCTGTGCTTGGATCAGCAATTCTAAATGCTGCTGCTGTGCTCCTGTGTACCATATTTGGTCTGCATGTATGAATGAGTCTATAACAGTGGGCACAGAGAACAGTGACATTAAACTTAATAAAAACACATAGTATAACAATTGTATGCTTAGTGCTCTGAACCCATCATCTGTTTACAGTGTTACTGTATGATGTTATTGTACTCTGACACCTCTCATTGTGTTCTTTTCATAGTCACATTTTAAGATTGTCATCTTGAAAAGCTCCCACAATATGTCTGCAAATGAATTATGCCACCACTTGCGCTCCCCCCCCCCCGCTTCAGAATTTGTCAGTTTAATTGTAGAACCTGAAGAGTGTGCACTACAGCACAAAGTGAGAGGTGAGAGCAGAGGTGTGATCACACTCCAAACAAAGCCACACCAAAAACAAACATTTTCTAGCAAAAAAAAAAAAAACCCTACATATGAACATCTTAATTAGAAAGCCTTTAAAAAGAGCCCTCTTTTTCATCTACTGGCACCTTTCCTAGATTGGATGGCTTCTGAACATCTTGGTAACTTTCCTTAATTCAAGGTGACTGTTATGAGCTTTTGAGACAAAAGTAAACCCAGAAAGACAGACAAAGAAAAAGTCCAAGTTGTTCTATTCATTCTTTTCTGATGATTCCCTTCGGAAGCATTAGTTACCGTTCACAAAAGGTTGATCTTCACAAATAATGGAAAAGGCATTCCCTTTCAGGACAAGGCTAAATGCTGCTGAGAACCTTCCATCAATTACAGACCCTCCCCTCGAATGAAAGAATCACCTCCACAGAAAACTGCAGCTCCTTGCCATTAATGTCAGCTCACTATCTACTGATCTGATGGCTGTGTTAATGAACCTTCAGGTCTTTGATGGAATTTTACATCTCTGTACCGGAGAGGTCTATAGGGTTATCAGGTTTAGGTAGAAAGATCCATATCTGCTTTTCAAACAAGATAATCTGAGCAACTTGTTATGCATTGCAAGCTGTAAGATAATCTCTGTCTGTCTCGCATCATGTCAAATCACCAATGCCCGACAAAAGGTAATTATTTGCTTTGAATATCAATATACACACACCAGTGTGATCTCAAGAGAATGTTCTGCTATCATTATTAGACACTGCGTTTTCTTCCTACTAATTAGAGCTAATTCTCCACAAAATAGTTCTTATTCATTCTTCCCATTTTGAAATGGGAATTTCACATTGCAGAGTCGATATTGAGTGGGGGGTCAGTGAATCAGCATCAAGCCTATAAATTGCAGTCTCCCAGAAAAAGACCTCTGGCACTGAAATCACTTTATTTAATGAAAACGGAATAAAAATGTAGCTAGCCAGCAAAGCCCTTGAAATATGAATTTCATGCAATACATACAGTGACTCAAGAAAGTAATATTAGGCATGGCAAGAAAAATAATGGGAAAACATAGCAAAAAGCATTATTATTCGAGTTATCTTTTAAGAGATCCAGCCCTGCTTCTAGTCTGTTTTATCTAACAATAGACCTTTTGTCATGTACTTGATTTGATTCTTTTGTTGCATGCTTTGAGCTAGTGCTTACTATGGTCTATAATAAGCAATGGGATATGCATTTAGCTGAAGAGCTTCGTATGTGTGTGTTTGTGTGTGTCTGTGTGTGTGTGTGTGTGCGTGTGTGTTCTAATGCATAATAAACACGCACTACACCCAGAATTGCAGACCCAAGAAAATAAGACCAAGTCTGAACATGGGGCAATTATGAATAAGTGATTTGGGTCGGCCTTAACTGTATGTAAGGGCCTTAGAATGACGCCCTGTTCTAGGCCGTTAACTTCCTTGGGCCCAGAGTTGCCAGGATATTCTTTGGACCTTATGACTCTAAATAATTATATAGTATATACATTCAATTCAGTTCAATTTATTTTTGTATAGCACTCTTCAGAGTGCTGTGACAAATTCACAGGTAGATACAAACATGTATGCTGTGACTCCTCCCGATGATATCTAGGGTGCCCTGTGAAATGAAACACCTCCTTCTGTGCAAACTGGTAACATCAACACAACCCTCAGCAACCTTCAGGGTCTTGTCATGGAAGGTCTCCCACATCACATTAGGGTCTACAGTCACACCCAAGTTTGTAAGTTCCTCACACAAACTGTGTGCAGACTCATTAGAGATAGCCTGATCCTGGAGTCTGCCCAGGTCCAGCCTCATTATCCTAGTAGGTGGTAGCCTACTGGACCTAACCTGGATCTTCGGAGTAGCAACAACAAGTCTGTGGTCAGAATTCACAAACTGGGTGCTTCAGTGCACCCTGCAGTCTGTAGGAGCTACCTGCATCTGCCCATGAGGATGTGATCGGTCTCCTTCACTACACCACCAGTATTGGAGTACCAAGTCCAACGATGCGGCTCAGGGCGCTGAAACCAGGATCCAGCTATCCGCAGCCCATGACCTTTTGGAACATTGAGCCACTTTCACCACTCTTGCCAGACCGACACAATCCTTTTAGCCAGCCCTGACAGTGCCAGTGGTCACATTGAAATCACCCAAGACCAGAGTAGTGTCACCTCATGGGCACCAATCAACCAAAGAGGCATCACTCACCGCGGTCAGAGCATACATTGAAACAACAGGCAAGGCACCTAGAGAGTGCCTGAATCTGAGTCTCATAATATGCTCATTGAAAGGAGTGACATTGGACACCATCGGAAGGAGCCGAACTGCCACAGCAATAGCTGCTTCCTGAGTATGACAGCCATCAGAGTGATCAGGCCAATAAATGGTGTACCCACCTACAGAGATCTGGCCAGTCCCAGGTCTGCGCACCTTAGAGAGTGCCTTCACTGAAATGCGGTACAAACCGGATGGCAACTCTGGTCTGAACCGGGAACTGAGATGGCTAAGAGGGCTCTAAGGGGAGATAAGGAGCTGTGAATTTCCCCTTGGGATTAATAAAGTATCTATCTATCTATCTATCTATCTATCTATCTATCTATCTATCTATCTATCTATCTATCTATCTATCTATCTATCTATCTATCTATCTATCTATCTATCTATCTATCTATCTATCTATCTATCTATCTATCTATCTATCTATCTATCTATCTATCTATCTATCTATCTATCTATCTATCTATCTATCTATCTATCTTAGAGGAATCTGTGAGTAGGTGACACACCATCTATGGTCTAGTGACCCACATCCTGCTTACAGAGGAATCAAAGCATTATGCATAACCAAATCTGTTCCTCAGAGAATCTCAGTCAGGGCAGGTGATGCAACGGTCCTAATGGATGACACTATAATTGTGTCCCACTGAACTGGCTATTTTGAGCAACTGTTTAAAGCTGATCCTTTGGCTGGGACGTTGGACATCTCTGGGTCCACAGTTCTTGAGGCTAATCCTCCAATTAGTTGTGATCCATCCAAACTCATTGAGATTACACAGGTGGTGAACCAGCAGAAGGTAGGGAAGGCTGTAGCGACCTGTAGCATTCGGGGTGAACGTCTTCAAGCTGGTGGTAAGGCTGTCCTCCTTGCATTGCAAGCAATCTTTACTTACATTTCGGAGACGGGCGTCATCCCAACTGACTGATAAATGGGACTTGTCATCCCTATCTAGAAAGAGAAGAGTGATCACCTGGATTGCAACAACTGTAGGTGTATAACACTGCTCTAGGTGATGGGTAAGGTCCTTGTTAGGATCATCCTCAATAGGATCCATGATCACTTGCTCACTGGAGCAGTCTGATCTTACGCCTAAGAAGTCTATCATTAATCACATCCTGGCACTGAAGGTTCTCATGGACTGCAAATGTGAATATCACCAGAGTTTCTTTGCAGCCTTTGTTGATTTTCATAAAGTGTTAGACTCAGTTGACCAAGTTGCCCTGTGGGACATCCTGAGACTCTGTGGAATCCCCCCAAAGTTGCTGGATTTCATGGCAGGCCTGTACACTGGTACTGTAACTGCTGTGCAAAGTAGAGGCAGAACATCTGTGTTTTTCCCATTTGATTCTGGGTTTAAACAGGGGTGTGTTCTTGTTCCTACTCTGTTCAATGCTTTCATGGACTGGGTGTTGGGCAGGGTTGTGGGGTCCAGCGACTGTGGGGCATCTGTTGCTGAAGAAAGATTCACTGATCTTGACTTTGCAGACAATGCTTTGATCTTCAAGAAGTCAGTGGAGGCTCTGATAAGGACTCTCAAGTTACTGAGTGATGAGTCTGAGTGTCTGGGCTTGTGAGAGTCCTGGATAAAAACCAAGATCCAGGCCTTTAATGACCCCTTGGGCACAGCCATCAGCAGTGTGTTTGTCTGTGGAGAGAGTGTTAACTTTGTCGAGAGGTCCATGGTAGCGACATTCATGTTTCTGGTGACTTTCCATTTGAAGTCAGTAGACGAATTGGGAAAGCATGAGGGGTCATTAAGTCATTGGAAAGGGGTGTGCGGCACTCCCAATATCTTTACCAAAGGATGAAAGTCTTTAGAGTCCTGGTGCTTCCTGTTTTGCTATATGTTTGCATGGACGGTCTCCAGTAACCTGAGATGAAGACTGGATTCCTTCAGTACTGTGTCTCTTCGGAGAATCCTTGGGTACTGCTGGTTTGACTTTGAGTCGAACAAGCGGTTGCTCACAGAATCCCAGATGAGGCACATTACCTGAATTGTGAGGGAGCGTCAGTTATGGCACTACGGCCATTTAGCGCAATTCCCTGAGGGTGATCCAGGGTGATCCTGGTGGCAGGATCAGGCCAAAGGAACGCCCATATAACACCTGGTTGTGGCAGATAGATGGTCATTCATTTTGGACTGGACAATTTGTCTTCCTGGGGGGTTGTCAACTGGGATCCCGAACTGTTTCATCATGTACCAGCGCATGCTCCCCAACCTGACCTGACCTGATACAAACACTAACTTTACAAATGACTAATTGCATTATGATTACACAGAATTACACAGATTTGTTTAAACAGGCAGGAAACAAAGTAGTTTGCAACTGATTAACATAAATGAAGCCCAGCAACAGCATCTATTACTTAACTGTTGATCTATGGCTAGTTGCAAATGGAGGAGAGGAAAACAAAACCTCAGAAAGTAAACCTTTAGGGGGTCTATGGACAGTTATAGCACAAAGTCATGAACAATGTCGGACACATAGTCCAGTGAACACAAGTACAGTACATAACAGGAGCTCTCATAGTCACAGATTTACAGTAATTTTGGTGATGTGAATGGAAAAACCAGAGGAATAAGTTCACATTCAAAGTTACTGGCACATGTACAGAGTACCATAAAATTCTTCTTGCATGCTACATAACACCACTATTAAAACAGGGGCATCAGTCTGGGCGGTTGAATCACATAAAAATTGAGAATAACTCACACACAGCACAAAGATACAAGAAAAAAAATCTCACATTTGTACATGAAAGAGTAAAACAAGTTAGAAAATGTATGCATGGCATAACTTTCAGGTGCATTTGGGGACTTAGTTAACTGATAATGTAAAGTTGGAGCATTTTACATTTTTTCATGTCTTTATAAAGTGCCCTATTGGAAGGAGATGGATCATCAGGCCAGTTGGTGCACCCTCAACAATCTTAATATGAATTCCTTGATAACAGTGGAAATGTTCGTGGATTTTAGCAGACACTCCTCTCCTCCTTACCCCTAGTTATAGATGATGTCAAAGTCAACAGGGTTGAATCATTTAAATTTCTTGGCACAACTATCACAGTCTGAACTGGAATGAAAACATAACTGGTCTTGTCAAAAAAGCTGAGCGGTTGATGTTTTTCCCTCCATCAACTTAAAATATTTACCTTGTCCCAATCAGTGCTAGTACCGTTTTACAGACTTATTATTGAAAGCATCCTCACTTTCTCCATAACAGTCTGGTATGTCAAAGCATCTGCAGCATGGCATTCAGAAAAGATTGTAGTCCTGAAATAGGACTCCATTGTGGTCCTGTATATATCACAGGTCAGGAAATGTGCTGGAAATATAAGCAAAGACTACACTAACCCTGGCGACCTTCTCTTTTAGTTATTACTACATCATCAAGGAAACATTAGTGATCATTAAAGGAAAGAACTACTAGACATAGAAACAGTTTCTGACTGTACTCACTCTGGTTAAACACAGTCTCGGATTCATTTATCTCTTCCTAATTTCTATTCTTCTTTCAATATAAATTAAGTTTATTTTACATAGGACTTAATATATTACTGGGGGGCAGTGCAATTGTACCTTACTGTATTCTTTTATATATTGTATCTGTGTTTACTGGAACTAATGCTGTGATGGTGTCATGTATTGTATATTGTGTTGTTTCATTTTGTCTACCTTGTTATGTGTATGAATGTAACACCAAGAGAAACTCCTAGCAACTATGCTGCCTGGAAATAACATTCAAAGTTCATGTTCAAAGAGCCAGTTATCACATTTTCATAATAAGTCCTATTCATAAAAAACAGTGATGGTAAACCATAACTACATGTATTAGTAGCCTAACATGCTTTTTAGCAGCACCTTACATTGTCATGTAGTTGAAAACAGAGCACAAATAGGCATATGCTGGCTCAATAGCTTTCATAGTCAGCAGAGTCCAGTTCAAATGATGTGAAAATGGTATGTGCGGTTTGTTAGTTGTGGAAGGTCTGTGTCTAGGTTTTTTATTTTTTTGTTTTATAAGAAAAGAGAACCCAAAAAAAGAAAACAAACCCAAAAATCTACTCCAGCGAGTATTTAGTGCAATGAGTGTAATCCCTTCTTTCTCGGCCCTAGCAATAATACTACACCACTCAGTGAAATAAACTAAAGGATGTGCCGTATGAACAATAAAGTGAAATGACCAACAGAAAAATAATTATAAAAAGAAAATGAACAAAACTAGCATAGATCACGATCAACATTACTCTATGAAAGAAGAAAAACGCCTTAAAGAAGTTCTCCATCTAGCTATTAATATTAATTAAAACACAATAATTTATTAAAACTATCTAAATAACTAAGAACTTTGATTTATTGCGTAATAGGAATACCAAAGGTGACACTTAGGGCCAGTTTATACTTCTCACTCTGAACGCGTACGCACATGCATCATGGCTGCCATGTGTACCCAGCATTGTTTTGATGCATCTTCTGAGCACATTGTCAGAAATTAACGCAACGCATGCACAAGTTGCGGTACCAGCAAAAATATGCGTGCCCTGTGTTTTCAACTTTTGGTATGTGACGTCAGCATCGTTGTTTACTATCAACATGTGGCAGCAAGCCGCAATGCCACTCCAACACGATAAATCTGCAGGCTTCAATGTTTGGTGAATGGTTCGATGTGGTGAATCAAATCATCAAGCATTTCATATGCCACTTCGTACATTTAAAGGTCTCACATACTGTCTTCCGTGTCGCTGTTTTTGCACCTTCGTAACAGCATCAGAATGCAAAGAATTATTATATTTAACATCTTTCTTCCTTCAACTCACAAGACAAAACTGGATGTTTTTTTGTCACCGTGATGATTTATCGCATTGCCACCTGGTGGAATCCTGTAGATTTACTTAACATTTGTGCACAAGTATAGTCCGTACACTGCTTGCATAGCAGCAGCATCCTCAGCCGCACGTGTTGCATAGCATTAAGGATATCCTTGGCCTAAATCTTAAAGATGTTATTTTATATATCAAAATACACAGAAGGAAAAGCATCTCTTGAAGCCATAACCCCAATGCTTGTCAACCGTTGTAGTGCTAAGAAATTGTTTTAGCACGATGCAAGCTAGAGTTCCGCTGTGTCCTTGCTACTTGTGTCACTGAGCCTGTTGTGCACCATAGAAACTGTTAAACACACTGCGGCCCTTGTTAATATGCCCCTTGGCTCTGATCTTTTGCCTGTACATAAACTGCAATTCCCTTTCTAATCCCATGCTATCTTTAAATCACTTAGGGGAGCTGCACCTTCATGTGTGATAAATTAGTTCAAAGACTTTTTTGCTACAGGTTGATAACGTCTGTTCATTATAATACTGTAGTATTGTGCAGATAATGCAACCATGTTTTTACTGTAATGTAATTACTGTTAGTCAGTCTGTGCTTACTGAGTGACACATACATAATTTCTTTCCTCTGCAATTCATTTACAGATAGGTGACTGTTTGTTGTTTGTGAACACAACTGACCACACCAGGAAGAGCTCTGCTCGCTGTATTCAGAAGCACCATCTGCTTGGCCTCCTTTAGCTCAGGCTCATTAGAAACTATTTCTGAGAGCTGTTGTA
This sequence comes from Erpetoichthys calabaricus, assembly GCF_900747795.2. Classification (NCBI taxonomy): domain Eukaryota; kingdom Metazoa; phylum Chordata; class Cladistia; order Polypteriformes; family Polypteridae; genus Erpetoichthys; species Erpetoichthys calabaricus. Next base: position 240,308,760 of record NC_041397.2, read on the forward strand.
ATCCAGACATTGAATTACCACAGTGCAAACTCTGCAAACGGAGATGACTTGTGCTGGGTGTGTCTCCTGTTTTTCTCTGATCAGGGATCATCATTTCTCAAGCAATTTCTGTGGCATTCCTGTACTGTATATGAGGCTTTAGCACTACTTAAATAACAGTTTTTCAATTGCCTAACAAAAAAATGGCATAGGTTTGAACTGAAAATCCTGACATGTTTGAGCTGTGAGATCAGCAACTGCAAGTGTAACCTGGGGGCAGCTGCCCTCTGTGAGAGAATAGCAGTTGTGAGAGGAAGCATCATCCATTCTTAAACACGAACAGTAAAAGGGGGAAGCTAAAAACGTATCACCCTAAGCAATAAAAATTTGAACTGCGCATGAGAAATACAGGGCGGCACGGTGGCACAGTGGGTTGCGCTGCTGCCTCGCAGTTGGGAGACCTGGGGACCTGGGTTCACTTCCCGGGTCCTCCCTGCGTGGAGTTTGCATGTTCTCCCCGTGTCTGCGTGGGTTTCCTCCAGGCACTCCGGTTTCCTCCCACAGTCCAAAGACATGCAGGTTAGGTGGATTGGCGATTCTAAATTGGCCCTAGTGTGTGCTTGGTGTGTGGGTGTGTTTGTGTGTGTGTCCTGCGGTGGGTTGGCATCCTGCCCGGGATAGGTTCCTGCCTTGTGCCCTGTGTTGGCTGGGATTGGCTCCAGCAGACCCCCGTGACCCTGTGTTCGGATTCAGCGGGTTGGAAAATGGATGGATGGATGGATGAGAAATACAATTGGCCTACCTTAACACAATGCATCCTAAACTTGCAATATGCACTTGTGTCGAGTATAATTATACAAACAGGTATTCTTAATATAACACCTTTTAGTGAACACCACTCTAATTTGCTTAAGAGTTAGATAGATACATAGATAGATAGATAGATAGATAGATAGATAGATAGATAGATAGATAGATAGATAGATAGATAGATCACACAGGAACAGTAGCACTGCTTTGACGCTGGGTGCCACCAGTCTGCAAAACCGAGCGGAGAACTTGCGTACGACATGGTATGAGCTACCTTGGAAATGTGCATGGCCTGGAGGGCTGCAGTGGCTGCAAGTTTTCATTATAACAGTTGACCAGTTTTCACTGCTAATTAACTCCTTTTCCCTTCATTTTACTAGCCCTATTTTTAAGGATTCAGTCCTTTTCTTCATTAAATGGCAGCCAAACAGAAATGAGACATGAAATGAACCAACAGATGACCAGCTAAATTGGGGCTTCAAACGCCAACCAATTTCACTCCAACCAGTTGCTTAATGAGAAGCCAATTCTGGCTGTTAATTAAACCTGTTGTTTAATTCCATGGCTTGCTGCTGCTCTCATTCTACCACAGCAGACATTTCCAAAACTGTTGATTTTCTGTTTCTGATTACTGACCTGAGAGATCAACCTTACCAAGACTATCACCTTTCTTTATGTTCAGATAATGTGCTTAGCTGGTCATCTGTTTGTTCATTTTGTGTCAAATTATTGTTTGGCTGCTAATTAAGGAAAAAGAAAGAACTAAAGGGTCTTAGCTGAGTTAATTAAAACTAAGGCAAAAGTTAATTAGCAGCAAAACAGGTCACTATTTAAGAAGGTGGTTAGAATGAAAACCTGCAACCATTGTGGCCCTCCAGGACTGGAGTTTGACACTCCTGCTTTACGCCAAGTTTAGGTTTTATACATCGCGTTTTGAACGTGGAAATGTTCTTACGTAACATTTCTGTGTGTACGTACCGTTTATACATGAGACCCCAGAAGTGTGCATTTTCTTGACTAAGATAAGGTGACTGTCAGGTAACAGGGGTGGAGGTTTGTCATCGTCAGTGGCTTTCCGTGTAAAGAGACTTTCCTGTGGAGAAAACCTACTAATGAGCACAATGGTGTGTTTTAGTGTGTCTTTATATGAATAATATGCAGCATACTGTATATTGTGAAGAAATAATTAGAGAAAGCACACTTATAAAGATTTGGGGTGGTAGCCCTGTATAGTGCAAGGTCCAGAGCAAGCTTTCCAGACTGAAATATTCAAATAAATGAATGAAACAGAGGACAACATTTCGGGAAGTGAGTGGATTTTTATAGTGAACTGGCAGGAAATTAGATACAGAGGGAATGCTGGGAAACAATTGGAAGGGAGGACATGATGTAGAAACTTGAATGCGGAAGTGAAGTCATCACATGGGGCTGGAAAGAATACCATTGTTATTGTGTGTAGGGAAACGCGATCGTCTGTCAGTCTTTAAAAAGGTATGTTTATTCTTCAGTTTCTCTGTTGAATAAGAGAAAGAGATATTATTGTCTTGTACCAAACCCGCTTTCTTTGTGTTATCACGCTTTGTTGAGCCCGTCAGCTGCTCCCTAAGCGCGCATGTGTGACAGTATATATATACAGTATGTATATATATATTGTTTTTCTTTTTTAAAACCAAACTGCATTCCTACATTTAAGGTGCACAACAGGCATAAGTAGAATTGATTTTACTGATGTGGAATGGATTATGTCAGCTACTCCAAAGAACATGGGTAAGCATAAATTGTGAATGAAGATCTAGCAAGCAATATTCCTTGTGCTTCATCCGAAAAAAAAAAACTTTAAAACTCCAAAAAACTACCCAGTGACTTCCACATTACACAATTGTGAAATCACCTACATAACTATTTGTAGTGCCAGGATTTAAGAAACAGTATGCAAATGAAAACTTGCCAGTTTTGCTCATCACTATTTATGCATATGTACTGTATGATGAAGTTATGAATTATTGTTTATAATTGTTTACTGTTTGAATATTGTTATTTGGAGAGTTATTCATATTTAACATTATGCTGATGATGTTAGAACATAGTTTCAGTGTCTGTTGCTGGTCACTTGGGTGTGGGACATGACATGGGACTTCATCATACAACCATTATAAACCATGTAGGTGCCCACAGTCTGAAGCCAAAGGTCTGCATCTAGATAGATAGATAGATGATAGATAGATAGATAGATAGATAGATAGATAGATAGATAGATAGATAGATAGATAGATAGATAAAAATTAATACATAAATACACACATAATATGGTCTGAACACACACCAAAATGACTAAAAAGAAAGAAACTTTCTGACTTGGCAGTCAAAGTCCCAGTCTTACATTATGCAGACATATTGCTGTTGGTATAAAGGAGCCTCCATAGTGTTTCCTGACACACGTCTGCTGAATGATTCATTGGCTGAAAGTCCTCAGTGTTGGTGTGTCAGAGAGAGGATGTGCCCCATTGTTCATAATGGCACTCAGTTGTATTTTAATTCTCTCCTCTGGGAGGTCCAGTGTGTGTCCCATAACTGAGTTTGCCTTTTTAATTAGCCTGTTTATTCAGTGAGCCTCTCTTGAAGCGATGTTACTAGTCCAAATTTATACTTTATTACACCACGATTACTTACATATGTATCTTTTGTAAATACTTCAGGTTAACCAAGCAAGATATGGGAAATCAACCCAGCTACGGTGCAATTGATAACTCTAAGGCTGAGCTTTTCTGGCACAAGTGTCTCCTACAGATTTCACTTTGAAGAGAAAGTCTTGTTGCTGAACAGCCACAGGATAACATTTTGATGTTCATCATAGTATTAGCAGCCTGAAGTGTACAGAACTGGGGGATTTGAGCAGTACTTGAACAAACCTTCTTACCATCACAAATGAAGTGAACAGCTGTAATGAAGCGCCACTCAGAGAGAGCTCAAGGCCTTTTATTCTCTCTGGAGGAACTACCATAGCTCATGAGAGGGAACGGGGCCCATGAGGCTGTGTGTTTGATTAGCTAAGCAGAACCCATCACCAGGGGAAGAGTTTTAAAATGTGGAATTTTCTGTTCTTGTGCGCCATTCATAACATTTGACTCTTGAAAATGTAGGAACTAATCTTCGATGAACACCCAAGGTCCTCATTTATCAACCATGCTTATACAAGACTCACACGAACATTTTTCTTTGTAGTACAGTGGGAGATTAGCACACATGATATTTTGTTTATAAATCTGTGTAAATTAGAATGGCATATTTTCTTCCTGAAGAGTATATTTTTGAAAGACATTCAGGATTCCAGGACTGGCAGACAGACTTCTTCTGAGTGGCAGTGATGTTGGGGCTTGAGCCTTCAATATCTTTCTAAACTGCCTTACAATATCTTTTTGACAAAGTTTATAATAGGAAAATGTCTTAGAAGACAAAGTATATGTGAGTTGGAGGTTTCTATCATCATAGTTCTTATTTTTGTATCTTCTGAGCATGGGCATGTTCTGTTTCATTTATTAAGTTTTATAGAATTTTTTTTTTCCTAAACTGTTTTTTCCTTTGCCTCATTGTGTCCCATTGAAGTTGAAACACATGATGTTACCATCCCAAGCTATTGCAGATGGTTGCACTGTATCTCGCATCTAAGATTTTCCATTCCGAACAAAACTGTTTATGATGTTAGCAAAACAAAAATCTTCATGGAAAGCCAGGACTTTGTATGCTTCTCAACTACGTCTTGATTCTTTCTGACCTTTTGGCTCAGGCCCCTTCCTGTCTCCTTGACCATAAATTGTTGTAGATTTACTGATCTTTTAATCCTGTCTTTTTCTTTTGTCATTTCTAATCTTTTAAAACAATACTGGTGTGTAGCCTCACACAAAATCTTTGGAGTTCCACCTCCATCCAAACATACATCCATACATCCATCCATCCGTTTTCCAACCTGCTGAATCCGAACACAGGGTCGCGGGCCAAACATACATCATCTGGTTAATTGGTGTCTGTAGATCAGCCTGGCATGAGATATTCAAGAGTGTCCTGTAGTGGTCTGATGCTTTCACTTGGGCAGGCTGTGCCTTGTGTCAGTTACTACTAGGATAGACTTCCCTTAAGTATTAACAGAGAAACAAATAGTTTTGATAACAAGGTGTTGCTCTTATAATACCCAGACCTGTATTTCTAAAATATCAAATAACTAACCATGCCCCGCGGCTCTGCCCGCGTATTAGTGAAAAAGAACAGTGTGGAGGGCCCTGCCCGGCTCCCTACTCCTGACGTCACAATTCCCCTTCCCCTCGGCCCACAGCCTCTGTCTTGGATTAATGTGAATATATATCGCTTCTGCAAGTGAACTATGATTCATAGCACATTGAGAGAAGTCGCAAAATCAATCAGAATGTTGAAGGAAATTATGGAAAAAACCCAATCTAAATTTGTTAAGTAGTTCTCTCATTCGCTAGCTAAGCGGAGGTAAGGAGCGCCCCAAGGCTGGCACCTGAGTGAGGAGGGCCCCGACACCCTCCCCTTGGCCCGCTGCAATTCTCTTGGTTTCGCACAAATAAATCGGTACCGCAAGCGAACTATGATACTTAGCGAGACGAGAGAAGTCGCAAAATCAACCGGAATGTTCAAGCAAATTATAGAAAAAAACCTGATATAAATCTGTTAAGTAGTTCTCTCATTTACTAGCTAAGTGGAGGTAAGGTACTCCGCGAGGCTGGTGCATGAGTAAGGTGGGCCCCCCCGGCCCACTGCATCTCTCTTGGATTTGCGCAAATATATCAGTACCGCAAGCAAACTATGATGCATAGCACAATGAGAGAGGTCACAAAATCAACTGGAATGTTCAAGCAAATTATAGAAAAAAACCCAATCTAAATCCATTAAATAGTTGTCATGTACGCTAGCTAAGTGAAGGTAAGGTACTCCCAAAGGCTGGCAAATGAGTGAGGAGGGCCCGGCCTCCCTTCCCTCGGCCCGCTGCGTGTCTCTTGGATTCGTGCAAATAAATCGGTACCGCAAGCGAACTATGATACTTAGCACGATGAGAGAAGTCACAAAATCAACCGCAATGTTCAAGTAAATTATAGAAAAAAAACAGATCTAAATCCGTTAAGTAGTTCTCTTGTGAAAAGCAGACAAACATACAAACAGACAGACGTTGGATTTTATATATATATAGAGATGAAGAAGACAGATCACTGTCAATGCTACAGATTCCCTTATAGTGCCCCCTATTTTCTGTATTAATGAATCAATCCTTAGATACAGATTCTTGCTTCTGGAATTTTACTGCAGGTTTTTTGTTTTGTTGGTTTTGTTTGTTTAATTTGATCATTGTCTGATTCTGAGAATTACTTGTGTTCAGTCAATATTCTCTGTCTTTTACAGATAAATTGCACATTCACTAAACAGTTATTGGTATTTTACAAGCTTAAAAATGTATTCCTTACTCATTTTACCACCTTGTTGCTATCAAAAGATGACATTCATACAAAGTGTCTTTCATCTCTCCTGATACTGCAGGTTTTGAGAGCATTTCTATCACAGCAAGAAGTGATTTAATAAGACTACGCTACATCCTGCTTCCCATAAGAACCAATTCAATATTAAATCCAACAGTACACCCATCATACAAACTTGATGTAGTGGCAGTAGTTGTAGTTCGGGTTTAACATAAATTATTTCAGGAGCTTTCCTTGCCCATCCACTGTGAGAGTTTCTCTGCTCCTTATCTTTGGCCAATAAGCCTGTTTCTATAATTTATACTCCTATTATAATAGCTTCCTCTCAGCCCATTGCTGTTTGCTCTGTCTAGACCCGTCACCTTCCTTCTGCTCCTGCATTGTGCTGGAATAATATCTTCAAGAATATCTCTCTGACCTCCAAAAATCAAAAGCAGCTTCAGTTTGCACACTGTTTATGTACCATACAGAAACATTTTGCTTTGGCACCAAAGAGCCTCTACGTCTGGCCCCGTTCAGGGAGTGGAGGTAGAGATGGTGCATTTCTACTAATACTTGGAGGTCCACATTAATTACAGACTGGATTGATCTCAAAAACCAAGGTACTGTATAAAAAAGGGCAGAGCAGACTCTTTTTCTTAGGAGCATGAATTCATTTAATGTGGGTAGTGACACCCCTTCACATCTCCTACAACTCTGCAATGAGCAGTGTGATGTTCTGTTAAGGACCTGTGAATGTGTTATGACAGATGGCTAGGTTCCTTGCCCGATCGGGATGCCCTTCTGAGGAGAGGACCTGGAGAGAGGACATGTCAACAGCAGTACCTCCCCCGGGACTCGAGAGGGCAGCCCCCCTGGTTTGCATCAGGAGCTTTGAAGTTCAACCCTGCAGGGGCCCATGGCCACTGATAGGGGGCACCTGGACAGCTCCGGAGCCTTGGTCTACAGCACTTCTGCCACACCCAGAAGTGCTACAGGAAGACGATCAGGTGCAGTATAAAAGAGGCTGCCTCACTCCTCTCGGTGAGCCAGAATCAGGAGGTGGAAGACAGAGCTTGTGAGGAGAGGAGTGGAGGAGGCCGAAGAGAAAGAAAAGAGAGAAGAACAAAGGGGACTGAGCATTAGTATTGGTGATTTGTGCACTGTATGCTGTGCAGGAGAACGTTAACAAACGTGTGTATGCTTTGGACATTGTGTGTCTCAGTGTCTGTCTGTACCAGGGCTGATCTTTCACAGTGTCCAAGGATTAGGAGGTTAGGAGATAACACAAAATACATTTAAAATTATTAAGGGAATTAGTAAAGCTGATGGTAACTATCATTTGAAAATTAATTTCTCAACTAGAACCTATTAAAGATAAATTCCACACTAACATGAGCAATTTTTACTTTACACTAAGAAACATAGATTCAAAGCACTATAAGTTCGGAATAAGCTCTAATTCTGACAAAATTTTACAAAAGTTGGGGGTCTTTGGAGTCTCTTTACTGCAATGTGGCAGCACTACTACTACACCAGTGTGCCACCATTCTTTTAAATTTAATAGTTGACTAACATAAAAAATTTAATTTGGAAAATGGTTAAATGGGTGACACAAAATCATGGTGGAATCTTTACAGATGAATCAGGCCAAAATTCAGACTTTTGGAGGTATTTGGCAACTGAAGTTTAATGTTAATACAGGCAGAGATACACAAACAAAGCAAACATATTAGAGATGAATACACAGTGGAGAAGGAGTCTGAAACATACAAGAATATCAGTATGAGGCTGTAGTGGACTTCACCACTCAGTACGAAAAAATGATTATAAAGACATTAAATAGGAGGATACTCACCAGTAGGTGCTGAATCCAAGTTAGCGGAGGACATTTCTAAGTGGTGAGGTGCCCCATATGAGACAGTAGTCAGATTTAATATCGGTATTGCAAAAAAATAAAAGTAAAGAGCATTACAGAAGGCATGAGGTTCAAGGGAAGGTTAGGAAGGTCTTCAGTTTAAACAAATGAAGGTTAAGAGGTAACACAAAAAAGGGATTTGTAAGGCTGAAGGTAGCTATCACTTGAAAATTAATTTCTCAGCTAGAACTGATTAAAGGTAAATATCACACCAGCGTGAGCATATGCTGATAACATGTTGCCACACCCAACACACGATGAACCACCAGGATTGCAAGTTTTTTTCACACAGAGAAACATAGATTCACAGAATAAGTTGAGCAGCACTTACAGGATTCTCAGATATGATTTTGACAAAATTTTACAAAAGTTGGGTGATTTGAGTAACATTAGTTATGTTGACTTAAATGGCCTGTTCCCATCAATACTTCCCTTATGACTTTTTAATCTTTATATAACAAGACCAAGTTAATTTATTTCTTATAAAAGAACACAGTGGGTTATGCAGATATTCCATTAATAAGGCCTTACATTTAAATATTCATTTACTAAATAACACCTTCTAGTCCTTGTGCCTTTGGAGGATTTCTAAGTGCAGTGATAAATGAATACTGTGGACGTTTTTTAAGTAGTCTATGACTGCTGAATCTGCAGTCTTCTATGTGCTGAAGGGCTTGTTGGGAGGCAGCAATGAGTTAGAGTGACAAAGTTTAAATATGCATGCATCCTCTTTTATCTGTTCCTATAGTTATTTGCTCCTTTTTTCAATACTTCTGTTTTAGGCTTGGAGTGTTTCAGTATCTGTTACTTAAACGTGTTACTTTTTGCTCAGGCTTCTATTTCTGTTTTCTTTCCACTGGATTATTTGTTTCCCTTTGCATAAAAAGTGAGAATTACTCAAGAAAAATCTATAACAATAGTGGCTCAATATGTGATAAATTCAGCTCATGTAGCGGGTGAATGGCTGGGTTGCAGTTATTTTAGAATTAAAAGGTGAAGCCACAAGCTCGCAAATCTATATTTACAATAACAATGATAATGTACCATGACATTCTGAAACCCACGTAATCGATTTCAGGGTCGCAGAACTGGAGCCTATCCTGGTGGCACAGGACTCAAGGCAGGAAACAGGACCTATTCATGCACACACTCACATGTATGCCAAATTGTACTCTGTAAATATGGCACTAAATCCAGAGACCCCAGAGGAAAACCCACACAGACAAGTGGTGTATCCAGCAGGGGGCTATCGCTCCGTGTCCAGCAGGGTTTGCTCGTTCCATGGGAATGAGGTCTTTTTGTGATTGTGGCATGTTACCTAACCCGAATCTATATAGATATAACTTAAAAGATCATACCCATCCCTAGTGATACGGAGGTAAGAAATCACAAAGGAGAAATAAGTTTGTTTAATGTCGGCTTACACTGCAGATAGTACGAAGACGAATGAAGCCAGTGGCAAGACCTGGACGGGAGTGGGGACCCAAGGAGTAGAGCCTGTCGGTGTCGTCATTGCGGATGCGGAAAGCATTTTAAGGAACAGGTGGTGACACCTTTCATCTATTGGTTGGCTTCAAAGGTGTGCCAGGCAATGTTCCAAAGCTTTATACTCTTTCTTTACGTGTGGGGACCCCTTCAGATGAGCATGGAATTCCAAACAAGGCAACGATGCTTAAACAAGGATACTATTCCATGCTGACTTAACAGACAGAAATAGCACTCGTCTACAGCATCTCACAGCCTGACTGCACACTGTCCATCTGTCCTAATCTATCTGCTTGCCTGGCAGTGAGCCCCTATGCTTAATCTCGCTATGTGTCACCTGTGCATGTGAGCAGAAAAAAAGAAGATTTTATAAAATAGATTTGCACAGAGCACAGTGACATATCAAAGTTATGCTTACAAGGGAAAAAAGAGAAAATGACTAAGTGTAGGATTGGAACCCAAGATGCTTGATTGATAAAGCAGTAGTACTACTCAATGCACCACCATGACACCCACACAACAACAAAATCAGGTTGTAACATGACTAACCACCAAAACCAACAAAATCAGTTCGCATTAAAAGTCAAACAAAATTAATCAAGCTACAGTACAGATGGTAAAGCCAAAGGAAATGTTCATACTAAAGTTGGGGAAGAGAAGTGGTGGTGTTACATGTCCCAAGCATAAAAGAGGTGGCATGTCAATATGTTAGCTTTAGGAAATAAGGTGACACACATAGTCTGTGGAGACATGCTTTCCCAAAAGATTAAACTGGTGAAAGAACAAAGGTATTATTGATTAAAGAAGGAGAAATAAATATTTTGAAAAGAGCTTCTGTCGAGGATGGGTGAACGTGTGCTTCACCATTTTCTTAAAAGTTTTGGAATTGGCACTCTTCTCATTGAAAAAGAGTTCCAAATGATGCACCAATTTAATTATATAAAGATCAGAAGCAGACAAATCAATTTATATTTATAATATGATAGCTGTCCCCCGCAGCTCCGCCCACATAGAAGTGAAATAGGACAGTGAGGAGGGCCCTGACGGCTCCCCACTCCTGACGTCACACTTCCCCCTCCCCTCGGCCCGCAGCCTCTGTCTCGGATTAGCGCGAATGTTATTGTTCATGCAAGCGAACTATTATGAGAGAAGTATGCAAAATCAACCAGAATGTTCAAGCAAATTCTAGAAAAAAGCCAGATCTAAATCTGTTAAGTAGTTCTCTCGTTCGCTAGCTAAGCAGATGCAAGATATGCTCTGAGGCTGGCGTGTGAGAGAAGAGGGCCTGTCCCCCTCCCCTCAGCCTGCTGCGTCTGTCTCGGATTCATGCAAATAAATCGGTGCCGCAAGCGAACTATAATACTAAGCATGATGAGAGATGTCACAAAATCATCTGTAATGTTCAAGCAAATTATACAAAAAAACCCGATCTAAATCCATTAAGTAGTTCTCTCATGAAAAGCAGATAGACAGACAGACATTGAATTTTATATATAGAGAGATGGCCAATGCAAAAGATCCTGGCTTCTAAACTGGCCTGATGGTATCAACTGACTCCTTTGATGCACCTTAACCCAAGGACCCCCCCCCCCCCAACCACCAAGCCTCCTGCCATCTAGTTTGTTGGGCTCCTATAACTTTAATGGATCAATTTAACGATGGATTTTAAGGGTGCCTTCTCACTGCTATAGGAGACTGAATTTAATTATTTCCTGGTCATTGTCTGTAAGCAATTCCATGTTCACTTTGGGTATTCTGGTATATGTTATCAGAAAGTGTGCATGATTGTGCCTAGTGATGGACTGGCACCCTATTCATAGTTAATTTATGATTCACATGTAAAGATGCCAGGGCAGGCTTCAGCGCTACTTGACCCTGTGGTGCAAAATCAGATTTAAATATAGGTCAATAGTTGGACCTACAAGCCTGATTCCAAAACAACATCAAATTTATAAAAAAAATACAATTATATATTTTTAAAATATCTGCAATGCCAAAACTAAGGAAGCTTGAAAATTACATGCAACCAAGTCTTCTGCTTAAACAGAACTTAATATGACACCATAAAATGAATTAGACTCATTTATCATTTGTCTGTAACGTGGACTTGATCTGTATGTATGACCATTTTTACGTAAATGCTGTGATTCATTATGTTTATTCATGTGATAAATTGGTCTCAACCATGAATAGATTTCCATGCTGTATAAGTCCAGACCAACCATATACTTAATTTACACAGCACAGTAATGGGTTGTGCAGACTTTGTCTCCCACGTTGTCACCACAGTTCATTCCTTGCTCTTACATAAAAAAACTCAAATTAAAACATTGCATTCACTTTAGCAATAGAACACATTTACAATAAATCATAAACATTTAGTCCAGTACTCAAATTATGATTTACAAATGTATGGCAAACCTTTCATTAGTTCATTTAGCTAATGTGCTCGTCTTACAATGGCTTTAATTATTATTATTTTTTGCAGATGTAATCAATTAGCACATATGTTTTGCACAGACGCATAATGACTCATCAAGCATAAATAATTAATGACAATGGAAAATCTTGTGCTGTTATGAGAGAATGTGGCTTTCAGTTGAGAACAAGAAGTTAAGCGTTACACTGATCCATTTGTAAACTGCGCTGAAAAGACTGATTAGCTGCCAAGAGAGAGATTTGGTTTCTGTAACCCAGCATTAATAGAACCACGTGCCAGACTTCGAAGGTTCATCTGGGATTTTTTGCTATAGTGGAATTCAGTTAGAGATTTGAGAGTTCTAGGATATCAGTTTTTTACCAAAGAAACTGATCGACTAATGCCAGGTTGCACACTATTGTTTTATGTGGCACACAAATGATGGTAAACATGAAGCAATGTTTTGATGATGTTATGGTGCCACTTGAGTGTCTTATGAAGACCCCTTTTCTGCCCAGAATGTGTAGTTGGGCCTATTGGTCCAAATATATAGCCTGTTGCATGAGTTGTGTGCCTCAGCCAAGAATCAGAACAAATCATGCAAGCTTTACCAGCAACCAGAGCTCTACACATTTAAAATTAAAGGGGTGCCCATGCCTTCAAGGGTTTGTTTTTTAATCACAGTTTCAAAAAAATACTGTAATGTTAATTATATGCCTAGAACTATGGAAGAATGCATGAATTTGCTTTACTATGGACACATATACTCTCCAAGGCTGCATCGTGCCATGCACCAAGTGTGACTTTATGCGACCCCACTATGGATTGAATTCAATAAAAGAACAGCAGGATATCTTTTTTCCATTGCTAAACCACCTTTTATTTATCAGTTATGAAGATTAAAATTGAGTGCATTTGAAAGAATTCAGTTTCTAATTGTTCAAAAATGACTTGATGCTTTTTCATTTTTGTGAATATACAGAGAGATTCTAATGGGCATGGCCCCCGAGTTATGATGTGTCACTCACGTAGTAATGAAGCAATAGAAATAAAATAAATACAGCGTATGCCTTGATAGATGTGTAAACGATCCAGTCACATTCGGTGTTGGAAATGGTTGTCTTCATTTTGCAAACACAGATCAACACAGCGCTCCATACCGATACAAGTATCCATAAGCATTGTAGGGGTGATGGCAGCAATTTCCTGTTCAATGTTTCGCTGTAATTGTTCCAGTGTACGAAGCCTGTTCTTATAGACTTTTCCTTTCAGCGCTCCCCAAAGGAAGAAATCTGGAGGTGACAGGTCTGTGGTTATAGTCCTTTTGAAATGACCTGATTGCCAAAAATTGATTCAATTTGTGCCATCCTGCGAGCTGACATGTGACAGGTTACCCCATCTTGCTGGAAATAACCTTCACTGATTTCACGGTCATCCAGTTCATTCACAAAGAAGTGAAAAAGAGTGCCATGCCTCACTCGTTTGTATGTTTATCCAGGAATACTGAGATCTTTATTTCGTTTGGATTGCTTTATTATTAAGACTGTAATACATCATAACTTGGGGCTTAACCTATTAGAATCACCCTGTATTTGCAAATTGGGAAACCATACTTGCCTAGTATGAATGAGTTTATATATGGACACCTTGTATCCTATGCAGCAGAGACTCTGCATCCCTGAATCCCTGAACTTCATAATCCCGTTCAACATCAAATTTATTTTTACATGTACAGAATACAGTAAAATTCTTCCTTGAATGTCTGATCAACATACAGCATCTCACCACATTCCTGGGTTAGGTATTCCTAGTCAGACCTGAACCATACAGTGCCTTGAATGTTTTCAGAAAACAATAGCAAAGTATAATTAGTAAAAAAGAACCAAATAGGTCAACCACAAAGGGTATCGTGGAGAAGAGCAGGCAAATGATAGAAGGTGTAGGTAGCATGCCTGAAAGAATACAGATGTCAGAGTGTTACAGGAGTAAAATGCGTAAGAGAAGAAGGGAGAGTGCTGATGAATCAGGGTGCAACAGGGTTGTAAAAACTGACAAGTGGAAAGCATTTCAGTTAATGTGGGGGTCGGAGGGACTGACGAGGCTATTTTTTGACAAGGATGTCTGATAAATGTTAACTAGATCCTTGGATAACCTTGTTCTTTATCATGTAACAGTTTTCTTGTGTGTTTAGTGTCATTGTCTGGTTGTACCTTATAATCATTAGAGTAAAGAGTCTGAATAAGTACTAGAAACCTATGGAATACCTGGAAAGGAGCACCTGATACAGAGGCACAATAACAACTAAAAAGGAAGGGGTTGATCATAACTAAAAGGGTGAAGGTGCAGCAGCAAAGAAGAGGAAAAGAGAGGCAAGGAACAGCACTAGAGAGAAAGCTGCAGATATTATGGGGAAAATGACACTGCCTGCTGGAGGAATCAGCTAAACTCTGAGAGCTAAGTTATAGCCAATTTTATCTCATAAGGACCTGGAAATAGTGATCCATGCTTTTATCATCTCTTGGCTTGACTACTGTAATTCCCTGTATATGGTATAGGGCTGTCCACACATTCTAGACTTCAAATGATTCAGAATGCAGCTGCTAGACTTTTAACTGGTACAAAGAAAAGACAGCATATCGCTCCTGTTCTAGCTCATTTGCACTGGTTGCCTGTGAAATACAGAATTGATTTTAATATTTTGCTCTTTGTTTTTAAAGCACTTAATAGATTAGCCCCTCAGTACATGTGCTGTTTCCGTATTCAGCCTCCCGATCACTTAGGTTATCCTCACAACAGCTCCTCTCAGTTCTTCGTTCACGTCTCAAAACCAAAGGCGACCGGACGTTTTCAGTAGCTGCCTCAAAACTTTTGAATGGTCTTCCCCTTAACATTAAGTCCTGCCATAATATTGATGAGTGTAAATCTAAATTAAAGACCCACCTTTTTCTCTTGTTTTCATTTCAGTTTGAGGTTCTCCTAGGGTTTTTGTTATTTCACTAATATGTTACTTTTAATTTCATTTTAATAACTCTTACCCTCTTCTTTTTAATCTATTGTTTATTGTATTACATTTAGTTTCATTTTAATTTTATTTTAATTTTCTTACTTCTTTTATGTATGTTTTCAGGTTATTTTATTTCTATATTTTATATTTATATATTTATAAATTTTTGCCATTTATGTAGTATTTGGTATTTAATTCTTTTTAACTGGAAAGTACTTTGGGTCAAGTTCTCCTGTTTTTAAATATGCTAAATAAATAAATGACTTGACGTGACTTGAACCCAAGTTCATTTTCATGGAAGGCAAGTGGACTTGGCAATATAGAGGGTCCTTTTTCCCTTTTTATAGAGAACATAGGTGGCTGCAGTGGGCTGGCGCTCTGCCCAGGGTTTTTTTCCTGCATTGCGCCCTGTGTTGGCTGGGATTGGCTCCAGCAGACCCCGTGACCCTGTAGTTAGGATATAGTGGGTTGGATAATGGATGGATGGATAGGAGGTGGCCTGACATTCCTGTATGAGGAGGCGGTAGTACAGATGTTTCTCAATATTGAGATATGGCTTACCATAACCCTTGCATTAACAGATATTAAAAAAAAAGCAATAATTCCTCTAATGGACATTTAAAGGACTCTTTTTCTCACACTTAGTTAATCTTTTAAGGTAACTGTTATTTGTGTATTCATGTTTTTTTAGTGGAGCATTTTGTGTTGTAATCTTGTTGTGTGGGGAGTGCACTGCAGCATGGGATTTTTATAAATAGATTTACTTGTTGGGTGTTGCTAAGGTCAGAGTCAGCGCCACGTTCCCTGGTTGCTTCCAGGACTTGATTATTTACTTAAAATCACACTTTGTCATGGACCTGTTATCACACAGCTCCCCCCCACAAGCTGCTAGTTACACATGAAGGCTCCACACTCCTCCCAGTCCAGTGCAACTGGTGGCCAAGATCCGTGGTGTGGCCCTAGCACTGCAATAAAATTATAAAAGAACTGAAAAAACAAACTCCTCAATGAAACAAAACCCAAGCTCCCCTTTTTTAAAAAAGAACATTAAGAGAATATGAACTTCAAAGTGACAATAAAATCAGTAATAAATAGTCCATTTAAAATTCATTTACATTTACATTTACATTTACAACATTTAGCAGACGCTCTTATCCAGAGCGACTTACAACAGTGCGTAGTAGTCTACGACTGTTCTTCAGTCTTTAAGGCTAGGATTAAATCTACTGTCATTAAACAAGTTACCGCTGACCAAGTTGTACACAAAACCATGCTAGAAGAAAATAATAGTAAGTTGTTAGTACTAGGAGTTAGTACAAAAATTTTTTTTTTTTTTTTTTTTTTGAGAAAAGGGTAGAAAAAAAAAGTATGGGGACTAGTGCTGTTTAAAGAAGTGTGTCTTCAGACGACGTTTGAAGACAGTGAGGGTCTCCACTGTTCGTACAGCAAGAGGAAGTTCGTTCCACCACTGAGGAGCCAACACTGTAAAGAGTCTTGATTCATGTCGTCCTCTTCTTTTAAGTAAGGGTGGTTCGAGACGAGCAGTGCTTGATGTTCTGAGAGAGCGAGAAGTGACACGCTGCTTAACCAGTGCTGATATGTAAGGTGGTGCAGTTCCAGTTTTGGCCTTAAAGGCAAGTGTTAGGGTTTTGAACCTGATGCGGGCAGCCACAGGGAGCCAGTGCAGGTTCCGCAGCAGAAGTGTAGTGTGTGAGAATTTGGGAATATTAAAAATGAGTCTTGCAGCTGCATTCTGGATCAATTGAAGTGGTCGTGTTGCCTTTAGTGAAAGTCCAGACATCAGAGAGTTGCAGTAGTCCAGCTTAGAGATGACCAAGGTCTGGACGAGAAGCTGAGTAGCCTCTGTAGTGAGAAAGGGGCGGATTCTCCTGATGTTGTAAAGAAGATATCTGCAGGACCTGGAGAGGTTGCTGATGTGTGGAGAAAAAGACAATTCTTCATCTAGAGTGACACTAAGACTTCTTGCCGTTTTTGAGGGGACGATAACCGAGTTGTCAAAAGAGATTGCAAGGTCAAGATTCGGAGATGAGTTGCCTTTGATGTACAAGAGTTCAGCCAAGTTCATAATTCTAAAAAGTCCTCTTTAGGCTTGGGAATGTGGGTTCATTAAAACAGTCAGGCACCAGTCCCACTTGCTGTTCTTTCTTCTGCTCTTCGTTCCTCACCACCATTGGCTCATCCCACCTCTTTGTGACAGTCCGTGTTGGCTCTGTGCTTACCGGTTGTTTCTGGGACTTCATTATTTATTTAAAATCAACCTCTTATCACAGGTGTATTATACAGTATTTACAATAACAGCTTTGTTTCCAGTCATACATCTTGTCCTTATTTTGTGGCTAGTAGGGAAGTAGTGTTGGTCACTTGCACTCTGGATCATTTTTTCTTTTTTTTTTTTTTTGCTGCCATTCTACAAATCGATAGTGCAAATTGTAATCATGACGTCCCAGGGCAAGAAAAGGATCTTGGGGAGCGGTACAATCATCACCCAAGAATAGCAACTAACACTGGCAGCTGGAAGGACTATCCTATAAATAGGGCTTTCTGGGTATAGTGAAACAAGATAACCTCACTGTATCTGTGTCTCCTGTTCTTGACATCTCTCAGGGCACCACAGCCAAATGAGCAACCCACTGGACAACAAGAGCTGTAGTGTGAGATATGATACGGCAGTTAAACAAAGATGGCAATGAAGGAAAGATGATGATATCATGTTGGAGAAAAGTGAGGCGTAAAGTAGTCTGACTGGATTGAAAATGATGGGAATATCAGATGACACATGAAGCTGTTCAGGGTCACATAGCAAAGATCGTTAAGTTAAGGTATTTACACGTAGAGTGTAAGGCATCCACAAAATGCAAAGGATTCATTTGACTAGCCATAAATGCTTTACTTCATTGTTGGTATCTCTTCATTAGTGTCTGTTCATAATTAAGAATTAAATGTCACTAATCTTTAAGCAAATGAAACAGGTCACCCCTCAGGACAAAGTAATACAGTGGCCTCATACCAGTCCCTTGGGACCTTTGCCACACATCACATTACTGAGCTGTTGCCTAGGCTGTCATCTAGAGGAGTTCTTTGATGTGCTCCCCGCTCATAATATATGGCACCTTTTATGCCCTTGCATTGATTTTTCTGGTGATCTCAGTGATCTCAGTGATCTCTTTACCCCTTGGTGAAGTAAGTAAAGTATTGCCAGTATAGATTAGGAAGAGAGATCATTTTTATTTCTCTTCAGTGCACATTTGTTGGTAAATTCAAGTTCCTGAAAATCAAAAACATTTTCTTTTAGATCATATGAATTGCTAAATTGGGTTCTTCAGTGAACTGATTATTTCTCTACTTCACAACATTCTACACACAAACGAATGCTTTACATAAGGTATGGCTCAATTTTGCACATTAAATGCTTGGTTGATGCATCATAACCCCCAATAATCATAGTCTGAATTAAGCTGGGTAGAGCATATTATGTTATATTGAATTGAATCTTCCCTACATCACTATGTGTTTCTGAATGCCGGGCTGATGCTAGTAATCCCCAATACAACATGTGAAAGTGGACCAAAAGTATGAAGCACAAAGTAGGCCCCTTAGGTTAAATTCTTGTGTTATAGTGGCAGCGCCAGTCCAAAGGTTGCAAGAGGAAATTGCTTTTGCGTCTTTGTCAGCGAGAGAATGGCGAAAACAGAAGCATTGTACACATCAGGCAGTGTTGCTAGGATAAACATTTTTATGTATTCGATTTCACCATCAGATTGATGGTTTGACATTTGTTCAGTAAACATGAAAATCTCTTACTGCTAAGGTAAAATAAATATGCTGTGTTGAATGAGGTAAAGCACATGATTTTCATTTTCTTAGCAGGCTGACAAAGAGATGCACATCCTTCCTTGCAGGAGGAGTTTTACTTAAATCTTGACATAAGTAAAAGCTTTTTTTTTTTTTGTAGACTGATTAGAAAATAAATGTTATTAGCACATGGTGTCCTCTGCTGCTGAGACCTTTCACGTAAGTGTCAATGTGCTGGCAAATGTTCTTTGAAGCATGCAAAACGATGAAACTTAGCTAGCAGATGTTAATGGAATTGTGAAGACAGCACTAAACCAGTCAGTACAGCAAAGGAGGGAAATTGAGCAGTAGAGTAAGTAAAAGGCAACATGACTTTGGTGTTTCAGCACTTTACTTACTAAATAATTATTAAGTCCAATTTGACTATATATATTTAACCATCCATCCATTTTCTAAACCCACTTGTTATGCAGTCTTGCTTGGCAGCAAGGCAGAAACCTGTTCGGAAGTGGAGTCAGTTCATTACTGGGCACACTCACACAAACACCCACACTCACTCACGTTGAGCCGATCTCGAGTCACTGATTCACCTCACCTTCATGTCCTTGGAATTTGGTGGGAAAACCAAGAGTGTCGGTGGAGAAGACCACTTGGATATCAGGCGAATGTGTAAAATCCACAAGGGCAGTGGACTGTGGAGCTAACAACTGCACCACCATACCATCCAAAATAAATGACACATTCATTTTCTTTAAACCTGCTTATTCCAAAAACATTTAAGATATTTCTCAGTTAAGTATTGTTTATTAAATGTGAGGAAAGGTCTGACATAACATATTTTGATTATAGCTTTTACATCAACATAAGCAGATATGTCTGTATGGTTTTGTACTCTTTTATTATCCAATATTTGGATGTGTGTAATTTTTATTTTAATTCATGCATCGGTTTGCACTTGTTATTCATATCTCTAGAAGTGTGTACTTTATGTGTAGCATTTCCACTTGTCCACTACACAATATTTAGCCCTTTATTATACTTACAACTTTTCTGAAAAGTCTCCTTCATCATACTTAAGTTGCCCATTGTAAAATATGTATGTGAAGCCGCTCAACAAGTGGGGCAGACCCATGGCTGTCAGTGAGATGGATCAAAGTATACAGAACAAGGTAAACTGGACAAGAGGTTAGCAAGATTCCTCTGATGTAAATGCAAGTGCTTGATCTTTCTGTCACAAGAATATCATTTTAGCACAGAACCTGTGCTACCAAGCATTCAAAGAACAAGTGGCTCTGATCTTATCATAAATCAACCTTCACTGTCCCTGGAGAGCCTGCTTCCAGATTTCAGCATCTCAAATGTTGCTCAAAGCAAAGGGTAAACTCTGCAAACAGATCCATTGCAAAGGGAACTAACTTAAAACAAGTATGACACAGACAGTTACCTATGGTTACCTTATATAGAAGACCAAAAATTGTTTGGTGGAATTTTTTTTAGTAGAAACAAAGATGTTTTTCTTTCTTTTTAATTTCTTTTTAGTCATTCTGGTATGAGTTCAAACCCAGAGTGTGTGTGTATACATATCTATCTATCTATCTATCTATCTATCTATCTATCTATCTATCTATCTATCTATCTATCTATCTATCTATCTATCTATCTATCTATCTATCTATCTATCTATCTATCTATCTATCTATCTATCTATCTATCTATCTATCTATCTATCGGCCCATAAGTCAGGTTAAATGACTTGTGGCTGGGATTGAAAAGGCACCTTACAGTTCAAAGTCCAATGCAATTGCCACATTGTCACACTGCCTGCATGGGTATTTTGCTGTTGAAAACATAAAGTCTAGGAATATTCAACTTTCTTGTTGTGTGAACGTAGTACAGTTTATGAAACATAGGGATAATATCCACAGCAACCTGTTGAAGGCATTGAGATGAAAGCCATATGGGGCAGTCTGAAAAAATCTGGAATGATTGCCCTGTACATAATCTCAACTAATGTCAAATACCATCCTTTTCTGAAAGAAAATGGGCCATCACAATCATTTTTTCCCCATTCCTTCTAATGTTATAAATGCCTCTGACTCTGAACTAATGAAAGTCATTTTTATAAAATCAAGAATCAGGCAGATGCTGCCCCCACCTTCATGTCTTAGATATATGTGTTATGACTTGCAGTCCCTTCTGGTTGATATTTGTAATAGGCCTCTGTCCAGGCATTAGGGAGTATTTTTCATATTAGGTTTTATAGCTGCTGGTAAGTAAGTCAGGATTAAGCTTGGGTTAGACACATGCCCAAAGAAATCTCTCAGTCCAAAAAGGTTTGTTTTAAAAATGTTTAGTGAAAATTCAAGCAAACAATCCACACGAGAATAGAGAAGAGTTGTTACACACATAGAATAAAAGACAAAAAAGAAAAATGTTTCTTCTTCTTAAACTTTCTATACTTAAGGAGGAAATTATTTCACTAAGCTTTACTTTACATTCAGCATGTTCTAAACATACGGCTCTACACACATAATTGAGCACGTTAAGGCAAGATTTGAAGCCATGTGCCTTCGATGCTTTAGCTACGACAAGGCAAGTCACTAACTGAGACTAATCTATGGTCAGAGGGACAAGAAATAGTTAGTATATACCAATTCAATTCAGCTCCCATAGACTATTCACAAATATATTGGAAAACATTTAATATAACTTAGATAACTAGCAATAGGTGTGCTGTCTTTGCACGTGTATATGTGCACAAATAAATATCCATTGTCAGAAACTCCATTCTGAGTCATAACAAGATTTGGGGAAGCCACCCGTATATTTGGTATCCTGACTGCAAAGTTGCAAAAATATAAATAGCACAGATGTGCACAAAACCGAGTCCAAAACAGAACTGAGGGAAGAGGGAAAAGGTGGAGGCTTTTAAAGGGGAAGACAGGAAGTGAGATCAAAGGGGTCGGGCTCATGAAGGTCCTCAGCCATAGGTTCGAGCGAGATCTTCTTCCATAGGCTCGGACCCGGAAGTGACGTCAAGAGGGCCAGGTGGAATCTCCCATGAATGGTCTGCAGGAATGGGAGAAAAAGAGTCAATGCACTCTGCCACATCCTGGTTTGATTCGGAATTGCCCTTACTCAAGCCCTTTAGCTGCTTCCGATGTGCATATGTAACACCATCCATTCATTTTCTAAACCTACATATCAGAGCAGGGTCACAGAGAAGCTGGAGCCAATCCCGGCAAGCATCAAGTGTAACGCAGGAACAGTTATTGGACACGGTGCCAGCCTGTTACAGGGTGAACACAAACACACACCAACACACATAAACACATCAAGGGCCAATGTAGCATCGCAACTTCTGTATGTCTTTGGACTGTGTGAGGAAAGCCATGCAGACTAGGGGAAAACATGCAAACTAAATGCAAGAAACAAGTGTGACTTGAACACTCGAATACTGCACCAATAATTATGAGAAGGTATATTAAATAAATTATGTTAAAAAAAACAGACATTTAAATAAAATGTAACCAGTTACATTGAACATTCTGCATTTGGCCTCCTAGAGTTGGACTGCAACTGTGAACAACTTTTAAGAATTATTATGACAAACACTAAAATGGAAGGACACCACACACATAAGGCTACAGGTAAAGCCTTGCGGACACTTTTATTACTATTGTAAGTTTTAAACTGACTTGCTACCTGAACTTGGCTAATATGCCACAATGTAATATTTAGGATGGTTAGAATGGGCTTGAGAAATTGCATCTTCATGGATGTGAATAGCTTCACATGAGGCATAACTGAAAAGTTTCATCTTTTTGTAGTAGATTTACAGCAATATCCAGTCCTTGCTAATCTGTTTATTCATGCACAAAAGATGTAAGAAGACATAACAAAAAAGAATATATCAAAGAAGATGACACAGACATATTTATTTATAGGTAAACTTTTATCATTTTATAATCCTGATCAGCCTTTCACTTTCAAAAACAAAGCATTTCTCGCCTCACTGCAGTAAATTTACAGATAATCCTGTAAGCACTGACCTTTTCCTACAATTACACCAAAGTATTAATGTTTTAGAACATGAATACAATACAGTCTCTGTTAGTAAATGAATGTATGAAAGCAAGTGAAATGCTGCCTCTGTAGGGCAGCAGAGTGCTTAATGCTGTTGCCTAAGACCTCTGATTTGCCTGATTACTTTCTATATGGACTATGCAATGTCTCCCATATCTGTCAAAGACTTGCTTGGGAGCCTAAGCTGTCATTTTGTTGTGACCATTTCTATTGTCCAATCAAAATTTAAAAATGAACAAGGTGGAGTGAAATCCTGTCGTACATCAGTGCGCACCGTCATGCCTTCACATTCATTGTCACCAATTTCACTCAGGTGGATGAAGCTCAGTGTTATTGTTCTCTGTGTAGATTTTGCTGATTAATTCTTGCTTTAACATGCACCATCTATGGCAGATTGGTTGCTGCACACCGGCTGAGTAAGTTCACTTTAGCCATGTTCTTACTCATTGCATGATTCAGTGATGAAGAATAACGCAGGTCACCTTATAGGAGTTGTTTTAGGATGAAAAACCAAAAATAAAGCAAAAAAAAAAAAACCTGAAAAGCAGGAACTGCAGCCTAATGGCTAAGATAAAAGACTGCCATATCAATCCCTGCTTATGACTCACTGCGTGACGCTTAGCGAGACATGTAATGTACCAGTGTTTCATAAAATACAAATGTTGTTGTGTTACATTTTCTTCTTGTAAAGCATGTTGAGAGCACTTACCACAGAAAAGTGCAAAAGCTAATTAATAGACAGGGGAAAATAACATTAAAAATGCCACGTGGGACTGACAGGATTGTGAGGTTATTCTGAGGTGACTTTGGTACTGCTGCATATCTAACAATGCATAGTTTATACTAGCACAAAGCCACTTGTTTTATGCTTTATAACTTCATTAAGCTGAAGTTTTATTGTACCCCATTAGGCATCACTCAGAAATTAAAGGAAACTGCTCTGTTATCCATATAAAGAAAGTGTGACTGCCATAGATTTCTCTTTCTGACACACAGGAGTTTATTTATTAATTCACTATAAATCAATCCACAGCAAGAGACTTCTTCAAAATTCTTTGGTCCTATTGAGTTCAGCTGGTCTGTGTAGCATCTCTTGGTGCCACTCTATATCTTTTCACTTCATCTAGTAGGATGTTTCCCCAGAGTCTGTCTTATCACAGGTATGCCTGCCATGTGGTAAAGTTTCTTCTACTACCTGTTCATCCAGGAGGCAAACAGACTGAAAAGGGCTGGGTGGTCATTGCTTCCAGATAATTCTGACTTCCTTCCTAGCTGTGTCTTTCTTTGTTGACTTTTAGACTTCTTTTTAAAAGAGAATTGAGATATATAGAGCACTTGACTGTTTTCCAAGGGTCTTTCCCGTGCTTTTAGTTTAGAATTAATGAGGATTAGAAGTGAACTGTGAAAAGAGTTACAGCAGTAAATGTAACTTACACTTTATAATATTTCATAATCTGGACATTGTGGTCGAATAAGGCAGCAAAATCTATTATTATTATTATTATTATTAGTAGGGGGTTTGCCCCCTGCTCGCTTCGCTCTCCAAACCCCCCGGCCAGCACTACGCGCCAGCCACTTCGCGTCTCTGCCGCTCACGTTGTGAAGAAGGGGGCTGAACGCACCCCAAGGAGGTGCAGTCGATCCTCCGAAACCCCCTCTTAAACGGTGATACAATGGGAAACAAATACAGTTTTTTTTTACCTCCTCTTTGCTCGATCAGCTGCTGGCTTGCTGCTGCTGCCGTGCCACGTGATCTGCATGTCGTGAGGCGCTTTGAATGTTTAAAAACCTGTACAGCAGCTGTCCTACTCTTTGTCTTTTATTTCCAGCCCCAAGCGTGGTTAAATCTCTTGGCACAAAGACTCGTCTTGTTGGACGTGAGTTCTTGAAATTTTTTAGTTTATAATTTGAATATGGAATAAGAAACTGAAAATCTAACAACATCACATTAAAGTTCGATAAATTCTGAAACTAATTATACCAAACATATATATGTAGGTTTTAAAATAAGCCCGATTTAAAGCATGACAAAAAAGTGACATAAAGTTGTTGCACAAAATCGTTGCACTTTTAGGCTTAGGATTTTATATAGAGAGAATAGATTATTATTAATGCAGGTTCCCACAGGTAAATGTTTGGGCACCAGCCTGGTTCCCCCCATTTAATTCATTCACAAAAATAAGGAGAAAAAGGCAGCTTTACACATGACCAAAAACAACAAAATAAATAGCAAAAATAAGGAAAGCTGTCTGTGATAATGTCATTGTGCCAAGTGATAGGGAGCTCCGTTCTATGGGACAGTCTTTTCACAACTGATCGCCTCCTTATGGCAATGGCAGTCTTTATAGATGGGAGACCGGAAAGGGCTTGGTCATTTGCTCTCACTGGGCATCTTCTCAGTTCTGTGGATGAAGAAAAGAAGAGAAGGTTAGTGCAAGTGCCCCTTCTAGACCCGGAGTGGTGGTATAGCTTTAGATGAGACCGGAGAGTGATCCACAGATGTGCCTGTGTGACAGTTGTATATCAATATAAACTGCTTGTCCTCATATGTAATTAAAGATCTGAATCTCTTATGGATGCAATTTTGGTACATTGCATTTCCTCAACCTTGAATTAATGTAATAACTGTGATATTTTCCTAATTATGGAGATATATAATTTACTTCTTTGCAGTTTGAGTGATTACCATACATGTATTGCATTTTCATCATTTCCATTGTAAACAGAAATCATCATTTCATAGAAGAAAATGGTTTTATTCTGTAATATGTCACCAGGGGCCTCATGTATAAACGGTGTGTACGCACAAAAATTTTGCGTATGAACGTTTCCACGTTCAAATCGCGATGTATAAAACCTAAACTTGGCGTAAAGCCACACACATTTCCACGGTAGCTCATACCCTGTCATACGCAAGTTCTCCTCTCGGTTTTGCAGACTGCGTCAAAGCAGTGCTACTGTTCCTGTGTGGTTATCCTTTCTTTTTCAAATCCACATCCCTGACGCGGATTTATAAATACACTGAAATTAACCGCATATTGTTTATTAGTTTAATGCATCTGATTGTAATTAACCTGTAACAATATAATGGTCCACAGAATGGTCAAACTATTCCAAATGCCATAACTGCTTTAGCGTTGTTACTCTCACTGCACCTTCTTCTTCTTCTTTCAGCTGCTTCCGTTAGGGGCTGCCACATAGGATCATCTTTTTCCATATTACTCTCACTGCACCACTCGGAGTATTTATATCACTGTATCTGAGTGTGAATCACAGCTGTACAGCAGCTGATCGGAAAGAGAATTATCGGTATACAGCATCAAGCACACGCTGCCTCAGCCATTCGCTATTTGAACTGCTCTCATCCGACAAACGCTTCAAAGCCTTTCCTGTACAGACCTCGCGGTGCACAAACAGTTTCATCCCAAGAACTATAAATGCACTCAATCAGTCCATCAAGTGCTCCTTGTAGAACTGTTTGTACTTATAAGTACAATTACCTCACTGTAAACTTGTGATACAGTTATAATATTGCACAACCTGAGCCACTTTATAAAGTGGGTATTTACATATGATGACAATATCATTTTTAAGATGAAATGCAGCAAAATATGTTTATTATATTATACAGATAAAACTTTAACTTTAACTACACGGTGCCGCAGTGCTTAGTGAGGAGCTGGAGCTTTGTTCACGGATTGTTCCTGCCTCGCGCTGTATTCTTGCTATGGCTGGCGCGACACTGGAAGGATAGATGGACAGAATAATTAAGCATTACAAAGATATTTCAATGTTCCTGTAAAGTTTTGAAGAATTGGCGTTCTAAGCTTACAGATGGCTTAACGTCTATTACAGAGCTGATTGTGTGGCAGTTGGGTATTTGGAGAAAGAAAAGGAAGGACAGGAATTGGGGGTTAGTATGTTTGAAAGAGACAGTACTGCTGCAATAAAGTATTTCATCGAAGGTCACGTATGGTGCAGCAAGCATCTTGCGTGAGACATGAACAATCGCTGCGCCACCGTGTTCCCATGTTTAATAACATGCTTTAACTCCTATCATCATGAAAATGATATCACAAATACTTCTCAATATTTTAATTATTCAGAGAGCTGTAATATTACGAATGTAATGGATTCTGTGTCCTGTCGGAGGAAGAGAAAGCCCGGAAGCACATAGTGATTCACACACATAGAAGGTCAAATACAATACAAAGCATTTAACGTGCTACTTTAGTTACGATGGGATTTGAGAAACTAGTAAATTAAATGATTTTAAGATGAAGTTTATGATGTTCTACTTTAATGACAAAATAAACTACGTGATTAAAGTGGAAATTTCGAGATTAAAGTTGACATTTCATGCTTTTTTCACACTGTGTGTCTTTTTTTTTCTCTGTACCCTAAAATGCTTTCATATGACACTCAGATGGTGGGCTATGACTCGCCTTTTCACGGCGACTTTGATATGTGATAACTTCTTTTTTATTTGAGGCACTATGCGACTTTGTGAACTTGAGCTTTCGAGTTTCTCTGACACTCTATGTCATTCGATCAACTTCCTTTTGTTGTTTAAACCACTGTTTAAATCAACAAATAGTATGTTTTTCTTTGCCTCCACTTGGTATTCGCTGAAATTCTTCTATTTTCTCTCATGCTTTTGCCATTCTCTTTTCACAGAAAGCTGACCTTAAGGGCTGTTTATATTGATTTGCATATTCAAAGAAGCATAATTCTGGGAGGAGTTGGGGCGGGACAGCAGGCGCGTGCACGTTCGTTATTTTTCACGCTGACCGGGATTATGTAGCGGAAGAACGTGGAAGTTGGCGTTCGCACAGATTTATGCATCTGGATTTTTTTGTGCGTAAGCACATTTCCGCTTTTGTGCTTACGTCATGTTATAGTGTGAATTCTACGCACAGCATTCTGCATGAGGCCCCAGGTGAATAAATATTGATTGCTCTAATATTTTAGAACTGATAGAATGTTCAAGTAAGAGGTCATCAAACTTATCTCACTCATAACAACTACTTTATTCCAGTGTCTTTTGTACTTGATTCTTAAAAACAAGAAAGGTTTCTGCTTTAACAAAAGGCTTTGGCTGTTCTCCAGAGTCCTGTGGGCTTCTTCATTACACTTCCCCATATGGCTCTTGTATATCTTTCCAGTTTTAACTAGGAAAGGAAGAGAGTGTTGAAGCTTTGCAATGTGATAAATGGGCTCTGAAGTGATGGATTATCACAGAATGTGAGCCTTTTTAAATTTATATGTCTGCTGAATGATATCTTCACAGAATTCCTTCTGCTTTTTCATACTAAATTTGACTTGATGCTTAGAGGCATCTTCCAGAGTCTGTTTTCCATTTGTTTGAATTTGTTATATGTGCTATACAAATACTTATAAAATAAAATTGCTGAATTTGAATTTTGAAGTGGTCTCTTCAGCATGCATTCTAAAATTAAAAGTGACCCTTGATAATCAAATCACACAGAGCAAGCACAATAGATCGGCATCATCTGGACACCGGCGAAGCCCTCGGGAGCTACTTCAATTGTTTGATTACTAAGCTCATAAAAATCCTAAACTTTTCGATGCTTTTACTTTATATTCACTACTTATTTTTGCTTCCGAAAACTCAGCCTTAATTAAATTGAGTACATTTGTTTATTATGATTTTTGAGAGATCCTTTCAGCTCTCTTGACAGTCGAGACTTTGATGGACAGCTCATTTCTACTTTCTGCTGTTTGTTGAGTCAATTAATGTGCTTCAGGCAGTAACATTTTCAAAATATTGAAAGTGAAATGAAATTTTTCTACATGAAGATGTCATGAAAACTCCCATCTGACACCTTAGGTTTCCGGGAAAGTAATTGCCAATACTGTGTATTATACTATTATGTATGGTTTTATTGTCTGATGTGGATTATGATGAGCTGCCTGATTTAAATATTTTATTTAACATGGACAACAATGTCTGTAGCAGCCACTGTCTATATAAAGATATCTTCTCGCAGCCCTGCTTGAGGTTTGGTGTCTTATTTCACAGATAAAGTGATTCTGCTATACTTCCAAACTATTCTCCTCCTCATGGGTAAGACAACAGAAATGTTAGGGAGTCTTGGAATCCAAAAATTAATCCAAGGATGAAAGGATTCAGTCTTCTTACTGTAGTGCACAGCACCATTTTTTAATACTGTAGAATGTCCAGCAAGAAGTGGGTGGACAGTTGCTTGTGGTCTCTAGAACTGAGACTGCCTGATCTTTTCTATTACTTGGCATTATACCTGACCGCGAGCTCACCGTGAGGTTATTTTGTTCACGGATGCCATTACCTTGAATTTTATTTTATCTCCTCCATTGTCTTCTTGCCATGTATCAACTGTACTATTAACGGACTTGCAGCATCTTATCTGTTTATGTTAAACAATTTGAAATTGTTCTGTTTTACTGTACATTTATCCTAGTATTGTGTTTCTGTGTGGATGCCACATAATTTATAGTTTGTAGTTTAGCTGTAAACTTGTTAGATCACTCCAAGTGTTTACTCTGTGAAGTACAAAAATAAATGGAGTTGAACTGAAAAAGTGATCAATACTCCTAATAAATCTTTTTCCTGGAATGCTGTTGACAATGGACAGTAGCAGTTAAACATATTTACAAATTAGGCCTATCTATCTATTCATTTAGTAAACCCATAAATCCATTTTGAGTCCATTGTGAGAACTAATTTAAACCAGTCCACTGGCCTCAGTGCACCAGGGCCTTTTATCGAGCAAAGCAGGATCCATCCTGATCCTAAACACCAGTCCAGTCATTTCTGGACCACCTTGATATATTTGGTACACAAGACAAAAACCTGAGTGCCAATCAGAAACAGATAGAGACATGGGGAGAATGTGCTGACACCAGGAGTCAAACAGAGATTCAAGCATAGGCCTCATAAACTTTGAAGAAACAGTGCTATCCACAAGGCCACGATGCTGTCTAATAAGTCAAATCTACGAGTAAAAATATACTTCAAATATAATAAATAAATAAAAGAACTGATTAATAATTTTGAAATGTATCTTTCAGTTAAGTGCATGTTTATCTCCTTATTTGTTTCCTTTCTTCTTCATAACTATCGTGCTCTGCGTCTGTCGTAAAGCTGCATCTCTCTCACGCCACATCCATATCTCAGTTCTCATTTATCTCCTCTGCTTCATGCTTTATAATAGATTTAGAGAATAATCCCTAAGGTGCAAAACATGTCTTGTTCAGGAGTGCTGTAAGTTACTGTATATATCCCTCCAATCCTTTTCAAAATGCTCGTTCAGGCTAGTTGGTGTCTTGTTTCTGGGCTCTCCCATCTCTGATTTGGCACACTTTTCTTGCTGTCCACTGCTTTTTGATCAACAGTCTCTCTTTGCTTGTACAGGGACATGCATGATATGCAACACACATATATGTATCTATAATGTACAGTATAGAGCAGAATTTTATATTAATTATATGAATTTTTGTAAATTCATAATATGCTAAGTCATTGTTCGTTCTTGTGACAAAAATGGATGCAACTGAAAAATGTGTACATTACAGAGGTCACTATGATAGCCTCTAAGAATGAGTTAAACCAATGGCTACAAGAAAAGTGTGTCATCACTGTTAACCATGAATTAGCCTAAAAGTGATATTTACTAAGTTTGTTTTTACTTGTATGGATATGTTCACAACTTAACCATCTTCTTTATTCAAATATCCAATTTTGGGTCGCACAGCTTATTCTGAGAGTATCAAGTGCAAGGCAGCAACACACTCTGAGTAGGGTACACATGCTGGCACCTCAATCTTTACTCATACAAAGTCAATTTAAGGATGCCAGTTACCTCTAGGATATGTATCTGGAGAAAATCTGCTGTATATTTGGGGAGAAGGTGAAAACTGCACACACAGAATGACAAGACCAAGATTCAAATTCATCCTGTGGATCTGTACAGCATCAGTGCTGACCACTGTGCCACTCCAGAGAAGCCTAATAAAATTAAATTGCAATATAGTCCGTATAACACTGCCTTCTAGACTGAATTTTTTTTAAAGAAATGTGTCATCATAATATATAGAGCTAAGATTGCCATGGTGGACTTTGTCTCGTGGACACAGTGTCCTGGTCATAAAACTGTGGTGATTCATGAGGAAGCTAAATCGGCCCCACTTGGGTGTGTGCCTGAGCAGTTGTGGTAGCCAGTTCAAAAGTGCCAAGTGACGCAGAGTTAAAAGGGATCATGTTATCTTAAAAAAAAAGAAAAGTATAATCCCTCACACATTATACAGTTTTGAGTTGCTTTTGGCAAAGAATACTAAAACATTAAATTGGGCTTCTGACCGGACTGCAGCAAAGTCACAGCAGTTCTCTCCTCTGTTAATTACTCATTCTTGTGTCAATATTTTCATGCCGAGTTTTGCCATTTAGGGAAAGTGCTTCTTCTAATTAAATTCCCACCCAAGAACAGGGTCTGTAGCTCCTTCAGTCACTCCTCCCCTCAGGCTCCCATTGCGCCGCTGTGGTTAGGGATACTGAGATTAGCCGATGCTTATATTAGCCTTGCCTCACAAGTATTTAACAATTAGGCATTACATGAGCAGCTATGCACATAATAAACATTCTGGATTGTTGTCTTAGACAGGAACATATTGGAAAAAGTTGATAATATGCAAATCTTCCATGTACTCCAGTAAGACTCTATATAACAGGAAATCAGCTAACTAATAAAAAAAACAAGGTTTGGCAGGGTTACTAATTGTTACATGTGTGGCACTGACTTGGAGGAAGTAAGGGATCACATTTAATTGAAACATTGTTACAGTTCCAGGTAGTAATGAACTGTAAAATAGTAAAACTGTTAATGCATCATACATTTGACACTTTATTTTAAATTTGTTAGGTGAAAAACTGCTTTCACTAAGGAGACATAATCCCAATAACCTCATTCTTCTTACTAGCAGCACTTACAATAAGCATGTGAGAAATTAATTAGTATAGGGGTTGTAAAATGGGATTATTCAGTCAGTGGAGCTACAAAGCAAAAGCACAAGCATTGAATGAACTCTTGAAGTGCTAATATAGCCTTAAATGTACAGTATACTGTATAGGGAAGGAGTGTTTCTGTTCATACAGATCAGATGTATAAAGCCTGAGGGTTGCACTATGCTTTATCATGGAGGAGTTTTGAGGTGATCCACACGTATATCCTCAGCTAAGCTATTGTCCTCCTATCATTGCAGTCATCTGTCTGAGAAGGAATCAGTGCACTTGCACCTTGGTCTATGGTTTGACTTCAGACAGGGTTGACTGCTACTATGACTTTACCTCCCCTTTTAAATCTGTAAGTTCTAGGCAGTGAGATCAAGCACAAAATCAGGCTCAAAGTTTTATACACTTTATGGAATAATGGACTTTATGGATAAGATTTAACATTCTTAATTTGCTTGAAGTAGAAGCAAAGCTAATAAATGTGGGTTCTCCTCCAGGTACAGCATTCTAGACTGGCTCCATGTGGGTGTGGATGAGTTGGCTCTGTGGTGGACAAGGCTGATGTTGCTATAGGCTCTGACCCTGATTTGGATTAAGTGGGTTAGATAGATAGATAGATAGATAGATAGATAGATAGATAGATAGATAGATAGATAGATAGATAGATAGATAGATAGATAGATAGATAGATAGATAGATAGATAGATAGATAGATAGATAGATAGATAGATAGATAGATAGATAGATAGATAGATAGATAGATAGATAGATAGATAGATACTTTATTAATCCCAAGGGGAAATTCACTTACTCCAGCAGCACTTTACTGATACAAAAAAACAATATTAAATTAAAGATTGATAATAATGCAGGTAAAAAACAGACAATAACTTTGTATAATGTTAATGTTTACACCCCAAGCCCCATCCCCCGGTGGAATTGAAGAGTCGCATAGTTTGGGGGAGGAACGATCTTCTCAGTCTGTCACTGAAGCTGCTCTTCTGTCTGGAGATGACACTGTTTAGTGGATGCAGTGGATTTTCCATGACTGACAGGAGCCTGCTTAGCGCCCGTCGCTCTGCCACGGATGTCAAACTGTCCAGCTCCATGACAACAATAGAGCCTGCCTTCCTCACCAGATTGTCCAGGCATGAGGCATCTTTCTTCTTAATGCTGCCTCCCCAGCACACCACCGCGTAGAACAGGGCGCTCACCACAACTGTCTGATAGAACATCTGCAGCATCTTATTGCAGATGTTGAATGACGTCAGCCTTCTAAGGAAGTATAACCGGCTCTGTCCTTTCTTACACAGAGCATCAGTATTGGCAGTCCAGTCTAATTTATCATCCAGCTGCACTCCCAGGTATTTATAGGTCTGCACCATCTGCACACCGTCACCTCTGATGATCACGGGGTCCATGAGGTGTCTGGGCCTCCTAAAATCCACCACCAGCTCCTTGGTTTTGCTGGTGTTCAGGTGTAGGTGGTTTGAGTCGCACCATTTAACAAAGTCATTGATTAGGTCCCTATACTCCTCCTCCTGCCCACTCCTGATGTAGCCCACGATAGCAGTGTCATCAGCGAACTTTTGCACGTGGCAGGACTCCAAGTTGTATTGGAAGTCCGATGTATATAGGCTGAACAGGACCGGAGAAAGTAGTCCCCTGTGGCACTCCTGTGTTGCTGACCACAATGTCAGACATGCAGTTCCCAAGACGCACATACTGAGGTCTTTCTTTAAGATAGTTCACGATCCATGCCACCAGGTATGAATCTACTCCCATCTCTGTCAGCTTGTTCCTAAGGAGCAAAGGTTGGATTGTGTTGAAGGCGCTAGAGAAGTCTAGAAACATAATTCTTACAGCACCACTGGGATCGGTGTAGCATATAGATGATGGCATCCTCCGCTCCCACCTTCTCCTGATATGCAAACTGCAGAGGGTCGAGGGCATATTGAACCTGTGGCCTCAAGTGGTGCAGCAGTAGCCTCTCCATGGTCATCATCACATGTGATGTCAGAGCAACAGGCCGGAAGTCATTCAGCTCACTAGGACGTGATAACTTTGGGACTGGGGTGATGCAAGATGTTTTCCAAAGCCTCGGGACTCTCCCCTGTTCCAGGCTCAGGTTGAAGATGCGCTGTAGAGGACCCCCCAGCTCCGATGCACAGACCTTCAGCAGTCGTGGCGATACACCATCTGGACCCGCTGCTTTGCTGGCACGAAGTCTCCTCAGCTCTCTGCTCACTTGCGCTGTTGTAATTATGGGTGGGGATGTCTCTCCTATTCTGGTATCAG
The DNA here is from genome assembly GCF_900747795.2 of Erpetoichthys calabaricus. Classification (NCBI taxonomy): domain Eukaryota; kingdom Metazoa; phylum Chordata; class Cladistia; order Polypteriformes; family Polypteridae; genus Erpetoichthys; species Erpetoichthys calabaricus. The sequence goes on from NC_041397.2 coordinate 240,343,044, forward strand.
CAGTAGGATGTGTGGAGGGTGCAGTACTCCGAGGTGAGAGTGAGAGTGGGTTAGGGTGGTCAAACCTGTTAAAGAAGTTGTTCATTTGGGTTGCTCTCTTCACGTCTCTCTCGATGGTGGCACCCCGCTTTGAGCTGCAGCCAGTGATGATCTTCATCCCATCCCACACTTCCTTCATGCTGTTATTCAGCAACTTCTGCTCCAGCTTTCTCCTGTACTGCTCCTTTGCCGCCCTGAGTTGGACTCGGAGTTCCTTCTGCACACGCTTGAGCTCATGCTGATCACCGCCTTTAAAAGGCCTTTTCTTCTGGTTCAAAAGGCCCATGATGTCACTTGTAATCCATGGCTTGTTGTTAGCATAGCAGTGTACTGTTCTTACTGGAACTACAATGTCCATACAGAAGTTGATGTAATCAGTAGTGCAGTCAACAACCTCCTCAATGTTCTCACTATGTGATCCCTGCAGGATATCCCAGTCTGTAGTTCCATAGCATTCTTTCAGAGCCTTCTCTGCCTCCGGGGACCACTTCCTGAATGAGCGTATGGTTGTAGGTAGGACCCTCACTCTTGGTTTGTAGTGAGGCTGAAGCAGAACCAGGTTATGATCTGCTTTCCCAAGCGCAGGCAGAGGGGTGGCGCTGTATGCGTCTTTAACATTTGCATACAGTAAATCAATAGTCTTATTTCCCCGGGTGTTACAGTCCATATACTGGGAGAAGGCAGGTAATGTTTTGTCCAGCATCACATGGTTAAAGTCTCCAGCAATTAGCACAAGCGCCTCAGGGTGCTGATGCTGCATTTGTAACTTAGCAACAGCAGAATGGATGATGTCACTCACTGTCTCTACGTCCACCTGAAGAGGAATGTACACGATGACAACAATGACGTGTCCAAACTCTCTGAGCAAGTAATAGGGATGCAAACTTATGGCCAACAGTTCGATGTCCCTGCAGCAAGTGGAGACTTTGACGTTTGAGAATGCTGTGTTATTGTTACTTCTTATAAAACGGATATGGTAGTCTCACCTGGGGTATTCACTGCCTGTTAATGTTTCACTGCATGCAGTTATGTTTCAAAATCTCTAGTTGTTGCTATAACATTTATGTAAAGGAACATATCAGAATAATTACTATTGGAACAATTTGCTCAGTACTTCTTAATACAATCTCTCCAAACAAACAGCTGTTCTTTGAATCAGCTCCATTTTGCCAAAGTTTGAGGCATGGTCGTCAAATAGCTTTTAAATAAATAGCTTTTACGGATTAGTAGTACTTAATGTCATTTTCATCATGCAGAAGAAAGTGGGCATTACAGTGTTACAGCAGCTATAGTATTAGCACCTGGCTTACGATTCCTGCCCCTTCAATTCCTTGGTGGGGTGCTTTTTATATTAAGATGAAACATTCTTTTCATGGGCTCTGTGGCCAAACAAATGCCATGAGGTCAGCTGATGACTCCCATGTTGTTCTGCGCAGTGTGCTTGTCCCAGTGTACCTGAGTGCCCTGTGATGACCTAGCCCCTCTTTCAGGTATGCTTCCTGCCTAGCAACCGTTGATGTTGAGCTTCAGCTATTGGCTAGCCCTAATCAGTAGAAGTATGGATAGAAAATGGACAAATGGATTGTACTGTGTCATATCAGATTAATCACACCACTTTCTTCTTTTAAATTGGATTCTAAAGTTGTTACTTTTAAGGATGAGTCCTTATTGAATGTCATTTTTATGCTCATAGTTTGGATTTTGGCTTTTATCAAAAGGGAATTGGTAATGAAACAGTCATTAATGTGAGAATAAATCAAAGCAGAAGACAGACTTTGCATCAGTTTCTCATTTGCTTAACCAGTATGTAAACACAGCTTAAAACTCTTCATTCCTTTTTATGAAACAACCAGTCAACTCTTCTTTAGAAATGCATGATTGTTTTCAATTTGTATTATTTTCTTACAATATGGCAAATTTTCTTCTCTTTGTAAAGTTTACAGTTCCACTAAAAATAATTGATGCAATGTATGGGTGCCTGGTTTCTGGCTTGCAACTCCAAATTGAATAAAGTGCATTTTAGGTCATAATGTTTAACAAGAGCAACAACAACAACAACAATAATAATAATAGAGAAGCATAGAGAATAGCAGAAAGATTTGTGTTGTCTAGCAGTAGAAAAGAAGAAATAGAGAGGAAGTTGGAAGAATGGAGCAGGGCTTTGGAAGATAGAGGGTTGAAGATAAATAGAAAGAAGGCAGAATGTATGATTTTAAATAATAATCAGGATTCAGAAGTTAGCCCAAACGTTTGCCCAAGATGGAAAATTAGATGCAGAGATACCCCATAGAGTGCAGTGTGGGTGGAACAATTGGAAGAAGGTAACAAGAGTATTGTGTGATTGAAGAATTAAGGTGAAAGTTAAAGGAATGGTTTTTAGGAACAGTTGCAAGACCAGAAATGATATATGGAGCTGAGACATGGGCACTAAAGTGAGCGCAGGAGAAGAAGTTAGATGTGGCAGAAGTGAGAATGGTGTGATTCATGTGTAGAGATACCAAAAAGCACACAATAAAGAATGAAGCAATCAGAGGTACAACAAAAGTGAAAGGGATATCTAAAAACATACATGAAAGTTGGTTCAAGAGGTATGAGGAGTGACAATGAATATGTGGGCAAAAAGAGTGATTTGAATGGAAGTACAGGGGAAGAGAAAGCAAGGGAGGCCAAATCGAAGGTGAAAGGATAAAATCAAAGAAGATCTGAAGGAAAAGGGTTTGACTGGTGAGGAAGTGCAGGACCAAGCTGTATGGAGAAGGCTGATTAATAACATCAAGCCCACAAAGAACTGAGAAAAGATGACGAGGAATAATAATAGTAATAATAATAGCACTGTGATGGACTATCAGCAATCCAAACCTGTTTCCTGCCCATTGCCACCTGGATAGGCTCAAGATCCACAGAGTTGGATTAAACATGTATGAGAATAAGATAAGACGATGATGATGATTGTAGTAATAATAATAAGTCAAAGAGAAAGAAGAGAGTACCATTCCTCTCTGTCAGCACTTAGATATGGTTAACTAAGCAATGGGTTCATGGAAGCCTATGTCAATATAGCCACTGAGGCCTTACTGGACAACATTAGGGAACACTGTAATTGAGTTGCTGATGTCAGACAAATCCATCATGCACATCATAAGTTTAGAGCTTGACCTAAATTATACATAGCTCCACTAAAACATAGCTGACACAGTATCACTGAGGTTAGCCCTGCTGCTTCCCAAATCCTGCATTTGTCGTTGTTCCAATAGAGGTTGTAAGTTCTCCCTGTGTCTGTGTGGGTTTCCTCAAGGAAGTCTGTTTTTTCTCCAGCATATCCAAAGATGTTAGCTGGTGATCCTAAACTGGCCCTTGTGTGTGTGTGCATGAGTAAACATTACAGTGGAGTGGCATCCTGTGCAGTGCTTTCTGGATAAGTTCTGCCACCACCCTGACCCTGAACTGAACTAAGCATGTTTGAGAATGTTATGCTATGCACTAAATAAAGCAAACACTACAGTCTTATGTGCTTTGGAGAGAAGATACAGTAGCTTATAGTGTGGAGGATTCATTGCAATGGAAAGGACTCAGTTATTCAATTATATTAGTTTCTTTGTTGTGTACTTTATGATTTATTCATTTTTGATCAGTTGTTAGGATATTTTAGTTGCCCAATTATGCATTGTCTTTGACTCTTACCAATCACTGCACTACGGACCTGCACTGACAAGTTTGGTACATTTCTGTCATGCTGTGATTTTCTGCTTCCCTTATTGCTAGACCATGGCCATCTGATCTCACTTCTGAGGTTTAAACAAGTATCTCTTTGACTTGTCTTTTTCGTCTTATGTACCATAGTTTGTTTTTTTTAGATTATGCTAGTGTTTTAGAACTTTACCTTTACATCAATGTGAGTTTGGAATCTCTTTTCTGGTATTACTGTTATGCTGTGCATGGTTTCCTGCTGTTTATGATCTTTCAATTATGCTTTAAAGTTTTCTGTGGACTGCAAAGGTCTTTTCAACTTGCACTGCATGAATAAAGCCCACGGTGCTAAGCATGATAAAGAGTTCTGCTCACACTGAAAACCATTGTTACCTAGTGAAAATAATAGGAGTTTACACGAGTCATCTTTGGAAAGACAAAAAAGAAGAACACAAATCCTAACAGAATTGAAACAGAATAAATTGGAAATGTAAGGCTTGACATAAGTTTATCAATTAAATCTCATCTGAAATCATCTGTACTGCCTTTTATAACAAGCGTAGGATCAAACATTAGTGTGGCCCAGCAGCACCAAATTGGCAGCATGACATGTTTAGGCTGCCAACATTGCTTTTTGACCAGTTGACATTTGTGTGCACAAACTTATGAGCGGCCATATTATCTCATCATAATGTCAATTGTGTTTATATACAGAAATATGCATAAATGTTCATACATTCCATCTGAGCTCAGAAAAGAATATTTCATGAATTGTTGAAGAGGTTTTTAATAATTTAATTATTTACAGAATGTTCATACATAAACCTGTCAGATACACCACTCTCACATCACACTCAACTCTGTTAAGGACCTTAACTGCCATGTGTGGGCCACTACTGTATCTGTGATCATGGCCAGTAAAGTCTAAGCGATTCAGAGGTGCTACAATTCTGAAACACCAATAAGTCTAACACTCTACTTTGAGTTTGATCTGGAAAGTTTGTGACACTTTCCAAGACTTAATCAATACGCCTTAGATATAAGTTTCTGTCTGTCAAATCCGAATCATTATTGCTACTCCGTTAAGTCTGAGTTATTTCATTCCCTGCCAGGTCTGATCCACAGGATTTTCCACCTGAGACATTACAATTCAAGGCCGTCACCACTGCTTTTCTTTTACGAGCTCCTGTACCAGAAGACCTAGCTGCTATTATTTTAAGTATGGAGACAGTGCCATACATTTTGAGTCTTTGTAATTACATGTCAAAATTGAGCCATCACCCATCCCGTAGGAATCAATACATATGAAGCTTGAACCTCCGCCTTTCATGTCTGTAGCACTCAATGGAGTGTAAGCCGCTACCTTTAATAACTGGGTCATCTGCTGTCAGGTGTGAGGCGATACCTTTCATGTCTGTGCCAATACTTCTTTCATCTCAGTCAATAACTATGAATCCTGAGCCAGCACCTCTCAAATCTGAGTCAATAGTACTTATCAAGTCTGAGTCAATATCCTTTAAGTCTGAGCCACTACCCTCTGAGTTTAGCCAAAACATATATTGAGAGGGAGACATTCTAATTAAAATTTGTCACCATCACTCATGCTTACTCACAGTCTGTAAGCTCCCATTGCATTTGCTCAGATGAATTCTGGCTTGAGTGGCTGCAATACAACTTTGTCACATCCAGCCCGGCTTTAAGGGCTACAGTGCTAAGAATACTACCTTCCTGAAGCTCACCATTTAAATTTTTGATCTAAACAATTCTAATTCAGGTTAATTTTTTCTAACTTGTTTACTTTTTGAAATCTATTTTCTCTGTGGTAAAACTTTTTAATGTAAAAAATAGTCCTCAAGATCACATAGCCTAGAAGTTTTCAAATTTGAACAGCCTTTTCTTTTAATGTGTCATTAAATCTCAATATCTGTCATGTACTGATATATTCCTTGGTTAGACTGCAGATCAATTTGTCTGACCAGAAGGCACCACAAATGCCAAATAACAGAGCCCAATGACATCCTTTCGCCATCCTTTCTGTTGTCTCATTGTGTTTATGAAAGCAAAGTGTTAAACAGACGTTAAAATGATATTTAGACTAAGGAACACTGATGCAATCCAAGGTCTAAGTTTATTGTTTTATTGTGGAACAGTTTAGCTATCCTAATACACAGATCTGTTTGTTCCCATTCTCAGATATTTCATCCACCCAAACACTTGTTATCATTGCACTGACTGGTGTGGAAAGGAGACACAGCTCTCAGCCACACTTGCACCTGGGACTACAGTCCAAATTCATCCAGGACCGACTGCCATTTGCAACTCCGCTACTCTGTTAGAGGGGTCCAAGTAGCAAAATAGAGCAACAAGGCAAGCAGGACGGCAAACTTGAACTTTTTATTCACTCATTATAGATTTAACATTCTTTAAATGCTTGAAGCAGAAGCAAAACAAGTAAGAGTGACAATCACACAATACAACCTGGATGGTTACAGTAGGTAGCTGCTATCAGTGACAGTGCAGGCCAACACACTCAATGTTCTCAGCTCTTGCTGTTACAGCATGCCATTGCTTAGACATTTCATGGCATAGATCTTGTTGTGCTCTTTCTTTCCTCTTCCTGCTTTTGCTTGAAACTTTTGATTTTAACACCCCTAGCTTTACTCTCTGTCCTTGGTTTGGACATGTGCAGAGGAGAGATGCTGGGTCTGTTGGGAAAAGGATGTTAAGGATGGAGTTGTCAGGCAAGAGGAAAAGAGGAAGGCCTAAGAGAAGATTTTTGGATGAGGTGAGGGGAGTAACCGAGCAAGATTTAGAGGATAGGAAGATATGGAAAAAGATGAAGAAGCCTTACTCTATGTCCAGTGTCATTTTGACAGATAAAGTCAGTACAGATTTACACATTGTGTATGCACAAAGGTATCCAGTTAATCAATATTGACTTGTTAACATGCACATCAGTGTCCAATGGTTCTGAGGGACATTACTCAACTGCAGAAAGTTTAAAAATGACCATTTTAATCCTCTTTTAGTGTTTGACCTTTTGTTTCTCTGCCTCAAGCTGCCTTGTAAGAACTTCCTCTTTTGTTTGGTTTTAGAATATCTGCAACCACATAGATATGAAAGTTCAAATTAAAAAATATAATAAAGTATATGAGATTTTACAATATTATAATTATTATTATGAACTATTGTCTATAATACTTTTAACACTTTAACATATGCAATCAAATACTGTGTGTTACTATAGAGGAATGTGACTTTATTATATTTTTTCATGTGCTTTATGTTAAAATTATTATAGACTACTTATGATGTTAAACTGTATGTTAGAAGCATAAGTTCTTTTCTTGTTACTTGAGCTTTTGACTTGTGTAAAAGTAGCAAGATGTAAACACATAAAGGTGTAGTGTTAGAAGAGACAGAAGGCACTGTCGCAAACGGTGATTTCTGCTGTCAGAAGAGCAGATGGATGCCTCTTGAAGACAAGTAGGATTTAGAGAAAGGTGAAAACTTTAAACCGAACCAAATTATATTATGTTTACAATCCATTGGATATCTTAGGACATTCACACTTTGGTCTGTCAAAATTAAATTGGTCAGAGAGGGAATAGGGTTGTTCACCTTGGCCATGACAAACTTTAAAATCTCAGCAGCTAAAAGAAGAACCAAGAAGAGGGAGAATGAGAAAGAACAAATTCACCAAGAAGACAAGCAATGTAACCTTAAAAAACTGAACACTGCACACATTGGATGTGTCGAACAGCATCATGTATGAGAGCTCCTGGAATATCCAGTTTATATTGGTAATTTGCCACATCAATTTGCTTTTTCTTGTATTTTTGGAACATTCACGACATTTAAAAATTTTAAAGACTATAATGACCTTATAAAAGTTCATTGCCTGCTGCCTATGCTTACATTTAGTATTTGCCTGGGGTTATAAATGAAAGAAGAGAAGATGTCCTCTAATAGATAAGTGGAACACGGTAGCAGGCAGTTCTGGGTGCAGTACAGATCCATAGTCCCTGCAGCAAATGTATTGTAGATGCAGGCTGGGTCTCCTTCTAGACCAATTTTCTGCAAGGATAAAAGAACACGAGTTGGGGTGGAGGACATATGTGTGGGACTATGTAAAAAAGAATCTGGGTCTGGGAATAAAAGAATCAATGTTTTATGACAGTGTCACCTGAAACCCTTCCATGCTTAAACAGTTATTGATGCTTGAATGCTTATATTCCTCATCATTTAGCTGATAATGTGATAACTACTTGGGCCAACCCAAGTATGGCCTCATCAGCAGAGACCATCGTGTGACAGGCTAAGAACTTGAATGCAAAATATTTTATGTGCCATGTTTATAAATTAAAAAAAAATGTTTCAAATATTTACTTAATAATTATAAAATAGAGAAATATACAGCAATATATATATATATATATATATATATATATATATATATATATATATATATATATATATATATATATATATAGTAGCCACAGTTTCAAATCAAAGAAAATAAAAAAAGAAATCCATCCATCCATTATCCAACCCGCTATATCCTAACTACAGGGTCATGGGGGTCTGTTGGAGCCAATCCCAGCCAACACAGGGAGCAAGGCAGGAAACAAACCCCAGGCAGGGCGCCAGCCCACTGCAGGGCACACATACACACACCAGGGACAATTTTAGAATCACCAATTCGCTAACCTGCATGTCTTTGGACTGTGGGAGGAAACCGGAGTACCCGGAGAAAACCCATGCAGATACGTGGAGATCATGCAAACTCCACGCAGGGAGGACTCGGGAAGCGAACCCAGGTCTTCTAACTGCGAGGCAGCGGCGCTAACAATTGCGCCACCGTGCCGCCCTAAAAAAAGAAATAATACCCATAATCGTTGTTAAAGATAAAGGGATTTAAAGGAAGACACAAAGCATTCAGTTGTTAACTGAGGTTCATTAAGAAGTTTTCCTGTGTCCTTTCAGTTGACCCTTTGCTCTGTCATATTCCTTTGTTATTGGTAAAAAATTTTTCCAATTAGCAAAATCTAATATTGTAACTAAGCAAAACATCATCAGACATTCAAAGGCAGCAGTATTTTTTTTTCAAATGCCACATAAATAATATGGAAGATTATTTATACCAAAATGAAATGCAATGCAACATGTTAACCGTGTTGAAATGCAATACAAGTGGGACATTTAATTGTGGCATGGTTTTATTGTGTCATAATTAAAAACACATTAACCAAATGATTGATTGCTTTTCATTATGGCACACAATTTTCATGTCAGTTTAAAATTTAATACAATGCTGTATTGCATTTTAATTTCCAGAGATCATGTGTCATAACTTACAGCAAAGCAGACATATTGCATTTTGCTTAGCGACAGCTCCGGTTGTATTGCATTTCAATTCAAAACCACGCTTTAATTGTGCCAAAACTGAATGTAATCAACTGACCATTCTGCGTCAAATTGTGGGGCAAGGGGTGTCAACCATTGGGGAAAGAGGCATACGAGTGTGTTGTACTTGGAAATAAGGGGAACAGGTGGGATCTGCCACCTGAACAAGTGTAAGCTGGTAATCTAAATAAGAATTATGTTCTGTTATGTCGAAAGAAGGAAAAAAAACTATATAGTATCTGTTTATCATAGAGGGTATGAAGAAAAAGCTACAAAGAAACCAAGTTCGGTGATGCTAACAAATGTTTCACTATATTGAGTATTTAGTTAAAATTGCAGACTACCCACACCTCAGAAAATGTAACTGCACGGCTTATTTTAACATGTATAATAATATAAAAAAAAATATTTAGACAGCATAAGTGTAAACTTTTTCAGCAAGATCTAAAGCATGCTTCTCATTGTTTCACTAATCAATTCCTAGTCCACATTGACAAAACTTATGCTTGCCACCAGAACACAAAAAAGTTTAGAAGTGGAACACCTCTTTCCTCAGATGTTGACGCCCCCTGCCCCACCTTTGGATGCTGATTGGTCATTTGATTACATTCAGTTTTAGCACAATTAAAGTGTGGTCTCGAATCGAAATGCAGAACAAATGGAGCAGCCTCTAAGCAAAATGTAATACATCTGCCTTGCTTTTAGTTGACAATCAATCTATGGACATGAATTAAAGTGCAATATGCTTTTTATTACATTTTAAACTGATAGGAAAATGGTGTGTTGTAGCAAAAAGCAATCGAACATTTTGTTGATCTATGTTTGATTATGACATTCTATAAAACTGAGCCAAAATTAAATGTCCCACTTATATATATATTGCATTTCTATGTAGTTAACACGTTGGATTAAATTTAATTTTGGCACGAATAATCTACCATGAAATGATAGGTCTACTGTACTTTTACCAAAACTCTTAGTAAATGAAGAATATCAAATGTCTAGCTGCCAGCATATTAATGGCTTACATTGTTTTTTTAGGATCTCATCTAATGAAAAAGTCAAAATGTTTTGGTCTTTCAGAGTTTGTGACTTGGAAGTCAATTGCTTTACTAACAAGATGGCCTCTTCTCCTCAAAATTTTCCCCATGTTCTAATCAGGGATATTTTTATTTTCTTTTACGTGAGACAAGGCATGCACAATTTATGTTTTAATCCTGCATTTTCTTTGTACAATCCTTCCTAAAACATGTATTTTGTATTGAAGATATTATATGCACTCATATATGAGGCACACTCATAACACTGATTTATATTCTAAGGGAATGTTTTACATCGTTTTTATAATATTTAGGATAGGTTTAAAACATTTGAAATGTTGAACTATTTCAGCTTGCTTGATTGAGCTGATATTGCATCGAAAACATTTTTTGGAAGTAGTCAGGGTCCAGCTCCACTACAATTTGGACTCTTCTGTACCTCTCGTTTGTTACACATTCCCAGGACTCATTGTGTGTTGTCATTGTTGGCTTTTCCCTTTATTTCCACTGGGATCCTTGGGTATGTGATAAACTAAAAACGTTCTGTGAGGCTCACTATATTGGTACATATTGTAAGGACACTAGCCCACTGGCTCTAAGAAAGACAATGTATAATTTTAATTATTTTAGGGACATTTCATGATTAGTATACAGTGTAGATATTACATAACTGCAAACATATATTGTTTCATTTTGCTTTCTTCTTCTTGTCCCTTCATTGGTGTTTGGTTATTTGTTCTTTAGCCCACCCATCATGCCACTGTTTTCTGTTTAAATCACCAGATACCCTGTCAGAACTTTTTTCTCTGGTAGTATAGGCTCACTGCGGATTCTTTAGATGAAAGAATAAAGAATGTTCAAAAAGCCCCAAAACATGCTCCTTCCACCGGCCATGTGGAATCACATGAGAATCGAGCCACTAACTACAAGTGAATGGAACTTCACAAGCTGGTAAAGCTCTTCAGTGCAAACAAAAAGACTCTCTGTCTCCAAGTTCTGAATGAAGTAGCCGTGCCACTCACTTATTTAAAGGTAAAGCAGTAGGTAATGGAGTGTAGACAGCAAGGTGATGGTAACTACACTGTAGACGGGAGGTACATTTTGCTTCAAGCATACGATACCAAACAAGTTCCCCTTTTACACAGTTGATAATCTCTATGGCAGCATTAAGATCATTTTAATTGCCACAATGGGTCTTGAAACATCACTCTTAAGCTAATGTGTATGGATGACATGTTAAAGTTTCCTCCTTACAACATAAAACTATATTCAACAAATTATGCCAGTGCTGTCTGAGATTATAAACTAATGAAAATATGCTTCTCTTTATAATAAATATCTAGAGCAGGGGTGGGCAAAGTCAGTCCTAAAGGGCTCCAGTGGTTGTAGGTTTTTGTTCCAACCCAGTTGCTTAATTATCCAGCCATCCATTTTCCAACCCGCTGTATCCGAACACAGGGTCACGGGGGTCTGCTGGAGCCAATCCCAGCCAACACAGGGCACAAGGCAGGAACCAATCCCGGGCAGGGTGTCAACCCACCGCAGGACACACACAAACACACCCACACACCAAGCACACACTAGGGCCAATTTAGAATTGCCAATCTACCTAACCTGCATGTCTTTGGACTGTGGGAGTGAAACCGGAGTACCCAGAGGAAACCCACGCAGACACGGGGAGAACATGCAAACTCCACACAGGGAGGACCCGGGAAGCGAACCCAGGTGCCCAGGTCTCCCAACTGCGAGGCAGCAGCGATACCCACTGCACCACCGTGCCGCCCTGCTTAATTATTAATTTAATTAAACCAAATAGTGCTTGATAAATACACACAGGTGTAAATGGAAACAAGCTAAATGGAGAACTGCTGGTTTCTTTTGTCATTTGAATCTTATTGCTAATAAGGAGCAATTAAAAATCGAGAATACAGCTGTGTAAGACTAAAATAAGCAATAAAGGTTGAAAATCCTAATGAGTGACAAAATAAAAATGAATCAGAAGTGTCACTTGAGCAATAAGGGCTTCTTATTAAGCAATTGGGTTGGAACAAAAACCTGTAGCCACTGTAGCCCTCCAAGAACGGCGATGCCCACCCTTGATCTAGAGTCTTCCGAAAAACATCCAATAATGTTCAGAGAGGCCTAGTAGGAACTTCAGTTGGGATGCCATTACTATAATGCAGGACATTAGTTAGGCCTTATGAAGACCCAGTGGTGGGTGCACCAGGCAGTTGTGATAGCATTGGTGACCAACAAACCTCCAGCAGGTGACACTATATTCTAATGTAATGAAGAATGGCCAGGGATTAAATAGAAGTGGACAATGAACGGCCACAGGGTACATTTCAATAGTTCTCCATTAACCCCAGTATTGGCCGGTTTCTGGAGTATGGCTTTAAGAAATGTGTCTAGGTCTGCAGAGGCATGTAGAGTCAATATGAGGAGCTCTGGCAGAGAATGTTCATGGTTGACTTTACTGTTCTTGACTACAGAAGAGGATTATTTTCCTACCTTGGAAGTAGTTCCTGGCTGGGGATTAAAAGACAGCTATATATACTGAACCTGGAGATACTGTACCTGGGAGGTGAATAAAAGATCAACTGGCAAGTGAAAAGCAAGGTCAGAGAGAAAGAAGAAAAAGAGTGTTCAGGTGAGGAAATGGATGAATGTGTTACCCGCTCTCCTTCTGTCAGGGTTCAAGACAAGGTTTAGATAGACCCATAAGGAATTATTATGTTAGTTTAAATATTGTTTCTGTATTTTGTCCCATAAACCCCCTGTACCTTCTGTTACAACTTGTTTTTTTATGAATCTCTTTATATATTTTCATAGTTTGGCCTCCTGGATTCATTTTGGCTCTTGTAATCCCCCTACTGGCCACATCATATAAAAAATCCTGTTATACTGTAGATTAACATGTAATTTGTATGCTTATTTATACCCCAGTATGTATACTTCAGTTAAGAAAGGGTGACATTAAATCATTTGATTTTGTATTTAGAGCCTCCTTTTTATCATACTGTACTTTTAATTTATTGGACAGTTTATGTTTTAAATTTCAATAATGACAAACAGGTTAGTTAGGCATGGATTAGTTTGTGTATATAGCACACACAAACCTGGCACCCAGAGTGTGAATCCCATGTGCTTTTGCTGTTTTTGTGAAGCTGGGATGTCCTTCCCATAGGAATATTGCATATTTCTTCCTACATCCCAAAGACATCGGTGGGGGACCCTGTGTGAGGAGAGGTCAGTGAGTCTTGCAGTAGGTTGGTATCCCTTCTAGCTTGTGTCCAGTGCTCCTACAACAGGCTTCGGCCACTCTGATACACTTTCGAAAAGTTTTGGCTCAAAACTTTGTAGATACTGTGACATATGTATTACAGTATAGTGTTTAAGGTACTGCTGATTGCTCTTTTAGAACATTATAAGCATATTTGTAAATCAATGGTGCAACATAAATGCCATTCACTTGAACAGGGAGCTGTAGATGCATGTGTATCACTATAAACGAGAAACTTTTTTTAAAAATGTTTCTAGTCAGAAATGGCAAGTTGGTATTTTGCTAATGATCCTTGAAATATCACAGACTATTTTTAATGAATGTGATGCAGCAATATTATCCCTGCAGGGAAAACCATATGCAATGCTTGATCGGAGCAGTACCACAATAATAAGGACAATGGCAGCAAACCTGACCTGTCAAGATGAAGTGTAGTGCATTGAGGTGTGACTGTAGTGGCAGGTGACATTGTCATAATTCATTTAGTTTTAGGAGAGAGGGGACCTTTAAAGTGCATTTATTTCATACTTTAAAATAATCGTTTAGACATACTGTTGGTACATTAAAAGATTGATCCCCTATGCGGATTAAAAAAATGAACAGTTGTGTTTGCTTCCATAGTGCTTACTTTTGAAAGCTCTGCATATTGAACCTGGGTACTTGTCACACATTTGGTGTTCACGTGTGATTTGGAGAGCCCACAAATGCCAGCCCCATCCACAGCAAGATACTGAGCACTCTGAAGTGACATGTCAGTTTCCAAACCACGACTACGTGGCAGAGTGAACGGCTTCTCAGTAATAACAGCCCTGATGTACTCAACTTCTGGATCTACTACACCTCAACTTTATTATGTTCCATAACAATTCATTTAGTTCAGCACAATTCAGTTTTTTTGTAATATGACATCTTTATTAGACTGGCTTAGAGCACTGAACAGATTGTCGATCACAAAGCAGTATAATAGAGCATAAAGCTAGAATAAAATAGAATGTGAAGATGGCAGATGCAAAATTTCCATTGTGAATGGGTTATAGAGAAAATGAACCTCCTGACCCACTTAAGATGTTATTTAAGATGCACGATAAAGTGTGACACGGGGGAGTTGGCGGAGAAACAGTTTGTCATTATTTCAAACTGAAACATATATGACACAAAACCTGCACCCATCAAGGAGTTGATAAAGTTCTTGGTGTATGCTAACAAGGCATACCTCCCCCTTAAAGAGCAGCCCACTACAAATACTAACCCTTTGATATATAACACATGAATCACAATTCTTTGAAAACCTTCCTCAGCAAACTTAATACTTTAATTTTGACTCTAATTAACCGCAAACAAATCTGAACTGATGATCATGTAGGATACCCTAAAAGTATCTCTGCAATGTTCATGGGTGTCTATTTCAGGCCTGTATGAATAACTGTGGGTGTCTGGGGGTATAGTATGTCTTACGATGTATGGGGTCTAATTCAGAGTTATTAGCTCCTATGTTGCACCTGCTCATCTTCTCTACTAAACAGACTAAAATAAAAAGTATACAAATGCTGGATTCTTTTTCAACATAGGTTTTCAAGACTAAGAAGGCCAACATCTGAAGATGTGATCTGTCTGATAAGTTTGTATACTTTAAGCCAGGGGTCTCCAACACGTCACTTGCGAGCTACCGATAGCTCGCAACCCTTCCCAAGTAGCTCGCCAAAGGGTTAATGAATCCTACATAAATTTGAAAACAATTAGTCAAATTAGGGGTGGGTGATTTTTCCAAAAAATCATATCACGATCCTTTTAACACAAAATCACGATCCACAATCTGAATTGCAATCTATCTTTTCAATAGATCAAATTTAAGAGAATATCCAGACTCAAACTCATCAAGACCTAAGTAACACTTTATTTTAAATATCAAAGTTGAATTCAATTGTTCTCTCGTTCGCTAGCTAAGCAGAGTTAAGGAACACTCCCTGAAGCCGGCGAGTGAGTGAGGAAGCCCCCCCCCCCTCGGTCCGCTGCATCTCAATCGGATTCACGCTAATAAATTAGTACTGCATGCGAACTATGATACATAGCGGAATGAGAAAAGTCGTAAAATCAACCAGAATATTCAAGCAAATTATAGAAAAAAAACCAATCTAAATCTGTTAAGTAATTCTCGTGTGAAAATCAGACAGACAGAGAGACATTGGATTTTATATATTAGTAAACCTTCAAAATAATGTGCATTCTCATCATTTCTGGAGCTTAGTAGAGCCAGATAACTATAAGAATCATCACCAAGCATTTGTTTGGGTCTCCATACCTCTGTGAGTCTGCCTTTTCTGACGTGAATGTCATGAAATCAAAGTTCAGAACAAGACTGAGAGATGAACATTTAAATGACTCCATAAGAGTGAACCAAAGTGGCTATACTCCACTATACACCTCTCTTGTTGACTCCATGCAGTGCCAGTCATCTGACTAACTAAAAACACATCACACATGCAACAGGACATATGAATACTCTTGTGAAGTGAAGCAGTGACATGTAACAAAATGACAAATGAATAAGTTATATTTGTGTATTTGGAATTGCATTGTTTTGTTTTGACAGCATTCATGTTTTAATTCAATAGTGTGAGATACACTAGAAAATGCATGCAGACATACAGACTGCACTTGCAGGTGAACTAAATATTTTTTGTGATGTTTTAATGCAAAATGTGAGTTGTGGACACCAATATTTTGTAAATGTTCAGGCAAAACAAGCTTATTCAGTTTGTTTGGGTTGAAATAAGCAATGAGAATAAACGTTAGAAAACATGAGTAGCTCTCGGCCATTTTCATTTTGTAAAAGTAGCTCTCAGGGGGAAAAAAATTAGGAGACCCCTGCTTTAAGTAGCTGGGAAAAGAATTCCTGCCATTTGGATCATAGAGCTTTGTCAGTGTGTAACTCAGTTTTTGAAGCAGTTCAGCATTAGACAAGTGGCTATTGTAGGCGGGGAGCATACGCTGATAACATGTTGTTGCACTCACCTCACGACAAACCACCTGAATTGGGACCCAAGTGCAGCGGGCAACACCTCAGCATCACAATGGAACAATCTGAGGTTTTTTATGTGGCTGGAGTGCCAATCCTGCTAATGTAGGTAAGGAACAACGGTTGGTTTTCACAGCACTCTGGGAAGAGCAGCATTTTGAATTCTTGTTGGTGCATCACAAAGAAGTAATGTTAACAATCAGATTGCATTAACTCAAGAGTCTGATTTTGCTTAAATTAAAGCAGCAATAAGTTGTATCTGTGAAACGTGATGCTCAGAGCCTGACAGTTAACTATTTGAAAATGCAAAGCTGGCAAGCAAGTGTGCATTGTATAAATTGTTAATCTGAATGCTTCTGACACCTGGTGACAGATAAATACACATATTCCGTCAGCAATAGCAGAGGAAATTGAGTGTACACCATTATGGTGGATCAGGGCCTCAGCAGATATTGTCCAGGCCAGCCTTCCCAGTGTAATATGTCATAACCTCCGGTTTAGCCAGTGGCAGACCTGCATTTTTGGGGCCCTGAGGCTTGAACTGTTATGATGGCCCCTTCACCAACAGCAACAGGGTCTGGGTAACAACTGTTCTTCTTTAGTGGGGTTGTTCCATGACAGATCACCACAAATCTTTAAAAAATGTAACCACTACATGTTAGATTTTGATTAAAGTTGTTGTACTGTATTGACAAAATATGCTTCAATTTTTTTGATTATGACTAGAAACCTTGATTATGAATATCAATGCAAATTTAAATTTCTGTCATAAATGTTGTGAGAAGTCAAGCAAAATGATACCTTATATTGGCTAACTAAAAAGATTACAATATGCAAGCATTCGAGGCAACTCAGGCCCCTTCTTTAGGCAATATAGCTAAGAAAATTTCAATATCAATTTAACATAGCTTTACAAACTAACAAATGGTTCTTACACTAACAAAATGTAACAGCTAAATTGTTTATGTGTTGGCAATTCAAGGGCTAAGTCTGGGAAGTTCTATAACTAACTTAGTGATATTTGTATTTTTAAATTTTAAGAATTTGTTTTCTTAATAAGAGTCTGTTCCCCTAAATGAGTTAATTTCTCTCATTTACAAATGAGCATGAACAAACAATAGACACCAGTGTTATTCAAGTTCAAGTTCTAATGCCGACCTACATGTCTCATAACACATATCTGCGGCCATTCACGTGGAGCCTACTCCATCTAGCATAGGGCAAAAAGCAGGTACAAGCTCTGGACAGGGTGCAAGTCCAATACAGGATGAATTCACACCAAACACACACTAGGGTGTCACCAGTTCACCAACCTGCATATGTTTGGACAGAGGGAGGAAATCAACATATACTGCACAAAGGGAGAATGTGCAGACTTCAGACAGGGAGGACTCAGGACGCAAACCCAGGTCTCCTTGTTGACACACCACTGTGCCACTGTACCGCCAAAAGTTCCACATTTTTACTTTAAATGTAGAAACAACAAAAACATATTTAGTTAAACTGAAGATCCAGTTACAAGCATAGAGCCTGATTAATATGTTGATTGGTATAATACCCAGAAGACAGTTATACCCAAGTAGCATTTTTAGAATACACTACGTTGACCTTTCTTATGTGGTGACTGAAGAGTTTATTGAAATTATCAAGGCATGAAGGTGCTGAAGCTCTGAAATATTCAGTTCTAAAGAAGCTGGTCTCCTTCTTCAGTATACTATAAATAAAGAAGGTTTCTTTGTCATCTGCATTATTACCTAACCCCGAGTAATTAGTGTCAAATGGTTTGCACCACTGCATGGAGTATTTTAAGAGTTGCCGTTAATTAAAGGAATGCTTTATTGGTATGTTATGATGGACAGTACTGCTATAATACTAAAAACACGTGAAATGTTTATGTTGCCCTGTAATGGACTGCCGACCATGTATATGAGTGTGGGTGTGTGCCTACATGGGCAGTGTTGGTTCCTGCTTTGAGCCCAATATTGCTCAGATAGACTCTGACCACCACAGCCCAGAGCTCAGTTAAATGGGATGAATAATGGATGGATGTTCATTTACTCAGAACAAAATAAAGAGAAATAATTACATTAATTTTGCAAAAATGCTACTTGAGTCCCCCAGAAGTTAAGTCCACTTATTTTATTTTTCTGTCTGACTCTCTAGGTGCACTTCTACACTGTACACTAACATCATACTTGTTCTCTCTTATGACTTTGCCTGGAATTTGCATTTTTCTGACTCAGGGTGACTCACTATAATGTGAGTGATAATGACCAGGAACAAGCCAAGGTGATTTCCAAAGGTCAAACCAAGAAGTTGTCAGATTTAAACCGCTAAACAAAACTCAAAGATCTATAACCAGAACTAATTTCTAAACAAGGAAAATAATGATAAAAAGTTTTTTGTTCATATGCTACACAGTGATTAATCCACAATCTCTGATATGCTGGAAATGCACTTGGTGATCTTTGTGCATTCTCTCCAGGGATGTCACATGTACAATACAATACAATACAATTTATTTTTATATAGCCCAAAATCACACAAGAAATACTGCAACCGGCTTTTACATGTAGCATGTATTCCAGAGAATTCTGTCTGCAATTGCCATGGAAATGGTGGCGCCCATAACAAAACAAAGCATTGCAGCATAATGATAAACATTGCAGCATAATGATAAAAATATTTCAACTCTTCCAAACCATCATTAAAGTAAAAACTGATGTTATTTTTTGAATCCATGAGTTTCAAAACAACTAAACACATGGGATTTTTCTTTGTCATTCAGGGAAATCCACAAAAATGAATAAAAACCGCTGATCATAACAACATTCCCTGTTTTCAGTCTATGTCCTGAACTGGCATTCGCTCAGTTTGGCAACTGTTTGTACGTATTTGGAGGTTCAAAGGTATCTCCAGGAGGCCAGTTTCTCAGTAATGTTTGTGCATTGATTCTCTGGCAAATTAAATCTAAGGCACTGATTTACTCAAGTCCCTTAAGACTTCCTAGAACATTCTGGAATATTCTGACTATCATGAAATGAGAATACACTGTACATCCCTCCACCCAATCATTATCAAATTTGCTTAATCGAGCCTTTCCTGGCAGAATCAAGTGCAAGGCAGAAGGAGCACCGTTCCATCTCAGGGTGAGCTAAGACACATCTTTTGAGATCTGAAAGGAAGACTGGTGTACCTGTTACCGACCTCAGGCCTAGGGGAACCTGGGCCAGGTACAAGTCACCGTTGCTACAGGGTGTAGCCACAGCAATATGGTGTAAAGCATAAAAGAAACAGACAGCAGTCACAAGTCTCAGACCATACTTCTCTGTTCTCTTCTTTCTTTATTCTCCTTTTCCCAGAAATATATATATACTTCAATTTCTGCATAGATGAACATGGTAATCAGTGAAAACAATGGTGCAAGCCAATTTACTCTGTATAACAAATAGTGTAAACACATTTACTTTGAGTACTTGATTAGAAACCAATGTCCCCAGAACTCGTTAATTTTCCAAGGATGCAGACATTTCTGTATCCCCACATTGTGTGTAGATAAGATACTAAATCAAAGCAGTCTGACTATTCAAAGCAGGTGACTCTTTAGCAAGACAGGTAAATATTTGTGTCCTGTAGATAGCCATCAGCAATAACCTGTAGCAGAATTTTCCAGAAATTCTGCCTTTTCTTTAAAACACTGGCTAGAATACTGAATTCTAGCCCATTACATACCCAGAGAAAAAAAAAATCACAATGAAATGGGAAAACCTTGCAAACCCCTCACAGTCAGTGATCAGGCTGGTATTTAAAATCTGGGCTTTGGAACTGTGAGTCAGGATGATGGAGTGGATGGATGGATAATCTTGACTCAAAGGTTGCAACTGCATTGTTGGCTTCATGGGGAATTGTACTTGTTGTTTTAACAGCAGTTAAGAAAAGATCTTGCTAATGAACAAGTAGTGCTATCTCTGGTGCAGAGTGATAATAAGTACCCATGTGGACAACTTGACCAAAATTGAGTGTTCATTAGAAGACCTAACCCTTCACTCGTATTTTAAATCTCTAGACCACTGGCTCTTTGTGTTCTCCTGATAAAAGACCAAGAGTCGGTTGTTTTCACTGCCCCTTTGGGGTGAAGCTGACTGATATGCAGTATGTTTGTGAAATACACACAACATTTAACACGTTGCCTTTGGCCATAGTACTACTCATCTTCTCAGTATCATTAAGATATAAAAAAGAACATTAAAGAAAGAAATATGAAACTTTCACGACACTGAAGTTTAAACATTTCTCACCTTACATTTAGTTTTTCAGAGTTAGGCAACTTGTTACAGATTGAAATGAGAGTTGGGGAAAATAAATAAATAAATAAATTATTCAGCCCATTTGCAACAACAAACTTGTTTTTCAAATGCTGATCTCAGTAAGGTGGATTTCCTCAGGGGAAAATCCATTTTAAATATAAGTGCTTTCTAATCCAAACAGCTTGCTGAGAAGTGAATCCCTTTCAGTACTGCCATGTGGTGACAGAACAATGCGAAACAATGCATTGCTACAAATTAAATACTTGCGTAATCCTTTTCAGGTTCAGCTTACCTTTCTTGAGTTTTTTCTCCATTTAAACTGATCATACAATGTAACTGGCTAACATCTTCACTGCAATGTTTTCTTTAGTTCATTTTCTTGTAGTATATTTGTTGGGGCTTGGAAACCAACAGGCATAGCAGGTTTATGGTGGCAGTAATGGTGACAGCCCCTCCGATGTTCCCAAGCACAGCTGATGTAATAGTGAAAGAATGCAGTAATGAATGCCAATCCCCCGTACCCACTTTCACTGTAAGGGCTTACACAGAACACCTTGCTCATATTGAAAGCGGTAGCAGTAGAATAATTGCCCCCAATGTCACATTACATAAGAGTGTCTTATATGGACTACTGCTGTGTACACACATACCGTATGTGATAAAGGCCTAAGTCCTGAGCTGGGCTTCAATTAATTCTGAATGATTTCAATTAAAAATAAACCAGAAAGATGTCATGATGATGTAGAGCTTAGTTCTGCTAACTCCAAGTTCTAGGAACGTGCACTCATGGACTCTACATGTTCTCCCCTTGTTTTTGTGTAGGTTTCCCAGATACTGTAGTTTTCTTTCACATTGCTGGCTCTGGACAAGAGTGTGTACTTCACAGGGTTGGTTCCTGCCAAATGCACAATCCTGCCAGAACAATTCCAAAAAAGAGAATAAATATCATGACCAAACCTCTGAGCTAATTTACTGGTGGTCCACTAGTTATTTATTTTTGACTGAGGTCTATTGATTTGTCTCTCAGAAGTCCAGCCTTCTAGCCAGATCACTCTTCAGCAGAGGAGTTTATGGTGTTTGCTGTGTTTCCAAAAATTTGGTGGTTTGTGTATCACTGCACCTTCTAGTCTTTGCTCAATCCAGAATGTCCAGTCACATTATCTGAGCAGGAATCTCTGGTACAGCAGGATTGTGGGTGAGTTTACGTCTGTGGCTTTGGCTCTTCAGCTGTGTCCAGATGCCTTGATTCAAAGAAAAGGCCTAAATGCTGGATGACTCAATGAATTCCAATAGGAGAGCACTCAAATGTTAACCACCATGATAGACAGATAACAAGTGAGCAGTAGGGGGTGTTAACCGATTTTTTTTTTATAATCTTATTTACATTGTTTACAAAAATTAGTTCTTTAACTAGTCAAGTTATCCCAGATGACTCTCCTTTCCACTGTTTCTGTCCATTACCAGAATATTCCTACATTTGGGTCCCAATCCAGGTGGTTTGGCGTGTGGTGGGTGTGACAATGTACTCTCAGCGCATGCTCCAGACCTACTTTTTCATACTAAAGATTCTGAGCTTGACATTTACCTCTTCCTTAAATACAGTTTATCTCTGAATATTTAAATATGAAGAAGCTTTGTCGCACAACTCACATAGCATCTCATATTTTTGCTATAGGCTAAAATACTTTTGTAAGTTTTGCCAACAAAGTGGATTTTTAGAGATGTCTCAGAACCCAAATAGGACCAAAAACGTTGATAATTACACAGGGTGTGGTTTTTTTTGTAAAAAAAAAAGAATATAGCAGAGGATCAACAAATGAGGGACAACAAAAGTGCAAAAGAAAACAAATATTCTGTGCCCATGAGGGAATTCCAATATAGATAAGTACCCCTAATGAACCTGTGGGGTCTTTACTGCACTTACCCACACTGTGCATCAAAACTCTACACCTTAGCCCTTCCATACCCCTTTCACCACCTCTGGACTTTCTATATTCTGCTAGCAGAGCTCTTTCCAATATTTTCTCAGCTGACTTCAAACTCTCTGGCCTCATGGCCAGCAGGCTACGTTCAGCCTGTAAGCATCTCCGGGATCGTTCTGGGGTCCCATTGGAGACACTTTGACTAATTGTGCTAGGTCAAGTGCTAGATTAAGCCTCTGTGATCAAAGAACCATCTTGTAGAATGTACTGTACTTGCAATTTCACTCATCTACACTATGTGGCAGTATAATATAAAATCCACTGTTGCTCCTGCTGCTTTGCTGTGATAGATAGATAGATAGATAGATAGATAGATAGATAGATAGATAGATAGATAGATAGATAGATAGATAGATAGATAGATAGATAGATAGATAGATAGATAGATAGATAGATAGATAGATAGATAGATAGATAGATAGACGGACGGACGGACAGGACAGGACAGGACAAGAAAAGACAGTGTGGTCTGAACACAGCAGAATGACAAAAAGGGAAGAAAAGTCTGCTAGAAGACTCACTCTTGCACACATTTACACACCTACACATACTGTATCCTTATGCCAGGCCTGTACAGAGCCTCCAATTAAAATAGCCAACATATCTTTGACAAATGAGAGGAACTCCAGAGTACCCTGAGAAAAATCCATACAGATAGTGGTAGAAACACCACACAGGCAATGACTGGGCCAGGAAACTAGCACAGACCCTGACCCTTTGAGGGAGTCACACTAATCACTGTTGCACCACCCTGCCATCATTTGCTTTATAATTAAGAAAATGTAAAGATGTGTGATGAAACCAAAGGGCTCCCACCCTCTCCACTGCCCTCAGGAACCTAAAGTGACAGGCACAGCTAGAGAATCTGAGTGAATCTGCTTGAGTAGCAGATGTGTTAAATTGCCTGCATGCCAGTTAACTCTCCCGTGAGAGCCGCTGGCTCCATGACATTACGAGCTGTCTGCTATAACATCTTCTCCTTTACAGGTTTCTTGTAAAAGGAAAATAGTTTTTTAAAAAAACACATTTTCTATTATCTGACAGTGCTTTTATGAATATCTTTCTGTTTTCATGTACGGTAGGACAAAAATTAAAGTGTCATTTAGAGACTTGAGTACAGTGAGCCCGGATTTATTAAGTTGACTGCACTGCTGTACAAATGGATCACCTGAAATGACCTAAAACTGCTCTTAACTGAACACGGCTCTTTTCATATTTTTCTGCCTGCACCCTGCTTGTTTGAATACCATGAATGTGATTGTACTGTGGTAAGCACTACTGCCTCACACCTCTTGTGTCTCTATGATTTTATTCTGATACACTTTTTCATCCACACTCCAGATAAGCAAGAACTGTTTGTTTTAATGTTTATTTACTTATTGAGCTCCTCCAAAAACATACATTTCTCATTTGGGAAAAACAGAGTGCTATCTATCTATCTATCTATCTATCTATCTATCTATCTATCTATCTATCTATCTATCTATCTATCTATCTATCTATCTATCTATCTATCTATCTATCTATCTATCTATCTATCTATCTATCTATCTATCTATCTATCTATCTATCTATCTAATTGGCAGCCACATGTATACAAAATGTGTATTTTTTCTGTTATTCAGCACAAGGTGGTCACAAAAAGGAAGCATAAATGACAGACATAATGTCACCAATACTCCAATAACTTTACTACTGGACTGACTGCTCCTACAAACAATAAAAGTTTTAATTGTGCCAAATATATTATTATATTACATAACTCAAAGCAATAAACAGTCCACCAAAATATGAAAATAAACACAAAACTACAAATATACAGTATGTGCCAGCAAATCAGCCATGGAAAGAACATTATGAAGTGTCCCTGAAAAATCAGGCTACTCAGTTCTTCTTGAGGGGAATGATGGATGATTGATTTTAATTGAGAGTGTTTTGTCCAGAATTGAACCCTATGTTTCTTTAAGAGTTTTGTACATAGTTGATTTCATAAAAGACAAGGGGCAAGGTGGGAATAAAGGGGGTGTGGTGAACTGGTGGTTTGTGTTAAAAAGGAAGTAGAAATTAAAGAAAGAAAACGTTTGGGGAAAACCTGTGTGTAACAAGTTGTTGTGTCTGGATACAACAGAGAGAACCCCAGGCAGCATTAGAATAAGTTGCACAACTATGGATTTTGATAGTCTGTTCGTTTTTGTACTCCTTCGTATGCACTCTCAACATCTGTTGCAAGTATCAAGTGTGGCAATTTTGGTTGTTACTGTAATACCACTTGTAAGGTCTACAGCCTGCTTTAATAAACTTCTTTTTTTGTGAAATTTGGTTATCTTAATGTCAATCTATATAGATAGATAGATAGATAGATAGATAGATAGATAGATAGATAGATAGATAGATAGATAGATAGATAGATAGATAGATAGATAGATAGATAGATAGATAGATAGATAGATAGATAAGTTTGATCAATCCAGTCATTCTCATTGGTTCCTATGTTGTCAGCACTGGGCACGAGGCAGGGACCAAGGCTGTGTGGGCAACAGTCCATTATAAGGCATGATCAGAGGGCTCACATACATTACCCTTTACATTAACACACACATTTTGGGAAGTGTGAAAAAATCCCATGCAAAATATGTGTAAACTCCAAAAATGCAGTACCAGAACCCCAATTTCAAACCTAGGTGTCACAAACAAGATGCACCAAGTCATTTTCCAGGGTTTTAAAATTAAATCAAGAGAGTGATTAAACAGTTCCAAAGTTTAAATTGTGTAATAATGATACATTATGCCCTTTAAGCTGTGATGTCACTAAACTAAAAAGTAGTGAAAAATAACAAAAGTAGACCTTAATAGAAACAAAAGCTGGAACCAAAGATGAAGGTAGCATCATGCAGATCAAGACCAATGTGGAGAACACTAGAAGTGGAAGGGTATGCTGAATTAATGTCTCTTTGATGATCTTCCACTTTGAGAGTGGTTGGAAATTCCCAGCCTTTAGCTATATATCACTCCAAAGACTAGCACTCCCAGAATTAAAGACTTCACTAGAAATGGCATTGGGATCCCAGGCAAGAGCAATCCCCCTGCATTTATAAAGCTTTTACAGTTTACTTCATCCTTTAGAGTGTGCATGTGTGCAACAGATGGGTGCTTTCATTCCAAAATGAGTCAGGCTGAGTTGTCACTTACTGTGACACTGTCTACCCCAACTACAAGAGGTATCCATTTCACTAACAGCACTCTTTACAGAAGACTGATTGAGATTATCTCACAGACCCTTGAAAACAAAACCAACAAACAAGGCAGAAATTGAGTCAGTAAATTGGAGACAACGTGGAAGACAGAGGAAAAAAAGGGCAATCTCTAGTTTATTGTGAAGCTTATGGAACATCAAATCAATCCCCTAGAGCAGGGCTACTCAGTTAGGGTCCTGGATTTTGCTTTAACCAGTTTCTTAATTAGAACCTATTTACTGTATTTACTAAGTAGCCCTTTCCCACAGCTTTGCCCGTGTAGTAGTGAAAAAGCACAGTGAGGCGGGCCCTGCCCAGCTCCCAACTCCTGACATCATGCTTCCCCCTCCCCTCGGCCCACAGCCTCTGACTCTGATTAGTGCAAATATATGGCTCCTGCAAGAGAACTATGATTCTTAGTGTGATGAGAGAAGTCACAAAATCAACTGGAATGTTCAAGCAAATTCTAGAAAAAAAACCCAATCTAAATCCTTTAAGTATTGAAGTAGTTCTATCGTGTAAAGCGGACAGACATACAGACAGAGAGACAGACAGATGTTGGATTTTATATATATATAGAGATAATGGACAATAATTTTTGGGTTTAGTTTTCGTTAACTTGCTAGTTACGATTCTGAACCCTTAATTGTCTATTTTAGTTTTAAACTGCTGCATTTCGGCTCCTTAACCAGCCATCAGTAAACAATGAGGTGCAAGTGACAAAGGAACCACCAACTCTCTAGCTAACATGCTTCCATTTAAACCGGTGTACATGCATCATGAAGTATCTGTATTATAGTAATATAATGTTTTTTTGAAATAAATGAGAAAGAAAGGAATGACCACAAAATAAAGTTCTCAGAAAATAAAAATATGCATTTTATGTCTTGGAAGAACGAAAGCATCAACAAGCCATATTATTAAAGACCAAGTTTCATTACCTGTTAGATCTAACTTCTAATTATGAAACTGGTTGGAAAGAAAACCTGCAGCCCTCCAGGGCTAGTACCCCTGCCCTAGAGCCTCCCAGTCCCTATATAAGGTTAAGGTCCTGCAAAACTAGACCAAGCTGGCCACATCGCTCCTCCCTGGGTATTCTAACATTATGCAGATAATGGCTGATCACTTTATCTCCAGTTTTAGCAGTTGTCAGTTATATGATTTGCTACCAGCAACAAAAAGCCAAAGGGGTCACAGGAGGGTTGAGAAGAGGGCTCAAGTGTCAGTCTGCTTTCATGGCAGTGTCAAAGTTGATAACCCACAAAAAGATCTGTGATCCCTCCTCAGCTAATCCCACCTACCTTGCCCCTCACAAGCAATTCTATTTCATGTGTCTTCCGAAGTATCTCCATCAGGTTTTATAGTGCCAGATGACCATGAGGAAGGCGCTGGTTTCTTTCACTTGGGCAAAAAGGCAACAGCCCCAGTGCCTTATTGCACATTATTACATGCCTGTATGGTATTTAACGTGAATCTGCATATTTTTATTCTTTAAGACTCAAAGAAGAATCAAAATCAAAACTTCCACGAAGTATAAAAGCTGGTGTGAGTGATGCCCACCTAAGCTGAATTCATGTTTAATTCAGGAGACTAGGCAACAAAAACGATATCACGGTAAAAACACGTCCACCTTATTGTGGCCCGTGTCACTCACCTTTAAAAGCAACTTTGAGCATAAAACCAAGTCAGATTAGTTTGCATGCTGTCACGTCCCTCAGTTTGGCAGCAAGAGATGGCAAATGCCTGCCGCTTGTTGATTTTTCAGTGAGAACCAAATAGGTTTTTGATGAGCCCGGTCACTGTGGCCCTCCAGGGAGCACGCTTTTGATTTCATTACCTTTCCTGCAGCCAATCAGAAAGTGGACGACTTATCTGAAGCATTTGCAGTTGGATTTATTTCCTGTCAGAAAGGGCACATTGAGTTCTTCAGATCTGACTTGCCCTAATTTACATCTTCTTGAACCTCTGTATAGTTTTTAATGAGGCTGTGTCAATTTTTGATTAATATTTATGAGGGTTTTTATGAGATTTTTTTTTCTAATGCATCTCTGTGTGATAAGGCTGGGAGGTGCTTGGTATTTTCTGATGCATGTCCCTGGAACAAGATGGCCATTTATTACAACTAATTCATCCTCTTTTCTTTAATTAAAAAGTTTTGGGATAATTGGATTTGTTCAATTGTGCTATATGTGATTTACAATTTAAAACGTCTGTGGATAAATAAACAAGCTGGCAGAATTGAGCCCAGAATTTATTTCCGTGTGAAGCAAAAAATAAATAAATAAATCACGCCGCATGCCATTCAAAAAGCAATCCATCTTATTAAGCATTCAGTAATTTAGTGGCCTGATGGAAAGAGGAGGTATTGGTTGTACATTCCGAGTTCTACTCAGTGTCTTAATCATTAGTGACATCTTGATTTTACAAAGTCACCGGTGTTGTCACCAGCATGCGTTCCGTTACACTGACTACGGCTCCTCCACCTATGTCAACTTAATGACATCATTCAGCTCCGATATGGGGCCTGTTACATTCTGCGTCTGACATTAAAACTTGCTCAGATTTTCTACAGAGCTCATGTGCTGTCCTGTCTATGGCAGAGGTTTGTCCAATGTTTATTACTTGTTTAGTACAATCTTGACCGAGCCTAAGAAAACAGGTATTCAATGATTGATCAATGCACCATTCAATCAACCAGTAATCCGCTCCTTACAAAGTCCACAAGAAAGCGGTTTAAAGCAATGACCTGTGAAATGCCAGCCATCCATCCATCCATTTTATGTCTCTAGTTCCACCAGTTTAAGGTTAGAGGGAGCCGAAGCTTATCTTGACAGCAATGGTTGATGGGTTCATAGGCAATCAATGAGTATAACAACCTTACCTTGAAACTTCTGTCTTTCTTCATGTTTAGGACTGGAACCTAACCTAACCTAACCTAACCTAACCTAACCTAACCTAACCTAACCTAACCTAACCTAACCTAACATAACATAACATAACATAATATTCTCACCCTCTCTATTACAATTTAATTACATGATAAACTACAAGGAAATAAACTCTTTGGGAAGAGCCTGCAAACAGAATGAAAGTGAGAGCAGTTCTTCAGTATAGTAGACTGAGTCTGTGGTATAACAGATACACAAGTGTCTGTTGTCACACACATGTGATGAGGGAGTGTGCTGGGGGCTTCAGTGTTGGGGAACACAACAGGTATGGGCTATAATGAACTGCAAGTAGTAACTTCAACACCTCTCACAGCTCAGGAGTGAGGGAGGATTCCTCACAGGTATGGTGACATTACTTCTGGAGTTTACTGGAAGTCACACCCGTTTCGTCGCCATCCCTATATACAGTAAACTGCTGGCAGGAAATTGGCATTCATTTATGGAACCGCAACTGCTGGAGCCACACTGACCCATGGTAACACAACGTTTAGAAAAAGAGCAAGGAATGACAGACAAGTTCTGCAACATTTTGTTAATTTTTGTTGCCTTTTCCTTATTCACATGTATAATACCAGTTTTGTATTATTATTTAAGCCAGGTACAAAAGATCAAAAATACAAAACAAAGATTTTATCATTAACACTGAAGGCACCTCACAAACAGACCTAGAGGCAAAGTTCCAATGACAAAAATGAGTATTCATAAAATCAGCAGGGTCAGGCGATCTTAGATATGTGCTGGGTAACCAGGATACTTTGGGGTTATTGAATTAACACATTTTTTAAGGACCATTTGGTACAATAAAAAAGTTGGTCCCAATGGGGACAGAGGCAGAACCATGTTGAACCTGTTGTGATTTGTTAAATGGATTCAACAGTAAAACCTTTGAAACAGAACTGCAGCAAACTAAATGAGCTGTAATGCAGGTGTAACTGAGTATTTCCTGTATTGAAGGAGGCGAGGTAAGATCAGACTCTAATAATGTTTTGTAAATGATAGAAAGATGTTTTGACTGTATCCGAGATGTGACATTTAAAGGTCAGGTAGCTATCCAGAATGACTGCAAGGCTGGCGACAGAAGACAATCGAGTAAGTGCACTGAAAATGAGATTCAGCTGGAGATGGTACAAGAATCAGCTGTCCATTTTCCAATACAAACCAGTGAATCCAGTTTTGAGAAATAAAATTGCAAAGTGTCACCTGGCAGTGCTGAACATAAGACAAAAAAAATCATCCTAGGACAGGGTGCCCGTCCATCACAGGGTGCACACATACACACACCTCCAAACTCTCATACAGTGCCAAATACATCAACAGTACAACTCATGAGTACAGAAAACCCATAGAATCACAGGCAGAATGTCAAAGTTTTATGCAGAGAGTGAACTGGTCAGGATTAAAACCCATAATGCTTATCACCTTGTACCATCAAGCTGCTTCAGGGTAACCTAATGAAATGAAGCACTATAGCAATCTGGTCCCCGTGGAGCAAAATACCATTGTTGTAAACATGTTGTCACTGACCAAGTGGATCATACAAATACAAACAAAGCAATATTTATATAAATGTGTAGCCTGTTGCACTCATATAAATCCCCCATAATACACTTTTTTCCCCTATATTTTGATGGCACAGTTTTTTTATGTCAAACAAGTGTGTAACATTGCCACCATCACCTCCAATTAATAGGGGAAACCACAAGAAAACAATGAGGTTTGTGAACAAAACCCTCAGCGGTCCGCAATAATGCAAATGTCATAGCTGATGCCCCGGTATAGATTCTCAGCCTTGGGAATGCTATCTTTTCATCTTTAATTATTTAACTGTCAGATATCTTTATAATTTTCTTCATTAATAAATTCCATGATGTTGATATTAAACAATCCTGCGGTGGGTTGGCACCCTGCCCAGGATTGGTTCCTGCCTTGTGCCCTGTGTTGGCTGGGATTGGCTCCAGCAGACCCCCGTGACCCTGTGTTCGGATTCAGCGGGTTGGAAAATGGATGGATGGATGATATTAAACAGCATTTTTAACAATGAGCCCATTATTAAGGTGTTATGTCATGGCTGTATTCCCACTGTGTGAATCTAGCCCTGTTAACCATTTCATTTAGAGTCGCCCAAAAGTCACAGATGGAGACTGAACTGGCTATGCTGTGCTGGGCTAGTAAAGTCACATCAAGAGAGGCCCACCAGATCAATTAAGTTCAATTATGGGACACACTCTGGACCCTCTGTAGACTGTAGCAAAGGAGAAAATTAAAGCAATGCTGAGTGCCAATATGAACAATGCTATTCATCCTCTCTCTGACACACGACTTTCAGCCAATGATTTATTATGAAGAAGTTGTCAAGAAATGCTACTGGGGGTCCTTTATAGCAACAGCAATATGTCTGCATAATGCCTCACTTGGACTGTGACTTCCAAGTCAAGAGTTTTCTTTCTTTTTTAATTTTTTTGCTTTATAGCCATTCTGGTGCATGTTCAGACAAAATTTTGCATGTGTATTTATTTATTTACTTACTTATCTACCTATTTATTTATTTATTTAAAGAGCTTCTATAAAAAGCCAAATTTCACTCCGGGGACGAAAAAAAGCTCTATTGTACGCAGGCACAGGGAGAACGTGCAGACTTCACACAGGGAGGACTCAGGAGGTGAACACTGGTCTCCTTATTGCGCATGCCACCCATACCAGTGACAATAGAATGTAATTAGTAGGTAACAAAAAATAATTTTTTTTTATAATGTCATTTTACAATATTCTGTAGTTACAAACTAGCCCAAACAGGTCTGTGGTGAATCAATAGTTTTCATAGACACCAGATCTTAACTCAAGTCATGTCAAAATGGCATTAGTTGATGTCTTAGTACTAGTTATTGTTTGTAGAAGATTTATGGGTAATTGTAATTCATGTTTCTTAGAAGTTTCCAAGAGTATGTTGAAGACAATCTGCACATATAAGAATATGACATGAAGGTGACTTGCTGGCTACACGTCCAACTCTGCTGCCATTTCAATAACTGCCGTTTTGCCATCAGGGGCATCATTTGGGTGTGGAAATAAGCAGAATATATAAGTTGGAGTAATTTCTGTCAAGGTAGATTTGAAAGAGGAAATTACTCAGTAAATGAGATTGCACAGAATGTTCCTCTTTTTGAAGGTAAGACAATTTCTGTAAATCGCCACTAATTTCAAATGGAGAATTTTGTGTAACTTGAAAAATGTGTACGCGTGCTCTACTTGAGATATCTCAATGAAAACTGAATATTCTTGAGACATTTCCTTGAAGAATAACATGTATCAAAGTTTAATGAAATCAGTCCCCTGATAGCTGTGTTGGTTAATGCAGTCAGCCAGACAGACACAATGATGACAGTAGGTGAGAATGCAGTTTGTGTTTGGTGCTCAGGCACAGTGTTTAGTAGGTCTGAATTCACTGTGTGGCATTAGCATGTTCTCTTGTGCCCGTGTGGGCTTTTCTCCAGGCTTTCAGGTTTTCCATCCACAACTCCATGATAAGCAAGTTTGCTGAGCTGATGATTGGCCCTGTGTGGGGGTGTGTGTGAGCAGGTCTTGTGCTGATTGGCTCTGCCCACACCAACCCTGAATTGGGTTTGAGAATATGTTATGTAGTGCTATTTGCGTTCAGTTTTTCTCTTTTCTTAACGTAAATGTTTCCTGGTATGATTAAAGCATGTTACATTCATTTGAGAATATTTAAATAGCCAGTAATTTACTATTTAACAGAAAAAGATTTTTTGGCTTAATTTAATGTGAATATGACCCATTTTTCAAATCTGCTATTTCTATCAGTCTTGGATGTAAAACAGAGAGCCAAGGCACATACTCCTTCATGTAGCACTTCATAATGATGTTTTTGGAGATGTGGGGAGCAGGCAGGAATCTCGCCGGGTACAAGGCACATACAGAAAGCTGCACTAAGCCATTGCAGGGCACACTCATGTGCACACCTTTACGCACTTGGGTCAGGTCAATTACAGAGTCATCATTTAGCCTAAAGTGAAAATGAAACAGGAGCACCCAAAGAAGATCTACACAGAAATCTTCACACAGCTAATAAAAGCATCTCCCTGGAGTAGTGATACAGCATGAGCAACCACCGCTTACTCTAAAAGATTCATTTAGGGTAAGAAAACCATGTAGCAAGGCCTCTTTAGGAAGAATTACATACAGCTGCTCTGAAACAGGGAAAAGAATGGCAAATCTAGAGCTACAAATATCAAGCGGTTTGGATCATGTGGCTGCGATGCGATTTGCAAAGAGTGACTCATTTAATAAAGCAGAAAAGACTGAATCTTGCCCTCTGCTCCTTTGGCATTCAACCGTTTAATTCCACCTCATGTAGAAAATGAAAATCCTAACCCTGTCTGGCAAAAGTATCAGGATGGAAAAAAATAATAATAAAAAAAAAAAAAACAGGCTTCGAGGCCACCTTGGCTTCCCGCCAGCAGCGCCTCCACTAAAACAGTAGACGCTATCTAAATGCTTTTTACATTTGTGCATAAAGAAAGGCGACCTTTAAATTATTAAAGGTTAAAGTGGGTTACGTTTCATTGGTTGCACAAGGGTTGAGTGACGGAGTTCTTTATGATGGAGGGATGGCTTAAAAATAAGAATAAGGACATTAGATATAAATTATTTCAACCATTTTCGCTGAAACTCCCCATCCCCCTGCATTTAATGGAAGAGGATATATTTTTCAGAGAGCATCAGAGCCGTCTATCCAAAGACTGAAAGCCCTGTGAGATAATGTGCAAAATAATATATTTAATAAAATAGTCATTATCATTTGCATTTAATCATCTTCTTCGCTTGAGGAGCATTGTCCAATCAATTGTAAATTGTCTTCTACACCAGCTGTAACTGAAAGTAATCCGGCTGTGACTGAACAGGAATAAATTCCAAGTCTAATGAAACAAAGGGATGCAAACGATACAATCTTTCTGGATAATAAATCTCTTCTCTCTTCATTATATCGTACAGTTGTCAGCAAATTGATTAGTTTCTGTCCATTAGGCTGCAATATAGGATATTAATGCCTCTTCAATGCCGGATTAGCCCGTGCTGATCTGCAGTCAGGCAGGCAGTAAATCAAGGCCTGAATCCGGACTTCTATGTCCCAGCACGGAGCACCACTTTTACTTGCTGGCTGCTCTGCAGCTCACTTCGACGTTTCTCACCATGTGAGGTCGGGGAGATAAAACAAGTGGCTTTTTCTATGAAAACAACAGTTTGTCCAAGAGGATGCGAAAGGGGTCAGGAAACATAAAGAAGCTTTATTGGCTGTCCTGAAGGAGGGCAGGGTGGGGTTAGAGATAACAGCTTGGCTAGAACCATTTCAAAGATTTGTTCATTCTTTTCTTTACGATGTTGCTCACTAAATGTCCATTATTTCCCTACTGCTTACAAAGATTCGAGTGAATTTTATTAAAACACTTTTAAACTTGCTGCCTCTTCCTAGTATGCATGATAAGCGTTGCAAATATAGCTGTGCGCCATACAGAATAGTTGGGTTCATGTTGCGAAAATTTCAACCTTACACTTGTATGAAATTGATTGACATTTTTTAAAAATATTTCAACAGAAATATATGAACATTACTTAAAAATATTCTTAAATAGTAAGCTAATAAAAAAAAATCACATTTTGCACTCATTTTTGCTATTTAAATCAGTAGAAATTCATAAAAATGTTGGTACTTCCATACCTTTATATAACCAGGGGTTGATCCATGGCATAAGGGTTCTCTATTTATATTTTATTGTTATGTTCTCTTTTGAAAACTGTGTTTGTTTTGTTATTTAATATGTGTTTGGATTTTTTGTAAGTATACTTCAAGTCATTATTTATTCATATACAGTAATCCCTCCTCCATCGCGGGGGTTGCGTTCCAGAGCCACCCACGAAATAAGAAAATTCGCGAAGTAGAAACCATATGTTATTATGGTTATTTTTATATTGTCATGCTTGGGTCACAGATTTGCGCAGAAACACAGGAGGTTGTAGAGAGACAGGAACGTTATTCAAACACTGCAAACAAACATTTGTCTCTTTTTCAAAAGTTTAAACTGTGCTCCATGACAAGACAGAGATGACAGTTCTGTCTCACAATTAAAAGAATGCAAACATATCTTCCTCTTCAAAGGAGCAAACAAATCAATAGGGCTGTTTGGCTTTTTAAGTATGCGAAGCACCGCGGCACAAAGCTGTTGAAGGTGGAAGCTCACACCCCCTCCGTCAGGAGCAGACAGAGAGAGAGAGAGAGAGAGAGATAGATAAAAAAATCAATACGTGCCCTTCGTGCTTTTAAGTATGCGAAGCACCGGGCAGCATGTCGCTTCATGAAGCAGCTGCACAGAAGGTAGCCAACGTGAAGATAATCTTTCAGCATTTTTAGACGAGCGTCCGTATCGTCTAGGTGTGCGAACAGCCCCCCTGCTCAATCCCCCTACGTCAGGATCAGAAAAAGTCAGCGCAAGAGAGAGAGAGAGAGAGAGAGAAAAGTAAGCTGGGTAGCTTCTCAGCCATCTGCCAATAGCGTCCCTTGTATGAAATCAACTGGGCAAACCAACTGAGGAAGCATGTACCAGAAATTAAAAGACCCATTGTCCACAGAAACCCGCGAAGCAGCGAAAAATCCGCGATATATATTTAAATATGCTTACATATAAAATCCGCGATGGAGTGAAGCCGCGAAAGGCGAAGCGCGATATAGCGAGGGATCACTGTATCTGCAAAGGCGTCTTTCTTTTTATATGTTGAACCCAGGGGGGTGGGCCCTCCTGACCCTGCACCTGAGGAATATACTCCAGCACTATTTAGGAGTCTGCAGTCTCTGACAGGGCTGCTTTTCCTTGTTATTATTGGTGTGTCTTTTCATCTGCTCACTTCTTTGGATTTTTATTGATTTCTGATAGATTCTTTGGTTTATGGACTTTATAGCTCTGGTTAAAGAACAAAGAACTTTTGGATTCTAGGCTTGTTTTTTTGTGACTAAGGTTTGCCTAGTTTTTCATTGCGAGTACTGCAGCTTTTTATTTTTTTTGTATTAAACCCTTACTTACTGTGTTTAAAAAATCATTTTCTTGTTTTCTGGTACAGAGGTTTTTATTGGGGTTCTTCTCTCCCTTTCTGGTATTTTGACTTTAAAAGCCTTTGTCCACCTATTTTCATGTGTTGGCTTTAAGTCTGAATCTTGAGTTAGGGGTTAGGATGATATGAATAGGTGAAGCCTACACTTTTGGCTCAGTCCTAAGTTGAAGTACAGGTCTGACATTCTTTTTTGAAGCCTGTCACCATTTTCAGTTTTGTGAGCAAGCAGAGATTACACAGACTTAATTTATACAATATACATATTATTTTATATGTATTATTTGTTACTTATTTATTTATTATTATTATTGTATCAAATGCCTTAAATTAAAATTAGATGTTGTTACGATTATTTCTGCTCAAAATGGCAAAAGGGTGAGGGTCCTCAGACAGATCCTTAAACCAGACCTGGGCCTCTCCTAGCTTATCCAGAAATTGGCCTCACCCCAATAAGCCTCACCCCAAACTTTACTGGTAGGCTTTGACCCACACAAACCCAAAAAGGGGATTATATTTTTTATTTCAAAAGTTAAAAAAATAACTTAAATATGCAAAATCGTCAAAATGTCTCACAAGGGAAACTATAACAAAAAGAATACATTTGGCTTGAGAAACAATTTCAAAAAAGATAATTTATAAATGAAAAGGAGAACAAAAATGCAAATGACAAAAAGCTATGCCTAAAAAGTGTTGTCCAGAGTAAGCAAATCCCAATATGAAATCTAGTATTCAAAAAATACATACGAGAAACAAAATATCCAGAATCCAGAAAAAAAACCAATACTCACAGTATTCTACAAACATCAACAATTAAAGGACCTGCTTCTAGGCCTCAGATGTATACAGGAGCGTGGAAAGGTATTCAATCCCCTTGAAAGACATTATAATTTTCTGCATGACAAAAGATTTGTACACTTATTTATGCTGCAACAATTCATTTCCAAAGTCAAAATAAACCATTTTCTGTAGATATTCAAGTGCTGTTGTCAGTGATGTTACCTGAACTCATTGGATATTTCAGGTCATTCAACAATATACGCTTTCACCTAGATGACCCACATGGGAGTGTTTAGGCTCTGACTTGTGTCTAAGTAGCATTCATCCATGAATCGCTTCTCTAATTCTATAGCCACCTTGAGGTTTTCTCCGCTGCCGCTGTAATAGATCTGATGAGTTTTCACCTAAGCGCTCCATTGATATCTAGGAGACTAAATGAATCCCAGTGGACAGGCACTGTGCACAAACCCTCCATCTAGTCTGTGGCACTCTTCATCCAAGTCCTCAACAAGCTTCCTCAGTACTGTCTTCCCAGGACACTATCAGCTGTAACATGACCACCTGCCTTGTTATTTCCAACTGTAGCACAATTTCTGTCCTGAGTGTGGTGATGCATCCAGAAAAATCTTAGCTGCCTCTCCAGGACAACGTCTAACTGCCAGTCTGCTGCTCTTCTAAAGACTTGGTTGCCTATGCATTCACCTATTGCCATCTCTCCCACTGTGATAAACCTTGTTGAACTGCCATACCTGCCTGTACTCAAGATGGCTTTAGAGATTGCTTCAGCTATTACTTTTAACACCTGATCATAGTGCCAACAGTACCAGTCTTTGCCCAAAACAGTAGTAGAAGAAGAGTCAGTAGTACTGTCATTTGTACGTGTAGACAAGCAGCTGAGGATGTGAACCCCAGTGTTTGATGCTTACTACACAGGGGGCTTGATGGAGTCTTAGCTTTCCCTTACCGAAGGCCTGAATGAATTTAATCAGAAAACTGATGTAATGGGACTCAGCTTGCTATAGCTTGGAAGAAGACATTTTGTGGTCCAGAGCTTTCACTCATCTCATCCATTTTCTATGTTGTCTCATTCCCCCACCTCTAGTGGAGCACTTCCACCACCTCTCACTTTCTCTTGGAACATTTATCACTTATCATAATGAGAAGTTTTAAAACTCCCATGCTCTGCATGTCTGGATGTCACCATCCCTCTGTGTCTCAGCATGCTGTACCATCTCCTCAGTCCTCCACTTCCTCCTGGTCCTTCTTTCTATAATGGCCAGAAGGATCTCTGCATTTGTAGTCTCCCTGTACTCTAGCACTTTCTTTATGCAGGTGATTTTAAGTTTCTCATGCTATTGGTAAAAAAAGAAAAAGAAAACAGCCAGATATTTTGATTATGGTTTTGACTTCTTGCTTAAACTTCTTTTAATTCATAATCCTGTTCACCATAAAAATCTCATGGTGTAATCTGTTCACTGGTCTGTGTGTAAACGAATGATAGCATCGCCAGAATCATGATAAAATTACACAACTGCTTCACATACAAAATAAATGTGTACAAATGTGATTAAATCTTCAAGCTAAAGAAATCGGGGATCAGCTAGTTCAGATTTCAGCATCAGGAGACAGAGGGTTGACAAAAGTGCTTGTGTGACATGAGCTGTGGACAGCTGGACAGTGAAGTTCACCAAAATGATGGAGACTTACACCTATGCAGGTAACCCAGAAGGAGCAGCAGGTTTATTGTTTTTGTCCTGTTTATTTTAGAAAGTGTACATTCTTCATGTTAATCCTCCCTTTTTTAATTTAATTAATAATTTTTGCAATTCCAGCAATCGTGACATCATCCTGGCTGAGACAGTCAAAAGTGGCAGTCTTTTATAAAGCTGCCCCAATACCAGTTTGTGAGAGCTCCACAAGTCTCAAAGATTCTAAAGATAACGGTCAGTGATTGTGTGTTAGTTTAAACGCAACACATCTGCCAGCTTTAGTTTTATTTTGTGAAATGCTACTAAAGTGGTGGCCAAGAAATGTCATGTCATTTTCTAACCCGCTTAATCCAGACCAGGGTGGGGTGTTTGGGGATTGGAGCCTATCCAACCTTCAACTGGGTGTAAGGTAAGAATAAACCCTGGAGAGAATGCAAGTCTATTCCAGGGAGAAAATATGCATACACACACACACACCAAACGCACATTAGGGAAAATTTAGCATTGCCAATTAGCCTATCCTGCATATCAATGGACAGTGGGAGGGAAATGGAATACCCACAGGGGTACCCACACAGACACAGGGAGAACATGCAAAGTCCACGCAGGGAGGACCCGGGACATGATCACTGGTCTCCTTACGGCAAGGCAGCAGTGCTACCACTGTATTACTATGCCACCCAATACCAGATAACAGCATTTATAACTTAAAGCCACTTCTATATCTCTCCCAAAATGCTATTACACTCCATCACAAAGGCTTTCCCTGCCAATTCCATAAATAGGCCTTTTACATGGAAGGGGGTTATTTCAAGTCCAGTGATTAAAGAGTGGCATTCACCATCTAGGCCTCCTTCAGTGACCATTCCATACCATGCAGTTTTCATGTCTACAGAAGCTCCTTACTGATACCCAACCTGGTGGCATTGTAGGGCAGTGGTTATTGCTGTTGCTGCCTCAAAACTCTAGGGGTCTTGATTCGATTCTCAGCCAGGATACTGTCTGCCTCGATTTTCTTTGTCTACTCTGATTTCTTTAAATATCTTCAAGACCTCTGTGTTAGGTTCCATTAGCCATTATGAAGGAGTACAAATATGGGCACGGGCAGGCTCAGAGATGGACTGACTTTCCAGACAGCAATAGTTTTGGCGACGCAGAAATTGATGAATTAATAAAATGGGCAAATGCAAGTTCCTGTGAGTTTAGGGGCCAATTGGAATAAATGTTTAACCTAATT
Source organism: Erpetoichthys calabaricus (assembly GCF_900747795.2). Classification (NCBI taxonomy): domain Eukaryota; kingdom Metazoa; phylum Chordata; class Cladistia; order Polypteriformes; family Polypteridae; genus Erpetoichthys; species Erpetoichthys calabaricus. The sequence continues at coordinate 240,382,827 of NC_041397.2, forward strand.
TCAACAATTACACATCATGTTCAATTTTTTTAAGTCAAACAGTCAAACTTTTCAAAATAGAACCTTGTTTTCACAAAGTGATGATCACAAGTAATTATAAGCATTAGTAATTTAATCTTGCACATATTTAGGCAGTGAATGTACAGAGTGTTTGTTTTGTTTTGTTATTGTATTGGTAGAACATAAAACATACACACATTGCTGTAGCGTGTTACAGGATTCTTCAGGCTGAAACTTTGCACTTAGGGTGGTAAAACTGAGAAGGTGGAGGAGGAAGGGCACAGTTTGGCCATGTGCCGGATGAAACGGCCATTCAGTCACTTCTGGCTCTGTTTCGCTTTCTCCCATTTGTGACCTAATGATGGCAGATGGAGCTTGTGAAAATGGCCACAATTACCTGTTAATTACTCCATAATATAAGGCAATGGAGGCTTTCCTTCACAGTTAATTGCTCAATTATACAGGCTGGTTTAGAAAACCCTTGCTGGGACCAGTGTTCAATGCAATCTGCTGTTAAAATTAGATAATTGTTGATTGCAAGCAGTTCTCTGGAGGAATTAATTATTACATTTATACAGTGCTGGCTTATTAGAAACTGTAGGAGTTATACATTTATTGCCTATAACTTATGTCAGTCTCAGGGATTAGACAATGTACATGTAGCAATGTAAAGGGTTTATTTTCATGGAAATTAATATTTTGTACAGCCGCACATGAAGGATACACACCCTGGGGCACTTACAGGACTTGAAAGTATGGCAAAGTGACTGAGAATTTCCTTCCATCTGTTAAAAAAAAGCTGTGGCAAAACTGGGCAGGAAAATAGACAATGTTAAATGTAGATCTTACAGTATTTGGTTTCACACACTATCAATTTAAATGTAAGACCAGTAAGAAAACAGTGGAGAATTTCCCACAAATGATGAATCTCAAATGGCTAGTTTCCAATATATATACATAAGTGATACTTTTTTAAATGTTTCCTAGAACTCCCCTTAATTGGTTGTGGTCCTCCTGAGCATAAAGTACTACTGTTAGCCATACTAGTCTAATGACAACACACTACTTTAGCTACATGGTGTTGTTTTTGGTCCTACGATGGGGTAAAATAAAGTAGTGAAACATGAAATTGTAATTTAATAAGCATATAAATAGGCACAGACAAGTGATGGACACTTGTCGCAAAAGAGCTTGTTTGACAGCAACAGAGCGCAGTTGTTTACTAAAGCATGTGATAAACCTTGACTTTTCCAACAACGAGAAGAAATAAAATCGGGTTAAAAAAGTAAAGAGAGTAAGTGCCTGCACATCACAACCTTCTTAAGAGGCACATGTGCAAAGAATAAGGCAGGACTTTTCATTTCTTACCAAAAGAAGGCCAAGAATGGAGGCAGGCACATAATGTCATTGCCTCTTTTCCTGGAGAGAAGTCCATGGAATAACTCAAGTACAATCCCAAGGAACCAAGTTACCTGAACTATTCTATAACATTTCATTAATTATTTACCCCTGGGATGCTGATCTTTTTGATCATAAAATAGGTCATTACAACAGCAATTGACTAGAAGAATTCATAACTAATTTCAAAATTATGGTATTTGAGGGTTCCACTAGAGTGCCTCTTTCTCTTGCACGATTTGGCTCAAAAACTAATCAACACATCGTCATCTCATAGCAGGCTTAAGTTTTGAGTTTAGTATTTTTCTTTCCAGCCATTTTAGCTCTAGACTGTCCTCAAGAAACTATTACACACAGACACACACACACCCATCATCGAGATATCGATGTTTTCGGTATCAGGGGACACTAAAATGTTAAGATCCATCAAAAACCAGACTTCAAAATTTTTGATGAATCTAAAGCATTTTCTCCTCCTTCATAGATGATATAGCGGAGGAGGTCTTTCAATTACAAACTGATGTAAGTATGTAAAATGGTGGTGATAATTGTTTGTAAACCTCCACATCAGTTTGGAATATACCTTCTGCTCTAAGATCAGAAATTTGGACATTTCCAACCTCCATTCCTTCTTCCTTGTCCTCATCTTCCTCTGCTTTATTGGATGGGGTATACCTGCACTAGCAATAATGTTCTGCAGCATTGCATACACAAATGTCATAATGCACCACAGCTGAGGTGAACATCTGATGCCTCTTGACAACTTATGAAGACATTGAAAGCATATTTATTTATTTATATAAACTTATATTGCTTTAGACTGTACTGCAGGTTCAGCGATGTGCTCTATTGTATTGTTCCTCTGCCACTGTTTGAGGGTTAGTTACTGGTGTCAACAGGTATGTATGAAAATACTATCACCAAGTCAAACGTAAATCTTAGTATTCAAAATTTCTAAATAAATATCAACACAAATCTAATGTGCTGTGTCTGGTGTCTTCTGTCTGACTGAGATTGGTGCAACAGCTATCCAATCTGAGAGCACTTATAGGGGCAAATGAACACATCGATTACTAAGGATTCAGTGTGCTGCTTTAGCTACAGTAGATTTTTAGGATACCTTTGTAAATTAGCAGTCATTCATAAAATGGAGTTGATGCTTTTCCTTTTGACACAATGTTTTTAGAAAACTCACACAAGAGCAAAATAAAATCAGTGCTTTTAGATATGTGCATTCTGCTTGACTAGACAAAGAGCCCGTTTCGACAACGTAAGATGAAACGGGCACGAGTGGAATAGTAAGTAATAAGTATAAGCACCACAAACCTGATATAGGTGTATTGAATGAATGCGTAATTAGGCCTGGAGCTGTAGTCGAAATCGCCTTTCAGGCCTCTAGAGCTTTAATCGAAGTCGCCTTTCTCTTTGAATTTTTGCGGCCGTAAATCTGCCGCCTGCCGCGATGATGGTCGAAGTCGCCTTTCTCTTTGAATTTTTGTGGCCGTAAATCCGCCGCCTGCCGAGATGTTGGTTGAAGTCGCCTTTCTTTTTGAAATTTCGCGGCCGTAAATCCGCCGCCTGCCGCGATGTCGGTCTCGTAAGGTTTTTTGGACAGCTGCGCAGAAGGCAACTGTGCATTCGGCTTCGGACATGCGCAGAAGGCGACTGCGCATTCGGCTTCAGACAGACCCTGCCGCGATGTTGGTCGAAGTCACCTTTCTCTTTGAATTTTCGCGGCCGTAAATCCGCCGCCTACCACGATGTTGGTCGAAGTCGCCTTTCTCTTTGAATTTTTGTGGCTGTAAATCCGCCACCTGCCGCGATGTCTGTCTCATAAGGTTTTTCGGGCAGCTGCGCAGAAGGCGATTGCGCATTCGGCTTCGGACATGCGCAGAAGGCGACGTGCGCAGAAAGCGACTGCACATTCGGCTTTGGATGGACGTGAGTGAGTGAGTGAGTGAGTGAGTGAGTGAGTGAGTGAGTGAGTGAGTGAGTGAGTGAGTGAGTGAGTGAGTGAGTGAGTGAGTGAGTGAGTGAGTGAGTGAGTGAGTGAGTGAGGAGACTGGCAAATTATATATAAGATGAGAGGTCATAGAGAACTGTCGTATTGTCTGCTCTTACCCAAAGGTTAAGCATTAAAGAATGGCCTAAGAATCTGTCACTGGTAGACCTTATGACAGAAAGCCCAAGTCATTTCAGTGTCCTTAAGAGTAGCTCCTATGTGTCAGCTGCAAAACAGTAAGACACTTAGTTCATGTCCCAGCAGCCGCTCAATAAGAAATTCCTTTTTTATCTCAGAAAAAGTAAAATGTCTGCAGATGCAGGAAATTAGAGCTGATAAACACTATTAAAGACTAAAGGAGGACATGTAACCTCCTATGCTTTCAGTTCACTATGCTGTAGTCTAGAATGTGAAGGGCTTGATTCCTTGAGGACACCCTCATTAAATCCTCGGAATCCCGACTGAGGTACTACCAAGGCTGCAGCAGCCTGATTACACAGTCCAATGGGACTTCCTTAACTTCATTAGCCATCCTCAATTTAGGTCTTGTTCTAACTTGGGCTTTCCCTGCCATGTGTGCCTCCCTTCTTAAAATTATAACGTCTTGACAGACAAGAAGCTTTTTTTAAGGCTGACACTCAGGATTTTTACTAGCATCTGCCTGACAGCTTTCTTGAGGATATCCCCTTTCTGGCTTTTTTTTTTTTTTTTAACACTTTGGGATGGCATTTCTGAGTCTCTTTTGAGTGAATGTGACACTTCTTGTGTTTTTTATTAACATTTATCTTTGTGATTTTCCCACGGGTGGCTGTTCTAGGCTTACAGTGCCTATAAAATGTATCCATCCTCTTGGAAGTTTTTAACATTTCATTGTTCTGCAGGACCAAGTCATAGTGGATTTAATCTGGCTCTTTTGCCACTGACTAACAGAAGAATGTAAAAGTGAAAGCAGATTTCTGCAAAGTGGTCTAAATTAATTACAAGTACAAAACAAAAAAGAATTGGTCACATAAGTATTCACCCCTTACATAAGTATTCTTCATGACAGCCTTGAGTAAGTGTGCACAGGTCTCTAACAGCTTTGCACATCTGGACAGTTCAGTTTTTACTCATTCTTCTTTCCAAAACCACTCATGCTATGTCAGATTGCATGGATATTGTGAGTGGACAGCCTATTTAAAGATCAGCCACAAGTTCTCAATTAGATTGACATCTAGACTCTGATTCGGCCAATGCAGGACATTAACATTGTTGTTTTTAAACTATTTCTGTGTAAATTTGGCTTTAGTCTTATGGTCATTGTCTTGCGGTAAAACAAATCTTCATGCATACTGTATCATGTTTTCTTCCAGGATTGTTTATTTTGCCTTCTACCCTTACAAACCCTCTGAGGCCTGCTGCAGAGACGCACCCACACAGCATGTTGTTGCTACCACCATGCTTCAAATATAGCACTTAGTCTAATGGACAAAAAATAATAACTATGGTCTCTTCAGACCATAAAACCTTCTAACAATTGATTTCAGAGTCTCCCATGTGACTTCTGGCAAACTCTAACCAAGATGCCACGTGCACTTTTTTTCAACATTGGCTTTCTCTTTGCCTCTCTGCCATACACCTACAACTAGTGTAACACCCAGGCATCAGATGCTATATTATAATCTCTCAAATCTTAACCAATGTAGCTTTTACCCCCTTACAGAGTTCTTATAGGTCTCTTGGTGGTTATCCTCACTGCTCTCCTTCTTGGATGATCACTCAGTTTATGTCAATGGGCTGCTCTAGCTGTGCTGTACTCTTTCTATTTCATCATGATTGTTTTAACTGGCTTGGTTTACGTTGTTGGTAGTAAGTTTGAATTGTGGAACTCCACCAGGGTTGCTCTTAGTCATTGATCCTGTTCAAAATTTTTATGGGCAGAATTTTTTGAATCAGCCAAGGGGTTGAGGGGGTCAGGGTTGACCTCTGGATCGCATTTCTGTAATGTGTTCCTGTTGGTTTCATCAAGTGGTGACCTCAGGTGCATACTGGGGTGCTTTGCAGCTGAGTGTGAAGAGGTTTGAAAGAGGATCAGCACCTTCTAGTCTGTGGTTCTCAATTGAAAAAGAGTGGAATGCCCTCTCCAGGTAGAGGAGGAGGTGTTGCCTCATGCAGAGAGGTTTTAGTATCTTAGGGTCTTGTTCAGGAGTGAGGGAAGAATGAACCAAGTTGATCGACAGGTTAATTGGAGTGCAGACACTGTACTGGTCAATCATAATGAAGAGAGAACTGAGATGAAAGGCAAAACTGATGATTTAACAGTCAAACTACATTCCTTCTGTCACCTCTAGCCACGGGCTTTGGGTAGTGATCAAAACAATTATATTGTAGATATATGTGGCAGAAATGAGCTTCCTTCACAGGATGTTTGGGTTCAGCCTAAGAGACAGGGTCAGGAGTGCAGACATTCAGCAGGAGTTCAATGTAGAACCGCTGTTCCTCTGCATCGAAAGGAGCCAGTTGAGATGGTTCAGAAATCTGATTAGGATGCCTCCCCATAATACTTTACCTGTGGAGGTGTTTTGGGCATGTCCAATCTGGAGGAGACCTCAGAGAAAATCTAGGACATGCTAGAGAGATTGTATTTCCCCACTATCTTGGGAACACCTCAGTATCCCCCCATAAGAGTTGAAGGATGTGACTTGGAAAAGGAATATCTGGGCATTTTTGCTTAGACTGATGCCCCCTAGACCCGTAAAAGCAGCAAAACATGAATGGATGGATAATTTAGTTGGACCCCAAGGGATATTCAGTGACTTGGATATTTTCTTGTCTCCATCCTCTGACTTCTGCTTTTTAATCATGTTTTTACAGAATTGCTAAACAACCTTACATTCCAGCAGTAGTCTTTTCCAAAATTTGGATAAAAGAGAACCCATTCAGCGCCTCCCCACACCCTACTCTCCAGACAGACATCCTGGATGGGCTGGTTAGTTATATCTTTCCCAGCCAGGAGACTGTTATAGCAGAAAGACATGGGAGACTACCTCTCAGAGCTGTGTGTTCCCCCAATACACTGGGTGGCAGCATCCCTCTGGCATGACTCCCATTTGAACACCCACAGGGCTGCATCAGAGGTGTAGTTTTGGTGGGTAGCCCTGTCAAAATCATTGGGTGCCACTAGAGAGAGCAGCTGGGGGCAGGCTTCCTTCTTAGGGGGAAGCTCCATGTGACCCAATAATGCTCCTAAGTTACAGTGCTGATGTGCTGGAAGTACTCCTGAGTCCAGGTTGACAAGGCGTGTTCCATCTTCCGTGAGGAAGTCAGAGTCGGATAAAGCTCTCCTGGGAAGAGTGTAGGACAAAGATAAGGAGAAGACATTATTAAAGAATTGATGAGGAAGAAGAATTGTTTAAGGAGAAAACTTGTAAGAAGGTATTTGATGTTAGTGCCACTTATTGTTCACTTCGATCAGCATGGTTTTTAAAGGTGTGTTTGATATACAGAGGTAGGGAGCTGCACTGTGTACAGTAGATATCCACCTTATGTTACTCTGTAGGTATTACAGCCAGTTTTCTTTGGCCCTCCTAGCTTCCAATATGGAAGTAGAGGTGGGTGGTTAAAACAGGGTAGAAGCGTACAAAGTGATGTTCACTGGGCAGTGGGGTCAATGTTTAAACCTATCGTCAACAAATCTTCTTGTAGAGATGGCTTTTCATTGCAGCCACACATAATTAAAAGGGTCAAACTAACTTGTCTCATGATAGTCTAACCAGATCATCACATTCCCTATTAATAGGTGAACAACTAAGGTCAGCAGACTTGACCAGTCATGGAGAGAGTCAAAGAGTGTAGGTGGCTGGAAGTGACCCCAGATTAGATTTTAAATCCACTTTGTGCCTACAGAATCAATTACTTCAGAGTCTGGAAAATGAGAGTATAAAAAGTGCCTGCATTACTTGAGTTGTGATTAAAATATAGAAAGTTTAGCTAAGAAGGTGTTAATAACAACTAACACCAAAAGATGCTCCGCAGATCAGACATAAATAAAATAAAAAACAATGAACAAATCCATTTTGAATCAAGTTTTCACATATGCTGTGGTAGCTCTGAGCTATGCATGCAGTGGCCACTTCTTTAAAATCACAGTGAAAAGCAGGACCTGATAACACTTGTCAATAAGCAAGCCTCCCAAACAGACCTTGAAAGGATTTACAGAGAGGATGAGACACAAACATGAGTTTTAGAAGACTACTAGTAGAAAGTTGTTAATTATCTAATAGTCTCTAATGGTGTAAGTAGAGTCGCCAGGATGCTTGGAACAGTGGAGCAGATACAGGAGATAACAAACACAAAGACACAGATTAAGAGTTGGGGAGCCTCCCCGTAGGGTCCAGTTGTCCAAATGAGGGTCAAAGTAGAACAAAACAGACATTTGACAACACAAAATGTGTTCTTGGAGCTTTTATGGAATTGTTTACAGAAATACAATTAACAGGGAGGAAATGAAACAGATGTAAGGTTGAATGCAGCAGCTGGAGATGACGTCAGAAGTGGAGGGATGGAACTGAAGTCATTGGGATGAGACCAGAAGTGAGGTAGTTCAACAGAGTCAGAAGACGTCTTCTATATTACGTGACCTGGAGATGGATATGGGAGTGTTACATCCAGAAGGATCATTTTACTCTTTTGCGTCTTTCTGTAGATGAAAGTGAAAAAAGCATTAGTGCTCCTTTCCAGTTCCCCATCTTTGGTTCTTTCGCACCCTATCAAGCCCTTAGGCTGTCCCCTGTTCACGTGTGTGTGACACTAAGTAGCTGTTGCTGTTATTTTTTCTTAAATAGCACTTTTTGAGTTTTTTGATCTTTCTCATAGTGGGACCTTTCCTTTTAAAATGATACACTGTACTATGGGGTACATTTTCTTAATGGTGTTGATGCTAGCCTGTTAAATAGTTACCTTATTCAGGGCTTTTCTACAAATATTTAACTTACTCTTAGCTTAAAGTCAATAAAGATGTAACTTTGTGGATTTTGTGTTTTTTTTTCTTTCTTTAAACCAGTGCATTTCTTAGTTGTTGTTTTTTTTCATTTTTGGTGAATGTGACATCTGTGTGGAGGTCTTTCTTAAAGGTGCCACTTCCCCTCTTTTCTTAGCCTAGATTTGCTTTCAGGTTTTCCCTAAAGGTTTTCTTTCACTATTGTCTCTTTGAGGGTACAGTTTCTTACCTTTTCAGTCTGGTGGCTGTGAGACCTTTATAAAAAGCTGGTTCTTTCCAGTTTTTCTAAACTTCAGTCACACTAGCAACTTCTCCAATGAGTGGCAGTTCCTCTGAATGATTTGCCTTTTTCAGAACTTTATTCAGCAGTGCTGAGTTGTTTGATATTTTTTCGTATTGCTCCTTCATGATGCTGTTTCTTTGAGATGCTACTGTAGATTTTAAGCAATACATGAAAAGTTTTGCATTTTAGGTCTGGTAAAGCTTTGCATTTTTATCCATCTTTATACCTTTCCATCTCGGTGGCCTTTCTTCTTACTTGAATGATCTTTTAAGATGGTCTTAATGAGCAATTTCTTCAACTCACTTCAAACTTAAAATAAAAACAACGTTTTCAAGTAGAATCTGAAACTTCCAAACAGCCATAATTACTGACACTGCTTTTTCACCGCAGAATGTAATCTGCCTTCTAATTTTAAATTTTCTTGTATAAACTTAATAAGCTCTCTTTTTCTACAAGCAGTTGGTAAATTAAAAAAAGGTTGCCATATTCAGCTTTTTGATGGCTATGACATCTGCTGGTTTTCATTCTAGTAAGCTGCTTTAATGAGAGGCTTTTTTTGTGTCTTTAAGCAATCACCTTACTTAATCAGGCTTCTCGTCTTCGTAATCTCACAAGTCGATGGTTTCAGACCTGCTGGTTAGCCGTGTATTTGTACATTGCTGATGTGGTGAATATTTCCCAGTGACTCCTTGAAATGGCTTCTTTAATTATACAGAAATAGTCCTGGAAGATAAGACAACTCATGTGGTGCAGATTAAGGCATGGATTATATCGATAATGACAGTCAAGGTGTCATGGCATATGCATTTGTGTGTGTGTACTGGAAATTGGGTGCATTTTGTGGAACAGAAGAAGTGAAACAGTTCTCTTAATGATAAAGAAATGAAATAAAATGAAATGTATAGAAACATCTAGTTTAGAACTATTTTTAAAATGCCTATATTGAATTCAGAAACTAGAGCTCTTATTAAAAGGGATGTCATTTACCTCGTAACATTTCATTGAGATTCAAAGCATGGTGTAAGTAATGGCCCTCATGGAGTGGAGTTTCAGACCCATAGCTTAATCTTTCTTGAGCATTTGTTTTTTTTTTATTTCATTATGTTTTGCACTTATATAAATGGAAAGAAGATTCAAAAGAACTGAGTATTCTGTTTCAATAACCTAAAATTGGATCATCACTTTCCTAGTATGAAGACAGAATTACCAGGATCTTGGGTATTTCTTCTATCGTCCCATTTTAATACTCTCTTTCACAGATAAGACAATGGCAGTCATGTAAGGTAAAATACTAAAGTTTCAACCACATGCTGCCCACCTTTTATTCTTATGCATGCAAAGTGAACATTATCCTTTTCTTGAAAACTCTGGTGGTGGAAACCAACTCTTCATTGTACATTTCCAGCATGTTCTTGTACTGAGAAGTGGTGGGTATGGATATTGCAGGTCACATGTCCTTCTCACCTTCTTGACTTGAGGGCTATGCTTTGACCAGACACTGTCATTACACTGTTAGTCCATTTCTGTCAAAGACTATTGAACATATATTAGCAGGATGATGGGCAGAGGATTCTTTACTTGTTTAGCCTAGTGCTCTGCATCAAGACAGCAAACATGTTTATTTGTTATGGCATGTTGTAGTTCTAGCAGATTAAATGACTTCCCCAGATGCCACTGTCAATCACAGATGGCTATTCAACTAGCAGTATTATGACTATACTGCTCGGCATCTTATCCACTAACCTGAGTGCCTTACCCCAGAGTGTCACCTCTTTAAGCAATCAAAGCAGCATCAGTATACTAGGCACTATTCAGTAGCCATGAAATGCAGCCAACTTTAAGGATCACTTTATTGTCAATTCAAGGCAATCACAGAGCAAATGACGGACATTCGATTTCCAGGATTACTGTGGAATTGAGGACAATAACATTCAATGGTTACAGATATTATGGCAACAGAGGTGATAGGAGAGGTTTATAATTATCATGCAATTATGTGACAATCAATGCACTTACGTCAAAACTGTATTCTCGTGTCACCGTCGTTATACATGAACTATGTGAAGAGCCAGATAATGAGGTTAAAAGGCTTTTATTTGCTCCCTGGGTCCCTTGTGCTCGAAATGTCAGCTGTGTGGCTGCTCATTTATACCACATTCTAATATGTACACATTAGACTGCTCTTCCAAATGATATGGATGCTTTGTCAACATGAAGCCTCTTGCGTGAACCTGGCTGCACCTCATTAGAGGCTCTCCGGTTGGTTTTCTCATGTCTTTCAGACATTAGATTGCTGGGAAATGAGTTCCGGTTGTCAGTGCTTGTGTTGAGAGGCTCATTATATCAAGGGTCACAGGAGTTTTGGCTTTCTTTTAGTTGGTACTCCGGTCCAACATCAGGTTAAGATTCTACCCTAATGTGGTGTAGCTACCTGTTGTCATTGTATGTAAAAGACTAATAGCTATGTCAAGCCATCAAATATTCCAGTTTTGTTGGTTAAAATAATCTCATTGTATTCCCTACTGTGATATGTATGTAGCTAGTGACACCCCAATCTTGGTGATGGTTGTGTAATGTAAGTTATTACATTTGTATTAGTCACTCCATTTGGTGGACCACAAATATCTGCAGCAGCAACTCTGCAACTTATAGAGAAAAACATCCATAGAAAAGTTTGACACAGGTACATTACAGTCTGAGATCTGGGCTCTGACTTGACCACTCTAGGACATTAACTTTATTATTTTGAGCCATTTCTGTGTAGCTTTGATTTTGTGCTTGAGGTTGCCTTACTGGAAATCAAATCTTCTACCAAGGTGCAGAGTTCTGGCAGACTGTATCAGGGTTTCCTCCATGTTGTTTTTTGTATTTTTGGTGAATTCATTTCTCACTCTACCCTCATATGCCCTCTAGAGCAGGGGTGTCAAACTCCTGTCCTGGAGGGCCACAGTGGATGCAGGTTTTCAAACTAAGGCAAAAGAAGTAAATTAGCAGCAAAAACTGGTCACTAATTAGGAAGATGGCTAGAATGAAAACCTGCAGCCACTGTGGCCCACCAGGACTGGAGCTCGACACCCATGCTCTAGAGCCTACTGCAGAGAAGCATCTCCACATCACAGTGCTGCACTACCATGGTGTATGGTGGGGATGGTGTGCAGTATTTGGCTTGTACTAACTATGGTGTATAATCTGATGGCCAAAAAGCTTTACTTCTTCTTTCACCAGATCATAGAAACTTTTCATGCTTACTTCAGAGTCTCCCCTCTGCTTTCTGACAAACTCTAGATGAACTGTCATGTGTGTTTTCGTAACAGCAGCATTATCATGCCATGCTCCCATAAAGCTGTGATTGACTGAAGCCCTGGGGCAATAGTTGCTGCATGCACAGTCTGCCCAGTCTCAGATACTGTAGTTTTTAGGTCCTCCAGAGTTATCGTAGGTCTCTTGATGACCTCCCTCACTAGTCTTTTTCTTCCACGATCGCTCAGTTTTTGTGGGTGACCTGCTTTAGGCAGATTTACCGCTGTGCCATACTCTTTCCATTTCTTAATAACTGATTGAACTGAACTCCAAGGGATATTCAAAGACTTGGATTTTTTCTTGTCTCCATTCCTGGATTTTATGCTTTTCAATCTCCATTTTACTGAGTTCTTAAAGTGTTCTTTAGTCCTCATTGTGTAGGTCAGGCCATAATATTGACACAACACAACCTGGACCTTCATTTATACTCCAATTAATTGAAACCCTTTGACTACAGACAGGTGGTCTCCATTTAACTGATTATGTGACTGTGCCAGTGATGATTTAGGGGTTCATATTAAAGGGGTGCATACTCATTTGATCAATTATTTTGAGTTTTATACTTGTAATTAATTTGCAGAAACTTGTTTTTATTTTGACATTAAACAGCCCTTTTCTGTTGATCAGTGTCAAAAAAGCCAAATTAAATTTACTATGATTCATTGTTGTATAACAATGAAATGAGAAAGCCTCCATAGCAGTGAATCCTTTTTATAGACACTATAATACTTTCACAATAGCATTCCCTAGCCAATAGAAAAAGGTCTTTCCCAGTTTAGGAGCTCCAAAATCTTTGATAAAATGATGGCAGAGTATAGTCGGGTGGTGGATGGACAGACTGGAAACAATCGAAATGTTGGGACGCTAACTGGGTCGTCCCTTTTAATCATCGCAAGACGAAACAAAGAAAATAAAGAAATAACGAAAAACCGCATTAAAGGACTTTCGAGAGTCATGTGCTCTGCTGTGTGGCTCGTTCGCGTCTTCTGGCAAAAGACTACTTTTTCTTAGTTAGCGCTTCTTTTATAGCGGAACTTCCAGAAGTGGTGGGGTTAAGTGCCATTACTGGGTGGCTTCTTGGAGCTGTGAGGGAAGAAGAACAACAGGACAAAGTCAGCGGTAGCCCCCCTCTTATCCCAGCAGGTTATTGTATACGTTTCCCCAGCCCTTAGAGGAGTCTTCCAACACCCATTCGTGACACAGAGATCCACTCTTGGATTGGGGGTAAGATTCTTATTTAATCTTATTGGTATTGAGATATCGGAAGTGTTCTTGTCTGATCTATAGTAGGCCCTTTTCTTTTGCATGGATTAAAGGTGACTTCCTGGTCTAGCCAATAGCAGGTGCTCTACATCTATAATGGATCATTTGTTCATCCCATTAAACTCTACTAAGAAATAATATGTATGTATGGAGACTGAGTGCTTGTGACTTTCTGAATACTTGATTAAGGGAGTGAACTGTTTAAACTTGCCAGCCCTGCGCCACAGTGTATAGGCTCTTCCAGTACATTGTAGTGCCATGATAGAATTTGGAAAGCTTGAATGCATGAGCATGAAAAAGGGGTCAAAGCCAAAAAGCCAGACAATAACAAACACAGCAGCCAAAAATGCACACCATAATTTTAGTCAAGAAACATGCAGGGTTTGCTAGTTTAACAGCCCACAGGATCACAAGAATCCATACAGGACCCTGGAAGAACTGTTCCGCCATCTTAGATAGTGGTGCCCAGATGATATCATGCATTGAACTTCTGGTAGTCCCATGCTAGCAACAGGGTGCTGTTGTCAAATATAATATGGTCATATAATGTAAGGACATATTAAATGTTGGCACTCATCAGCAATACCAAAATACAAAATGGCAGTGTAGTAACCTCAAAAAGATAATAAAAAAAATCAATAACATCTTTAAAATGAATACAAAATGGAAAATGTGCACGGAAATGATTTCTGCATGTACAAAAAACATTTATTCATAACAGCTTTAATATTTTGAGTGTTGCATATTGCCTGAATTTGGTACAATCTGAATCCATTAAGTGCCCACATGAAGTTGTATTTTTTTCTGCTTTTTCTTGCTTTCCAGGAAAACCCTTCTTATCTGTTATGAGTACCTGCCACAAATGTGAATGTCACCAGCCACACCCTCTCTACAAACTCAATTCCACTTGTGCTCAGTGATGATGTTCACCAAGCCTTGCCAATGTAACAGTACTAAAGGAGTTCTTTTAGGCTGTTTAATGTAGGAAGCCATGAATATACCACGATGCTCTTCTCAACAAATGTCAGAGGTCTACATTTGAAGCAACTGCCACTTGGCCTGAGCTTTCCATTTCAGAAAAGATGCTTTATTATCTCACACCCCAGAAACTTGAAGGATTAGCTTTTGTGAGAAGTGCAGCTGGATGTTAACACAGTGGTTTCAAAGTGCTAGTAACTGATTGTAAGCGGGAAGGGGGTGGGGATTAAACCGTCAAACAGAGATGAGATTTCAGTAACTGGAGCATATGAAATGTCAGTGCTTCTGCTCACCTTCTCACCCGTGAAATAGGATTAGAGTACATCAGTTTTCACTTGACCCTGTGTTCAGAGAGAACTGCAGTCTTTGGATCCTCTCTTGATGAAGACAGCTTCAGAGACCTCTTTAGGAAGCTAACCTCTGAAGGGGGACAGGCAGAGGTCTGTGATAAAAAGCTACCTCCCTCATCTGAAAGTAACTCTAAGGTTCCTGTCAGGGCCAAAGTGAGACAGACCATCAAAGTCATAGTATGTGGCCATCAAAACTCATAATGCAACTACCTGAATGTTTTTTTTTTTGGTACTTCAAACAGATTTTTAATATGAAGCAGTATTTTTCTGGATACAAATGAGAAAGGCTTCATACGTGACTTCAGTAGCATGGGCAGCGCTCAGTTAGTATTTGAATGACCTCTTAGGACAGGAATTGGTCCCATCTGAAAGCTTTCTTTATATGTGATAGATCTCATATTTTGTTTTACTAACCTGCCTTTAGTATCCAGTGCATTTTATTTACCTATTTGTATTATAAAAGTTCAAGCAATTCAAGATGGACATAAGTAATACTTTGATTTGGAGGTAATACCAGTGAATCAGGGATGTGAATCTTGGGCTATGATGTTCTATGCTCACGTTTGAGAGGACAAGCAGTGATGAACCACTTCACTCATATCTAATTATCATTCTAAAACAAAGCAGGGCTCATCAGCTTAACAAGATGGACATGAAGAGCTAATTAAGGTGTCCATCTTATCAGAGGCAAGCTTGTTGGAGAGGTGAAGGGTATGCAAGGTAGTGGATATGCTGTGGTTGTTGGTATACAGAAGTGGACATCAAAAGGCAGAAGTAAAGCTGAACTCAGAAAGAAATGTCAACAGGTACATATGGGCCAGGGAACTTTCACATATGTATCAAATGGAATTTGCATTGGGGTGGGGCTTTGAGCCCACTGGAGGTTTCACTCTGAAGCTGAACTGATTTGAGTAATGGCATTTTTTGGGGTGGCGTCATCTTTTTCCTTTTCTAAAAAACAAATCAGATATGCCACGGTCACTGCATGTATCTACTATGTGAATGTTTAAACGTCTTGAACAAAAACTTTACATTTTTTTGTGTGACAGATGCTTTAAACCAAAGCAACTCACAAAAGAGGCCAACATAAAAAGAGGTCTGGCTGGGGGACTATTTGGGGACAAGTGGTCAAGAAGGAGCATAGGAGCTCATAAGTGTCTACATATATATAAGAGCTGACTGAATGACTATCTGTAGGCAAGCAACTGGAACTTGAACCTAATGCACACTGCTGCTACAGACTGAAAAGAGGAGTTAATAGTAGTGTAATGGAAAACCACTTAGCTGTACTGCTGCCATGCATCGGTTCAATTTCACCTTCCAGCATTTCTCTCCCAATGCATTGGGTGGAAGGAAATATTCAGATTCGTCCATGTTCTTTGTTATCATCCCTTTTTTAAAGGCATTTTCCATACAAATGTTCAAGTTATCAGACACAAAAATGTTCACCTTGCATTTGTCTTCTTGCATATGTAGCGTGCAGGTCACTTTGCATTGAGGTTTCAGTTTTATAAATAAATGTATAAATACATTCATTTAGTTTCTTAACTTGCTCTTTCCAAAAAAAGGGTGGTGTAGGGCTGGGGCCTTTCCAACTGATGCAAGGCAGAAAAGAAATGGTGGACTGACTGTCAAACTATTACAGAACACCTTCACACACAGACACACTGTTATGGCAAAAACATTCAAACTTGTCAGTCATTTTGAGCAAAAAGCTAAATCCCCTGAGTTACAAGCTACAAACACAAAAGGTGCTTTTGGCTAGAACGGAAGTAGGGTTCAAGCATTGGGAGACAACATTCTTGCAGTCTACTTCACTATATTGTCTTAAGTAAATATCAGTATCAGTAAAGAAAATACAGTAATTTAAAGTTTCCTAAATATAACCAGAAATTCAGCTACATTAGCACAAGATATCCAGCTTTGTTGGGTTTGTTCATATAGTAGAATGAATGATCAGCTGAAGGGTACCTGAAAGAGCATAAACTTGAGTAGGGAAACCTTAGTCTTTGTCTTAGTCTTAGATCCTCCCATGCTGTATAGCATATTGGGTAGCAAGCCTTCTCCAGTGTTTTCAGTCTTTGGTAAAGTTCTCGGTATCATTCCAGCTGATGTTCAGCACCTTCAGGTCTTGTACCAATGTTCTTCTGCAAGTGTTTTCCAGGCCTCCTTTTGGTCATTTGGCACTGGGAGGAACCCACATCATTTCTATCTTTGGGATACGATGGTTAAACATTTAAAAGGATGTAGCTAGCCAGTCTGAGTCTTCTGTGGGTGAAGGTGATGGCACGAGCCACTTCTTTGTAGAACCTCTTTGTTTGTGATGTGATCTTAGTATCAGATATTGAAAATTCGGCTCTGGCAACTCTGCTGGAAGACTTCAAGCTTCTTGCTAATTCTTGCTGATGTTTCTCAGGTTTCACCAGCAAAAATGGACATAGGAATTACAACAGAGGTAAGCAGATCAAGTTTAATCTTCAGAAAGATGGATGGTGAAGTCCAGATCGACATTAAGTGGGTTTCTCATGCTCTAATAATCAGACAATGAGGTCTAAAGGCCTCAGGATTGGCTTGAGGTTGAGCTTCTATTGGTGGCTCACAAATTGACTTTGAGCAAATTGACCTAACCAGTTTCTTTCTTTCATGTATTTAGATTTATGGCTGGAAATTGTATTATACTACCTTTGGGTTGGTGTTTGAAAGTTAACACCCTACACACCAAGATAATGCTTTCGATTTACCAGTCATTACACACTATGGTCCCGAGCTTTGGGTAAATGTGTACAAGCAGCTGAAATGAGATCTACAGTCCTGCTGGACTTGCTATCTCTGATAGGATGAGGTTCTTAGCAATATGGGTGGATCTTGGAATAAAACCACTGCTACCCTAGACAAGAAGAGCCAGTTGTGGTGGTTTTATGTAAGTAGTGCTCTTAGCACCTCCCACAGGAAGTAAAGATGGCATTGCCCAATGTCAGAAGACCCACAGTCAAAGCCAGGACACTTGGGGTGGATTATATCTCTCAATTGGTTTGGTCAGACCAATTAAGTGTGTTACATGCCATGACTGTCTGGTATTGATGAAGATGATGTTGATTTGTTTTCTATGTTGCTTTGTTTTATGAAAATGTTATTATAAAGGTAACCTTCAAGAAAGTTACTATATTATTATTTCAAATTTTACCAACTGCTCTGGTTGTGGCTGACATCAGTTTCCATTGCACTGGCCACTCATTCTGTCTGACAGAACAACAAGGACTCAATAATGGTGTGCTGCAGTTTATAACACTCTCCATTATTAGCTCTTCAGCTCTAACAGGGTTGATTAAAAAAGTACAGCTATTATGAGGCTCCTGCTGGGAGAGTCAGCAGCAGAGGAGGCGTATGGTAAGTCAGCATGCCAAAGCAAACTCGGCAAGGAAGACTTCATTAGAAAGCTCCCTATGGTGCCAACCTATGGCGACAGAGCTTGAGGGTTCTCAGCTCAGACAGCAAGAAATGAGCCAATGAAGCTTCAAAACAGAGCTTTGTGTTTCTTTAGTTGTTAAGCATGAGGTCTCGTTTTTGTCAACAAGAGAAAATAAAGATGCAAACTTCTTTGTCCATACTACACTCATGCAGAGGTCATCAAGTCAGAAGGTTCTCTTGTATCTGAGATACCAGGAACCACAAATGAGATCTCAAATGAGATGGCAAGATGAGGTGCAATTAAATTTCTCACTTTTTCTTCTCACTGTTTTTGGTAGGATACTTTCTTAGATTGGTACCTGAGGGGAAAGGCTTTGGCCCTGCAGGACCCCAAATTAGAATATGACAGGTTAAGAATGGTACAACATGTCATGTTACTCTGATTCATGCTAATGCCAGTTACAGTTATACAGGCATTTGCTTTTTTTGTGATATGGCTTTAAAAAAGAAATGCAAATATACAGAGACAATCTACAAAATAAGAAATGGGTTGAAAGTCAAGCACAGAATTTTTATGCTGCCAAGAATTGGACAGAATATTCAGTTTACAGAGAGAGAGAGACACTGTGGTGTCCCAGGAGTCCACAGCCTTGGCATCCTCTATCTCCTGGGACATCAGTAGTCACAAACCATGATGGACTCGGACAATGAGGAAACAAATAGCAAATCATGGTGCAAAAAGTGCATTTTATTCCCAACAGTCAAAACAATGTCCAAAACGTGCAAATTCTGTTCAATGAAGATAATTGAATTCCATATAAACAGTGCAAATGAAATCTACAATCAATCAATAAATAGATCCCTATAAATGCGTGGAAGTCAGAATTTGCTTAAATTTCTCTTCCTGACTCTTGAGTCCCAGTGTCTCTCTCTCCCAATCCCATCTCTATTGCTCACTGTCCTGGTCTATTCAGCAGAACCATGATGTCATGAAGTGTGGTCGACCACCTTTTGGACTCTTTGGCATACTGAGAGACCACTGAGCCCGGCTATATCATCCCATCACATCCTCTGGCATACACAGCATAACCTTCAGTGGAATCAGCTGCTTCTGCTCCTCTGATGTTGAACAAGAGTGACCCCACCACTGGAACACTGTTCCTCATGTACCCTCTCAGGACATCCCAACTGCCTTGCCTCTTTTCCTCTGCACAATACAGATGTTGCAATTCTCTGTCTTTTTGTCTCTCTTTCTCTTGGTTTAGCCACCACTCTGCTCCATGTTAGTTTCTTGCTTTCTTGATTTCTTTCGATTTCTCCCTTTCACGTTGTCAGGTGCCTTTTATACCAAGTGAGTGCAGGAGCGCCAAACGATCCGCAGAGCCTCAATGAGTGACGTCTTCATTAAATGCATCTGTGCACATTACATGCAATTTCATTAATTCCCTCATCAAGTTCTCAGTGGCCGTATGGCTTCCTCCCGCATACCTACAGTCACAGGGTCTGAGCTGCTCCACTCTTTTTTTTAAAACTCCTGCACCTCCATAGACCCCTGACACACCTCACCACAGCTGTAGCAAAGAAGGGGCATTTAGGCTAACTAAACAGTTAATTTTTTTGTGTCTATAATTTTTTTTATCAGATTTATGAAGGAGTTTTATCCCATGCTGCTGCTCACAGACTGAAGTTTACCATCTTTGTGCTGTCCTGTTGGAATTCATCAAGCCAATTTTACAGAAAGGAGTAATTTAGTGCTGTGACCTAGATACCTAGATGTATACCGTTGGAAAAGGAAACCCATGTTTTTTTCCCACTGTTTTAAAGAGTCAAGCAAAATGACACCTTTAATTGGCTAACTAAAAAGATTACAGTATGCAAGCTTATGAGACAAATTAGAACCCCTTCTTCAGGCAAAATGTAATATCAACTGTTATAAAAGATGTTAAGTAGAACATTGTCATATTGTGCAGAATCATCCCTTGCTGATATGTATATATTCTGAAGGAGCAAATTGGTTTCAGTCAGTGGCTGTTTAAAACATTGCTCTGTGCCATTTGTATTGCATATGTGGTGCCCACTGGACTGGTGGGTAGTTACAAACATGTCCTTTTTCTTTTTTTCTACTTTCACCTCCTTGCTGTCACATAATTGAACACACTCATAGACAACCAATGTTAGTTCTCTACCTCTTTTCTTTAGTTTGTGCCTTTGTGGTTTTAGTATGTGACAGAGTACACCAATGATTAGGTATTGTGCTACATAAATTAAAATCAACAACTGAGTGTTACTGGCTGCTCCTGCTAAAAAACACATCATTTTTAAAAAGTATACAGTGTAAATATAGTGTGTGCGTGTGCGTGTGTGTGTGTGTCTGTGTATAAACTATACAGTGTCAGGCTGTCAGGTGCATAAAGCCACCCGTCTATCCATCCATCCATTTTTCCACCAGTCATTTCAAACTGCAGGAGGGCTAAAATCTGTTTTGACAGAACTGGGTGCAGGCGGTAAGCAACACTTGATTAAATGTCACTCCGTTGTGGCTCTATTAATTAAATACTTTTGCAAGAAATAATGCACAGTTCATGTGATGACTGATGTCCCATTCAGGGCTGATTCTGGGAGATGCTTTGACTTTCTCCGATCTTGAAATGGAATGAATTAACTGAAAAATGCCCGGAAAGTGGGTGCATTTGTTGCTTCTTTAAAGTTAGCACTTCTTACTTCTGGACATCTGGACTGCTGGATGTGTCTATCTTTTGTAGAGGGGTTAATTATGAAGATAATGTGATTTAATGGATTGTGCCTCTCCTCTCATAGTCTAATTAAAGGACACGCTTGTATAGCGATAGTCAAGCCTGTGGCCCTAAAGAAAGGGGTCTTGTGCAGAATAGCCCTGACTTTAAAAGCTGAGCTGGAAAACAGCATGGCATAACTAGGTGAGCACCCAGCTTGAATCAGTGCTTACTTTCTGTGTGGATGGCTTGAGCGTGCAATATGTATGTTCATCTCGTGTTCACATGGGTTTCCTCCCGGAGTCATACAGATATGTTGACATGTTTGTTTTGTAGAATAAAATCTCAAACCAATAATATCCATGAATGTATTTACAATTTAGATTTTTATTAAAGACATGCCGTGCCCCGCAGCTCCACCCACGTAGTAGTGAAACAGGACAGTGAGGAGGACCCTGCCTGGGTCCCTACTCTTGACGTCATGCTTTCTCCTTTTCTTAGCCCACAGCCTCTGTCTTGGATTAGCGTGAATATATCGCTCCTGCAAGCGAACTATTCTTCATAGCATGATGAAGTTGCAAAATCAACTGGAATGTTCAAGCAAATTATAGAAAAAAAAACCTGATCTAAATCCGTTAATTAGACATATAGACAGACAGACAGACACTGGATTTTATATATATATATATAGTGATAATAAACAGCCATGCTTTGTCCACAGAGAAAGCTTCTATTTCTGGGCTTTGAAACATTTTGAGACTTTGACACTCCTGCTTATGCTAATGGACAGCACCTCATGGTATTTTGCCATCTTTGTCTGGTAACTTTCAGTCAAGCCCACTTTTAGATTAGTTTATACTTATCCATGTTCATTATTCATTATTCTAATAGCCAACACCTTTCGGCATTTTGCCATCCTTGTCTCCTATACTATTGAAGCATGCCCCTTATTGCTAACCCTCCACCTAGTCTTTGGCGTTGGCTTTTAGGGTGTCATTTTACATTGGCATAGTGGTTACATGTAGGACCCAGTGCATATCAGTGCATTCCAGTGTTTTAACTATATAACTGTACAACTATGTGCAATTCACTGCTCTACCCATGTTTGTGGTGAGATTACGATACATTTTAAAAATAATATCTTATAAGGTGTAGAATCACACAGTTAAACAAGTGCTTAATTAAAATAAGGCGCTTGTAACCCACTTAGTCCTGAGCAGGATCATGGGAGTCTGCTGGAGCCTATCCCAGCTAGCAGGAACAAACCCTGGGCAGGATGCCAGTCCTTCACAGGGTGAACACACACACACACCCCAACCACACACACTCAACCAGGGCCAATTTAGGAGATGCCAATCCACCTAGCCTTCATGTCTTTGGACTGTGGGAGGAAACCTATGCAAACACAAGGAGAACATGCAAACTCCACACAGGAAGGGCCCAGGATGTGAACCCAGGTCTCCTTACTGTGAGGCAGCAGCAATACCACTATGCCACCATGCCATCCTAATAAGAGTCCAATCATATTATACATTGTAATTTCTGAGCCATACTATATTCTAATTATCAAGTGTGATTGTATATAAACATATCCAGTAAATTGGTTCATCTAGATATATTTCTATAATAGCTTCCAAAGCCAGAGGTTAAATCCAAACATCAACAGGTTTTAAATAAAACTTTCTAGGCAAACCACTGAAGCATGTTGCCCCCTGATACCCCTGTGTTCACATTTCCTTGCCTGCCCCTCTTTTACTGTGCTTTGCAGACTATTGAGGAGAAAGCATAACCTTATTGTTGTCTTTGGATTTTAAAAAAGGTGGAGTACATCCTTCAATTAACTAATGCTCCATCCATAGGTGGGTCTTTCCTCATGGCAACTGAGTTAGTGAGTGTAAACTAATTTTTCAGTTTCCACTAATTGTTTTAAAACTAAGTGTGTGTTTGACTGACTTGAGCTCATTGTAGCTGGTAAAACTGCATTCACTCATTGAACCAATGGCTGTAAAGAGTATAAAGCAGCCAAATCAACTATCAGTTATTAGTTATGGGTCACCCATAATCTCCATTTTCATTTATTTGGAAAGGTGAATTTTGTTATGTTATGTCAATTGAAAACATAAAAGGACAGAAAAGATCAGTGACTAAGCCACTGGACTGTAAAGCACAAGCTTTACAAGTTGAATTTCCATCACTGACTGACTGTCGGTGCCCAGGATATATCAGCATTTGGGATTTGTAATCTGCTTGGGTAAAAGCAACTGCTAAATAAATGACATGAACTTCCTTCAATTCAGCGCCACCTACTTGCTCATCCGTAGCCTGTGTGGGCAGGCAGTGTGGCCAAGCAGCTAAAGTGTTCTGGTTCAGTCTCCAGCACTGACTCTGCAAGTCACTTATCTGCTAGGTCTACAATTATTAAATGCAAGAACCAAATTAGTGCTATGCATACATAATATTTAACATTAAAAAAATCTCTTCATGTTGTTCCACTCACCTCAATATCTGTTATTTACCTCCTAATCTAACAGCCATCCACTTTGAAAATTCCATTCCAGTGTTCTTTCTAAAGCCCTCTATGATAAAATGTTGGCAGCACTGCTACAGTTCTGTGGAAATCTCCGCACTGACTCTTGGAGCAAAGTACCCAGAAAAATGGATTTAGGCTGGGGACTGTACGGGAGTTTTCAGATTGGTTTAAATATTTACAAGTGATATTTTTTTCCAGACACTCCCTAGCAGAAGAAAATAAACAGAAACACACCAGAATAATACTGTGAATAAATAATACAATGCTGGCATTCTCCAGAAAGGAAATTCAAATACAATTTAATTTCAATCCCATTTGCCTTTGGCTTCTGAGATATCAGGCACATAATAATTGGCACAGTAGATTATTTTGTAAAATTCAGGGAAAAGCTGCTTGGTGCTCAGTCTGTGCAAACAGTAAGCAGTTATCAGGAAAGGGCTTCTCCGGCATCTTTTATTTGAGTCTACAAAGAATACGCTTAATGAAAATCCCGTGCAGCCTCGTCACTAAGAAACTGCAGCAAATGCAGTAATTGAAAGCAAGGGTCCTGTTGGCATCGTTTGGGGTGACAAAGGACTTTTGAGTGTTTTCAGATCCCACTCCTGTAAGCCTTCATAAATATGCATATCCTCTTCTTTAGACGTATTAATGTTATTATCACCAAGTCCTGCGGCTTCTTCCTCTTGTAAGTAAGATACAGATGCTTAGGAAAAGTCACAGATGGGGTAGTGAGGTCAGTATGTCCGCTGGATTGTCGTAAAGTGTAAAGAAGAGGTTTTGAATTTTAATAAAACGGACTAGTCTTCAGCATGAAAGAAACTGCTCTGTAAAGTGATGCAGTTCAGATTAGCTGCACAGATGGGATTTGGGATTGACCTGTTCAGGGATGTTTCCTGCCTTACTCTGATTGATGCTAAGACTGGCTCCAGTGCTCTGCAACCTTGAATTAGATTGAGCAGGTTAAAGAATCTAATGTTATGTTATGTGCAAGAGGGGCGTCTATCATCTTTACTTAGAAATGTAAATACTTCAGGCCAATACTGCAGAAAGAAAAACCTAAGAGTGATAGACAGCATGTACAACATGGCTGGAATAGACATCCCATGTGACTGGTGGAATTAAGAGTGATTACCCTAGAAACAGTAGAGATGTGTTGAGCAAACCCTGTGGAATTCACTTTGCTACGAGTCTGGTGAAATCACGGAAATGTTTGGGAACTTCCCCAAACTCTACAAGATACATTGAAGTCATTGGGGAGGGAGCAAATGAACTAGTTTTGAGTAGATTATAATGATGTAGTAGTCTTTTAAGTGTCCCTGAGCGCTACAACAACAACAGCAACAACATTTGGTTTATAGCGCACATTTTCATACAAATGATGTAATTCAAAGTGCCGTACAAGATGAAGAAAGAAAAGTTTATTTAAAATAAAAATAATATTAGGAAATACTAAATATTATACAATAAAGTAAGGTCCGATGGTCAGACAGAAAAAACAAACAAAAAAAACTCCATAGGGCTTGAGAAAAAAAAAACAATCTGCAGGGGTTCCAAGGCCACAAGACCACCCAGCCTCCACTGGGCATTTTACCTAACATCAATGATCTCAATCAGTCCTCATGGTTTTCAGGCTTCACGTGGAAGAACTAGATGATGATGGTCATGTGGACATCTGGCCTTCAGTCCATCAATGTAGAGACTGCATGGTGCCTTGATCAGGTG
The DNA here is from genome assembly GCF_900747795.2 of Erpetoichthys calabaricus. NCBI lineage: Eukaryota > Metazoa > Chordata > Cladistia > Polypteriformes > Polypteridae > Erpetoichthys > Erpetoichthys calabaricus. The sequence goes on from NC_041397.2 coordinate 240,407,771, forward strand.
GTGGTGGCGCAGGCTACAAATCTGTGTGTGAGCTATGCTGGAATGATTATTCTAGCTAAAACAGTGCCTCTGTGCCTCAGTCAACAAAAGATGCAGGTGGAATGATAACTCCAAAGAAAATATAACAAATGACCACAAACTAGCACAAAGTAGATATATACTAGCCTTCCCCCATGGCTTCGCCCACGTAAAAGTGAAACAAGACAGCGAGGAGGACCCTGCCTGGCTCCCTACTCCTGACGTCATGCTTCCCTCTCCCCTTGGCCCGCAGCCTCTGTCTCGGATTAGTGTGAATATTTTGCTCGAGCAAGCGAACTATGATTCTTTTTGCAATGACAGAAGTCACAAAATCAACCAGAATGTTCCAGCAAATTGTAAAATTTTAAATACATTTGGTAGTTCTCTTGTTCGCTAGCTAAGCGGAGGTAAAGTATGCCCCGAGGCTGGAGTGTGAGTGAGGAGGGCCCCGGACCCCTTCCCCTCGGCCCACTGCGTGTCTCTCAGATTCACGCAAATAAATTGGTACCGCAAGCAAACTATGATACTCAGTGCAATGAGAGACTACACATAATCAACTGAAATGTTCAAGCAAATAATAGAAAAAAAAAAACAATTTAAATGCATTAAGTAGTTCTCTCGTGAAAAGTGGACAGAGATACAGACAGACGAACGTTGGATTTTAAATATACAGTATATATATATATATATATATATATATACAGTAATCCCTCGCTATATCGCGCTTCGCCTTTCGCGGCTTCACTCCATCGCGGATTTTATATGTAAGCATATTTAAATATATATCGCGAATTTTTCACTGCTTCGCGGGTTTCTGCGGACAATGGGTCGTTTAATTTCTGGTACATGCTTCCTCAGTTGGTTTGCCCAGTTGATTTCATACAAGGGACGCTATTGGCAGATGGCTGAGAAGCTACCCAGCTTACTTTTCTCTTTCTCTTGCGCAGACTTTCTGTGATCCTGACGTAGGGGGATTGAGCTGGGGGGCTGTTCGCACACCTAGACGATACGGACGCTTGTCTAAAAATGCTGAAAGATTATCTTCACGTTGCTATCTTTTGTGCAGCTGCACGGTGCTTCGCATACTTAAAAGCTCGAAGAGCACGTATTGATTTTTGCTTGAAAAACAAACTCTGTCTCTCTCTATCTCTCTCTCTCTCTCTCTCTCTTTGTCTGCTCCTGACGGAGGGGATGTGAGCTGCCGCCTTCAACAGCTTTGTGCCGCGGTGCTTCACATACTTAAGCCAAACAGCCCTATTGATTTGTTTGCCAGAGATTGTTTTCTCTATCTATGTGACATTCTGTGCTCCTGACAGGCACTCCTTTGAAAAGGAAGATATGTTTGCATTCTTTTAATTGTGAGACGGAACTGTCATCTCTGTCTTGTCATGGAGCACAGTTTAAACTTTTGAAAAAGAGACAAATGTTTGTTTGCAGTGTTTGAATAACGTTCCTGTCTCTCTACAACCTCCTGTGTTTCTGCGCAAATCTGTGACCCAAGCATGACAATATAAAAATAACAGAGTTTCAATCTTGGGGTACACATTGGTTGTCCCTCAAAGCACATGGGAATGGCTTGTTCCGTTATTTGAAGTCCAGTGTCCAGGTGCAGTTGGAATATCCTTTTAGTTTCCCATATATCTGTGTGGGTGCTTGCACTTTTTCCTTCCACCAAGAAGAAAGAAACAACTAGTAAGTAATAGTAAAGGTTTCATCATTATTACTTCACAGGGTCTCCTGTGTTTTTTGATTCGGGGGGCTCCTTTAAGGCTTCTTTTGACATGAAGTTGTGGAGCATAGCTAATTATGCATATAAATTAGCCATGCGGCACTGCAGTGCCAGTGTACAGGGATAAGTGTTATATATCTGGTGGCAGTATTCATAATATTCTCATAATGGCCAGCTAATGTACTCCTTAAAAAAATTGAGCATTTTTTTAAATACATGCAGGGTGGAAGGCTGATGTACTGATCACATTGTGACATCATGTATTTGTGAAGCAGATTGGCAACAATTTTATAGTATGCATGTGTGAAAGTTCTGTACATGGCTGTTACAGCTCTGTCAGCCAGGCTGGCCTCACACAAACATCATGGGGTGCTGGGAAAAAATGTTCATCTAAATGAGCAGCAAAGCAATTTTCCAAGAAAATATTCAGTGCACACGGTCACTGGCGAGAAGTGTATTGGCAAATTACACAGATCTACACTACTCTAGAGCTTACAGCATATGCTAAATGGTTTAATTTGGGGAGAAGTGTTGCTAAGCCAACACAGCGGCACTTCTGAGCTCTGACGCTGATAACAAGTGTGTCTGGGAAAGAAGTCTGATGACCTCTGCCTCCAGTCAGTCATTTGCTGTTTGTCTGTTATTCTTCTAATTTCTTAGTCCAGACATTGTCTACCAGCATGCGTGTCGGGGAAGAAATATCAAAATTCCTTGAGTTGTGCTTTATGTCATAACCAGTTGCAGTATAATCTTCAGCTGTCTAATTTAGTATGTCTCTGAATCAACTCTGAATAGATAGTGTAGAGAAAATAACACGTCAGAACAAAAAACAAAGGGTTTTGGGGTACCATCTGGTAGCCCCATTTAATATATTGATTGAACAAATGAAAAGTGCACTCATTGGTGCAAAACACAGCATGCTGCCAATTTAAACAAAGAGAAACTCATGAGGGAAAGCTCTGACATCCTCAGCTATAAGTTTTTAATGAACAACAACTTCTGGTGGGCTCTAGATTTTTATTGTTTCATCACAGAAGGTGCAGAGCTTCTTGGTTCGAAGCAGAAACTGGATCACTCATTGACCAGACAACAAGCCTCTGAACTATGGGTGAAGTTAAAGACAGTGCTCCCACTCTCATCAGGTGGTATTGCCTTGAAGATGCCTCCTTGATGATAGATAGATAGATAGATAGATAGATAGATAGATAGATAGATAGATAGATAGATAGATAGATAGATAGATAGATAGATAGATAGATAGATAGATAGATAGATAGATAGATAGATAGATAGATAGATAGATAGATAGATAGATAGATAGATAGATAGATAGATAGATAGATAGATAGATAGATAGATAGATAGATAGATAGATAAGGGACACTGCAGCTTATAGCAACTGAAACACATTTGCTGAACAGAATACGCTCAAGATAAAAGAGTAGCAGAATTGCACATGTTCATAAACTTTTTAATAGTACATATTAAAAAGGCAGAAAAATCATAGCCTAGTTAAATTTTATTCTATCTTACATCTATTGGTAGCTAGTAAGAAAGATTGATGACATTGGTGGCACTTCTTGGAGCACAGTTGTAAAATTCACGTTCTACTGAAGGTGCCCCAGAGGCTGAACAGGGTGTCATGCAAAAGGTGTAAGACATTTTTTATGATGGCCAGAAGCTTAGTCAACATCTGCACCCATCCCTCTGGAGTGTCTATTCCAGTGTCTAGATCAGAGTCAGCCTGAATGGTTGACGTGTGTCTGTTGGCCTCTCCTATCCGCTTGACACTTCCCCAGAATGCCTGAAGCCACAGAATGTGTAGAAATGTTCTATCCACACTAGAGAATCAAAGCCACTTCAGTTAATATAATGCATTTTGGCACTTTTTTTTGTATATGGCTTCTCTATCTGCCCATCCAATCCATATTGTAAGTACACTAAGTACTTACATGCATGAACTGCCTCAACTTCTGTTTCTTCGGGAACAGTGTGGTTACTCAAGCTTCATACACACATTTTATTGGTCAACTTGTTCCATGGCTACACATAAAGGTGTGTTTGTTGTACACCTTTGACAACTTCTAACCCCAGAGTTTATTAAATTGCCGTTTCCTCATGTATGTATTCAAACAATGATAAATCCCAAAGTCTACAGCACACCTGACATCAGCCTACCACCAAGCAATGAGAGAAGCCTTGGCCACTATTACCCATGTATCAGTTTGTCTGTAATTGTTAAGAGCCTGCTTTTTGCAGAACTTATTGAGGAGGTGAAAATGTGAGGGTTAGCATAAGATCAGTTTATCCTTTATAGAAATTAGTTTTCTAGGGCAAAAAGAGCTAGGAGTGGTTAGATGCCAGTGGGGAAGCATATGCAGAGAAACATGTTATGGTCTACCTCTAATTAGAAGCACAGAGGACTATTTTTCCAGCTTCAAACTGATGCTTACAGATTCCCCACATGGCAACAGTGTCTCAAGTACCAGCAGGTTCCAACCAACAGTTTTTTTTTGTATTGGCATCTCACCTAAGGGCCCAAGCCAAAGAGGGCAGCCAGGCATTCTAACATGCAGGTCAAACAAATCACACAGATCAAGCTTAGAGCTGCCATCGCAGCATGTGGCAGGTGTTATTTGACATGAATGTAGCTGAATGGGACTCGGAGGTGTGCTCAAAAATAAAGCAGCATAGGAAAGAAAGAATCCAACTTGTCATTCAGTAAAAAAGAGCTGTTCCCTGTCTTGACAAGCGATAACCATAAATATACTGCACTGAAATCAGCAGTGAAATGGAGACCAAGCTGCTACTGCTGATCAAGACATTTGCCTGTTTCACTAAGCCACCTTTATGGCTGTTTCTCCATCTGCTGCCATTTCCTCATTTCCACATCCTTCCTAATAATGAATGGCTCACACCATTCATTAAATTGAACCTTGGGTAGCCCAGTTTGACTTTCAAGATGTAGGGGCAGACTGTGTCCGTAAATTCAACAGAGATGTTTACCATTGAATCTAGATTGCTAAATAGGAAAAGTTCCAAATAAATGAATTAATTCATTTTTCAAGTCTACTTTTTCAGATATTGCAGTGTATCTCATCTGCAAGGCAGCAACAAACCCGGGATTTCTGGTGTAAGGTCTCGAGTAATTCAAGGCTACACCATCAGCATATGTACAAAGCAAGAACCAGCCCTGGATGAAGTACCAGTCAATCGCAGGGCATAGTCACACTCACTCATGCTGGACCAGTCTACTGTACAGTCATCAGATTGTATGCCCTTCATATTTTTAGTGAGTAGGAGTCTGGAACATTCAGGGAGAGAAAGGACTGGGAAAGCGGAAAAACTCCACACCAACTCTGGCAGCTTAAAGGAATGCTCAACGCTCAAAAATCATATTTTTCTCATATGTTACTTATCCTATGTAGTTTGTAGTGGTGGCTGAGAAAAAAAAATCTCATGTTTTTTTTGGAGAAAGAACATAACAACCCAATGTCAACTACTGCTGGACAACAGCAAACAATATAAAATGAAAAAAATCTCACGCTACTCGTGTCACATAATCCACATATCAAGTCATCCAGTCTTATGTTCAGAATGTGCAAATTATATGCATTGTTGCTAAAATATGGTTAATTAAATAACTCCAGAAAATGAAAGTACAGTAGTCCACATACAGGAAGCCTCTTCAGGCAGGGTCATGCTTTGATTTGAGAATGTGCTTGTCCTCCTCATTCATTGGTCCAGAGTCCTGTTTACAATTCAAAAGCGCGTAAGCCTGTGGATCACACAGCACACTAACAGAAGGTCACACAACACTGGGCTAGTTTAGCCTGGCATTGGATTGTTGAAAAAAATGGAGGCACTGAATTTAACTCATGTAAACATGAGGAGAATGTATACACCTAACACAAAAGAATCCCAAACCTGGTACTGTAAAGGAGTTCATGTAAAGTGAAGCCTCTTTCTAAACTATGACGATTGATGAGTGAAATGATTCATCCAAAATTTTATTCACAACAAAACTCAGAAAAAAAAACGTTGTTTCGCTTCCAGCGAAATTCATATCATTCACACAAAAAGATCCAAAATTACATTGTCTCCAAAATAAATAAATAAATAAGAATACTAGGTGGTTTCATAGAAGTATTGACTTTTTCACAAAGAGTTTGATTGCTGCTGTTGCAGTAGAGCCTGTTTTTGCTTATCACGTGAAGCTAGCGTGTAGACTGCAATGCCAAACATGAATGCAGTCATCGATTAAAACGCATGTAACCTTGTGGAGGCCTGTTTGATTCGTGCTTTGACATTCTCCAGTCAGTAGGTGACAGTATTTGGTCAGTGTCGTATACCTAACAATTTCACAGCAGAGGAAGAAACTCTGCAAATGGACGAACTTCCTGTGTGGGTCCACCTATGCGTTTGGGCTTCTTTCAGTTTCTTCCTTTAAGCACAACAGGCTTCTGGACCTCTCATACTCTTGTATTGTACAAAGAGAGGAGAAAACTGTGACATTAAAATTAGACATTTGTGTTTAGTCCTGGTTATCACTCCACATTGATTTGTACGTCTGAATCTGTGCTCAGTTATGCTCTATCACTCACTGACAACGGCGTGGCTAAATATTCTGTCTCAACTCCTATCCCAGTCATCCTCTCAGTTTTATTCTGTCACTGTGTATAAAATGGTTTGGGCATATTTTCTTCACAAATATTGCAGGTTACAGTACTTAGTGTCAAAGCTGAAGTTCAATTTGTGGAAAGTGTTTACAGTTTGCAGTGGTGGTTTTTGGCTTTTTTTCTCTCCAGATTTCCATATCAATTTTTTATAGTTTCCAACAGAGACATCTAACTACATCTCTATCTATCAGTACCCTGAATTTGTCGACTGTGTGAACTGGTCCACTGGGGTGTACATCTACAATATTTGTCTTTTAGAAGCTTCCTTCTGAAGCGTACAGTCCCCGTGTTTCATTGTTTGTAGGGGGAGCTGTGTTGTACATCCCAAGCCACTCTAACTTCTTTAATCATTTCCACTATGGACGATCCTAACATGACAGAGAATAGCGTCAAAAGAGAAACAGATGTGGACTGCATAGTACACAATCTAGTGGGATGAGAACTTCCTCCTGAACATATCCATGCTTACCAAACTAAACGGAGAAAAGCAAAGAAGGGTACCATCAAGAGTAACATGGATGTAGATGAGAGGAGATGGCAAAGATAATGGACCAGCCAATGCAAAAGTTCACAAATAATATATGGATACAGTGTTTAGTAAGATGTCAGCATTTGTTTAAAATGTGGCTTATAACTCACAAAGGCGGAGGTGTCTCCTAATGACTTGCTAAGGGGCTGGGTGGCAGGGAATGAAATGGTGACATTATACTTTGCAGTCCAATGCCTTAGCCACTAGGCCACCATAAGAGAAGTGTAGTAAATGCAGTAATAGCAGTAGCCACCTTTACCTCAGGTTGCTGTCTTGTCCCTGGTTTCTTTTGGCACTTACATCACAACTAACACAAATGTATTCTAAGGCATCCCACTTGCCTTTCTTACTGTATGTGCCTATGCAGTGATAGTCCTGTTTCAAAGTTAATACATTTTCTCTCTCACATATCATGTAACTTTACCCATTTCAGTATTTCTTAAAAAGCATAACAAGAAAGAGATGAGTCTAAAACTCTAACTTGGTCTGCACTGTCACCGCAGGTACTGTGCTCTAGCAAAGGAATTTCTATTCACATAAAAATTTGGCAGTGTGGTGTAGCAGTTAACAACAGCATTTATTTCTATAGCATGTTTTCTACAAATGATGCAGCTCAAAGTGCTTCACAAGATGAAGAAAGAAAAAAGAAAAATATAAAAATAAGATTAAGCAATACTAAATAATAAAGAATAAAGTAAGGTCCGATGGCCAAGAGGACAGAAAAAACAAACTCCAGAAGGCTGGAGAATTAAAAAAACAACATCTGCAGGGTTTCCAAGGCCATAAGACTGCCCAGACCCCACTAGGCATTCTACCTATTCCTTAGAAGGCTGGCGTCCTTCAACATCTGCAATAAGATGCTGTAGATGTTCTATCAGACGGTTGTGGTGAGTGCCCTCTTCTACACAGTGGTGTGCTGTGGAGGCAGCATAAAGAAGAAGGACGCCTCACGCCTGGACAAACTGGTGAGGATGGCAGGCTCTATTGTAGGCATGGAGCTGGACAGTTTGACATCTGTGGCAGAGCGACGGGCACTGAGCAGGCTCCTGCCAATCATGGAGAATCCACTGCATCCACTGAACAGTATCATCTCCAGACAGAGGAACAGCTTCAGCGACAGACTGCTGTCACTGTCCTGCTCCACTGACAGACTGAGGAGATCGTTCCTCCCCCACACCATGCGACTCTTCAATTCCACCGGGGGGGGGGGGGGGGTGGGGGGGGTTTAAATGTTAACATTATACAAAGTTATTGTCTGTTTTACCTGCATTTTTTATCACTCTTTAATTTAATATTGTTTTTTATCAGTATGCTGCTGCTGGAGTATGTGATTTTCCCCTTGGGATTAATAAAGTATCTATCTATCTATCTATCTATCTATCTATCTATCTATCTATCTATCTATCTATCTATCTATCTATCTATCTATCTATCTATCTATCTATCTATCTATCTATCTATCTATCTATCTATCTATCTATCTATCTATCTATCTATCTATCTATCTATCTATCTATCTATCTATCTATCTATCTATCTATCTAACATAAATGATCTCAATCAGTCCTCATGATTTTCAGGCTTCACGTGAAAGAATTAGATGATGATGCGTCATTGGACTTCTGGCCTTCAATCCATCAATGTAGGGACAGCACGGTGCTTTGATCGGGTGGTAGTGGTGCAGATCACCACCACAGAAAACCAGAAGAAGAGCAGCAGAAAAGTTAGGGGTTAGTATGGATTGTGGAGCCATGATGAAAATGATAATTAAATGCATATACAGAATATCAGGAACAAACTAAAATGAAGCTATGAGAATGCCATGTTAAAGTAAAGTGTTTTCAGTGGTGTTTTAAGATGCTCCACTGTATTAGCCTGGCAAATTTCTATTGGCAAGCTATTCCAGATATAAGGTGCATAACAGCAGAAGGCCGCCTCACCAGTTCTTTTAAGTTTAGCTCTTAGAATTATAAGCAGACACTCATTTGAAGATCTAAGGTTACGATTTGGAGTGTAAGGTGAAAGGTATGGGGCGAGATTATTTAAGGCTTTGTAAACCATAAGCAGTATTTTAAAGTCAATTCTAAATGGCACAGGTAACCAGTGTAGTGACATCAAAACTGGAGAGATGTGCTTAGATTTTCTTCTTTTCTTTCTTCTGGTTAAGGCTTCGGACTTCAAAACCCTGAGGCTGTGTGTTCAAATCCTGCTACCGACACTGTGTAAGCACAAGCAAGTCACTTCACCCGCCTGTGCTCCAAATGGAAAAAAAACAAAAGAAATGTAACCAATTGTGTCATAAATGTTGTAAGCTGTCTTGGATTAAGGCTTCTGCCAAATATGTAAATGTAGAAACAAATCAGAGTTCTGGCAAAAGTGTACATCAGAATGAAATGGCAGAATCTGAAACACACACAAAGTCTGAGCAGAGATCAACGGGAAGGTGAAAGGAGAAATTGAGCGCTGGTGGGGGGATCCCATGATACGGAAGTAGAAATCATCATTACCATAAACAGATAACCGATAAAAGGAAGTTTACGGAGAACATTGACCTACCTGGTCATTACAAAGAAGGACGTACAACTGAAAAAACAGCAGTCCAGACATTTTTTGATCTATTTAATTGCTCTGCATTTTCCAGCATATATATTTTATGTATAGCATCTTCAATGGTTAAAACTATTGCAAAGCACATTCCAAGACTAGGGTGAAGGTTCAGACAGCAAATTAAAAATGCAGGTAAGTTAAGTGATTTTTTCAGGGTCGAAAGATAAATCACTGCTGAAATTTAAACATTTGACCTCGTAGTTTCAAGTCCTGCTGCACAATCGGCATGCTATACTACCCAAGAGAACATCACTTACTGCAAGGATTACAGAGGGGAAAAGACTGGGAGCTAAAGCATGCAGTTACAGTTGTGTCAGCATCAATATCATGGTCATGATAATTTGAATCAGTTTTTGTAATGACTGTGTGATTCATTGATGCATGAAAATAAAATGCGACTTTGAATATCTGGTGGGTTTTCAAGTGTAAAGAGTTTATATGTAAAGAGTCTGCCCTTTGTCCTTAAGGCCATTGGAAATTCACGCATTCTTCACATCATGCAGTGGACTGGAGGTTCTCAGCTGTCTTTGGGTGTGAATATTCATGTGAGTGTGTGCAAGTGTGCTAGGATCAGACCTGCTCATCTGGGGAAGTTAAGAAATGATGGCTAACTGGCATCCTCTTGTGACCAGGTAACTGTGATAGATAAACCTGATTTGTACTGGGAGGAAAAGGCAACACTGCATTTACACTACGATATAGACATGTTGGTTTATTCATTTCTCTGTTTGGTTTTATTTTGCTTGGTTAACATGGTTCATGGGAACAGAAAAATGGGTAGCATATGGCTGGTGATGTTCAGTCCAGCATGCTAGCCACTAGGCCAGCCAAACCACCTATAAATAAAACGCATGCACTCTGGGGTCTCTGATTGCCATCAGGGGCAATTTGTTGCGGTGATTAAAATTCTCTTCATTGATCTAATCTGTATTTGGTCAGATTGAGTTACTTATAGTTAAAGTGTGCTCTCAGATGGGCAGTACAGTCCTCTGTAATGTCAGAGTCCAAGGCTGGTTTAGTGCACCAGGCTGTCTAAATGGGTGTGCTTACAGGTGATTTAATAAACCCAGTTATTCACAGAAACATGGTTTCTAAACCCTTATTCTGGTTAGACAGACTTGTTCTCTGAGCAGCCGCATGTAAACCAAGAGCAATATGATGGCACAATGCCTCACTGTGAATGTGACTGCCAAGTCAAAAGGTTTCTTTCTTATAGTGTGCAGGTGTATATATTTATTTACCTATCTCTTTATCTTTTTATTTATTAAAGAGCTTCTGTAAAAAATCCAAAATCATCTCTGGGGACTATCTATCTATCTATCTATCTATCTATCTATCTATCTATCTATCTATCTATCTATCTATCTATCTATCTATCTATCTATCTATCTATCTATCTATCTATCTATCTATCTATCTATCTATCTATCTATCTATCTATCTATCTATCTATCTATCATCAAGGAGGCATCTTCATGGCAATACCACCTGATGAAAGTAGGAGCACTGCCTTTAACTTCACCCATAATTCACAGGCTTGCTGACTGGTCAATGAGTGATCCATTGACCATGTCAACCCTTTACAGGGTTACTGCAGGCCCGGTCTTAGGTATTATGGGGCCCTAGGCGAAAGGGGGGTCCAGGGGGGCCCCCCTGGAAGCTCTGCGAAATGCGTGAAAATTAGACCAAGGAGACGTTTTGGGCCCCCCGGACGCCGGGGCCCTAGGCGGTCGCCTACTTCGCCTATGCCTAAAGCCGGGCCTGGTTACTGTTATGGATTTTGTAGTCTGCGCATGTCCGTTGCACTCCGTTGCGTGTATGCATGTGTTCGCTTTGCACAAACTTTCAGCAGCCAAGACTAGAAGCGTTTACAACATAACTTTCTTGGGGTAATTGCGAGGGCAATCGCATTATTCCTTCTCCATATTCTAACTCAATACTCCAAGAATCGGCAAGTTTATGTTAATGAGTTTAACGTACAGTGCTGAGCACAACATCATAATCTCGAGAGCTGTATGGTAACGCGTTAAATCGCCGATCATATTTAACAAGTAACCAAATGCAATATTTATTTTATTGAAGTAAAAATGCCTGCGTTTTTTTTTTTATACCACCAGCTCTGGATGTACAGTAAGTCAAGAAGCACACGTATTAATATTCCGGGCCTTTGCAGAGCAAGGTCCCACAGCCAATCAGAAAAGACCACGCTGCGTGCAACCCACTAACAGAACCCAATTAATAGAGTGGCTGCGTAGTTTTAATCCAGTTATTTGAAATAGATTTTCTGAAGCAGTGTAATCGGGTAACGAGGCGGCCAGTATTCATACCACGAATCATTGCTTGTTCAGGTCTAGGATGTAAACAGGGAATGGATGTTATTTATTTATTTTCAAAGCATATGATGGAATAAACATAATTATAAAGCAGAACAAAATTATAGGATGCTTCAAGGTTATTTTCAATTTGACCGATAGTTCTGTTTAACTCTTTTTTGCGCATTTTAAGGATGTCGGAGCGTTTTTCCAAAGGAGAACTCTAGCAGCAAACTGGACGCATGTAAAAGGAGGTTTTTAAGAAACCAGCTCACCAGTGTATCCCAGTTTTCTGTGCGCATGTAAACCTGGCCCTTTCCAAGTCCCGGCGGAGCTGTCCAACAAGGCAAGGCTCCTGAAACTGATGCCGCGGGCCGTGTTGTGTCTTGACAATATGAAAGTCTCACACAATTTAAAACATTTTTTTTTTTGTTCTTTATTTCGCCTTATACAATTTGCTCGTTTTCGTATACCCCTTGGGGTCAGGGTCAGGCATTGTACAGCGCCCCTGGAGCAATTACAGGTTAAGGGTCTTGCTCAAGGGCCCAGCAGAGTAGGAGCTCTTTTGGCAGTGACGGGGATTCGAACCGGCAACCTACTGGATACCAGCGCAGATCCTTAGCCTCAGAGCCACCACTCTGCCCTATATATTTGTCTTTTGATCAGTCTCATGTTGAAACTACATCATGAAGAACACGAGGGAAGAGTAAAATTCAGATACACGTGAATACTATTTGAAAATATTGTAAAGCACGACCATAAATAAGTAATCAATTACTGGCCGAATTTACAACAGAACATAGCCATTATTACAGCGTTTAATGCAAAACATTGCAACTCTCAAAATCAATACAAGTCTAATGGAAATATTAGGACACTGGGAGATCGTGGCAGTTTGTCAAACTGCAATAAAAAGCAGTGAGCGAAACATATACACTCGTCTAAAAAATCAAGAATTAAATAAAGATACCAACAGATTTACAATGAATGTTATTGAACGAACGAGCGAATGAATGGATGAATTAGGGTTGGGGGAGAGGCCACTTATTTCATCAAGGCGGAATTTGCAATTTTTAAATTTCTCTCGGTACGACAACAGTGCATGCTCCTAACATCCTCCTCATTCTTAGTACATGCTTACGGGGCCAACTCTCTTACGTTGCAGTGCTCCTTGCTTTGGCATTAATATTGACAGATGCATTACTAAATAAATATTCTCTGACTAACTGATTGGCCTGCCGGTGCTGTTTCATGCAAAGCAGTTACCACTGTGTCTTTCGAGCCACCGCCAGCATTGCTGAGCTGGTTGCGTATTACCTTGACCCGGCTAGGATAACACGTCATTGCGGAGTTTGCCCTTCTTGCATGTTTCATACAAGTTGTTGAGGTGATCGACGACTCTAATTTTTTCCGATGTGCCTATAACGCGTAACGGAATATTATTTCATTAGAGTCTGACTCATACCGTGCGTGTATTACTGCCAATACGGACCCTAAATTCTCGAAACCCATTACTTAATAATCGCGTTCAGAAAACAAATAGATGGATGGCCTGACATTGTAAGCCTTGCTTGCCAGGATGGAACCCGGCTCTCCGCAATGATGACAACAGTTCAGCGGATTTAAAATTGATGGCGTGTTGTAAGACATGTTACTTCAGGCTGAGGTGTAATGATTGTATACTTTATAAGTTTTGTTGTTTAGTTTAATTCTAATTTTTAAGATGGTGGATTATTATTATTATTATTATTATTATTATTATTATTATTATTATTATTATTATTATTAATCATCAGTCTTCACCTGTTTGTCGAATCCACTTGATCGACTACAGGTGATTATATACATACATACATACATACATACATACATACATACATACATACATACATACATACATACATACATACATACATACATACATTTATTTCAAATGGTATTTCCTGAATGACTAATGTCGAGTATTAGCTCAGATTTGTCCGGGGCCTGTTGCATTTCAGTCAGTGTGGTTTGGATTCTACAAGCTCGTCTCTATTCGGCTGTATTTACGCAGTGGAGATTTTTAGCTTCTCACTTTGCTTCGGAGGGCTAAACTGTCTTCCTCAGTCTCTGCATATGTTGTTCTCTGTACGCCATCTAGTGGACTCATGGCACAGCTGCTCAGTTTTAGCACAGTATTCTGGACACAAACTGCCGGACATGACAATGGCACAGATTTTTTATTACTCACTGATAACATTCATGGTGTGTTTCGGCAACCGTTTTCTTTTCCCAGATGAAAATGATGATCTTTCTTTCAAACGCCGCACTGTTTGAATTAAATCCTGATAAGCTGTCTGCCCTTTCTGCCGTCCCAGATGGCCTCACCTACAGTCTTTTGTTAAGAGCCACGCGCTGCATTTGCTTTCCAATGAAAAATAATATACAGTATTTCATCGTGAAATAATTTACATCCAACCTGTCTAACAGATAGAAAGCAAGCGTGTCCTGTTCTCTTTGAATGGCACCTGAAAGCATTCTGTTGGACACAATTTATTATCTACTGACACTTAGTTCTCATGCTTCCTTTTTTTCTGGCTGATATATAATACACATTTTACAAGGAGTTGTATGACACAGAGAGGAACTTACAATGGTAGCCTTAAAGAGTCCTGCATTATTTTCTCATTTTCTACTTGTGCCCTGTCATGAAAGTCCTGCTTTCTGTATCAGACTGCCTCTTCACTCTTTTGTCCTGTAAGTGACACTGTTATTTTATACTCAGAGAGTGACACTTCCCTACTAGCCATAGCCTTATCCCTTTGAGATGCTGCACTCATGGTTTTAATACCTTTATCTACTTCCATTTAGATGTACAGAATGATTATTTTGTTCATTGGTAAACTTTACTGTGGTTTGTGGAAGTACTACCTTTAAAAAGCACTGTATAACATTTTGAGACTTTTACATAATGACACTATGATAACTGCAAGATGGCTCAGTGTGTAAAGTGGTAGTCCACTTATATACTAATGAAGTACCCCATAAAATCCTTAAATCAGAGACGTGAAAAAAATCTTGGAAGGGAGACTAGGGAAGACGAGACGTGATCTTCTTGGATCTTCTCAGAAGACCATTTGATGTCCCATGAGAGACACCTTAACATCACGCGAGACAAGGCAGTGAGACAACATTTAAAAAAGTTCACGGACATCTAACATAACAGGTGTCGGACTACTTTTGGCAGACACACTTCATGTGCTCCCAGCTCTTAAAAGAATGAGAAGCAACAAGCAGAAGACGCAGCTGCAAGCCAGCAGATGATCTGACTGCTACTCTTTAGCACGTGTTCAGCCAAACCCCCACCCCACCCCACCCCCTTCACAATGTGAGCAGCAGAGACGCGAAGTGGCAAAAGGACTGCTGCAGAATACGCGGCCCGCCAGCAGCAGCAGCAGCAACAAGCCAGCAGATGATCCAACCGCTTCTCCTTAGCGTGCATTCAAACCCCCCCCCCCCCTTCCCAACACAAGCAACATTATATGTCCTACGAGAAAGAGATTTAACCATGCCTGGGGCCGGAAATAAAGGACAAGTACAGTATTGTTTTTACAAAAGTTTTAAAGTAAAAGTGAAAATAATGCATATGTAACAATTCCCATGAAAATAACAATCTCTTTAAATTGTATATCTGGTAAACCAAACCTGGGGATGGGCGAGCGAAGTGAACAGGGGGCAGAGCCCCCTAGTATATATATACAAAAATTATATACACTGCTCAAAAAAATTAAAGGAACATTTTTTAATCAGAGTATAGCATTGAGTAAGTGAAACCTCTGGGCTATTGATCTGGTCAGTAAAGTAGCAGAGGGGATTGTTAATCAGTTTCAGCAGCTTTGGTGTTAATGAAATTAACAACTGGTGCACTAGAGGGGCAACAATGAGACGACCTCTAAAACAGGAATGGTTTAACAGGTGGAGGCCACTGACATTTTTCTCTCCTCGTCTTTTTTGATTGTTTTTTCACTAGTTTTGCATTTGGCTATGGTCAGTGTCAATACTGGTAGCATGAGGCAATACCTGGACCCTACAGAGGTTGCACAGGTAGTCCAACTTCTCCAGGATGGCACATCAATATGCGCCATTGTCAGAAGGTTTGCTGTGTCTTCCAGCACAGTCTCAAGGGCATGGAGGAGATTCCAGGAGGCAGGCAGTTACTCTTCTAGGAGAGCTGGACAGGGCCGTAGAAGGTCCTTAACCCTTCAGCAGGACTGGTATCTGCTCCTTTGGGCAAGGAGGAATATGATGAGCACTGCCAGAGCCCTACAAAATGACCTCCAGCAGGCCACTGGTGTGAATGTCTCTGACCAAACAATCAGAAACAGACTTCCTGAGGGTGGCATGAGGGCCCAACGTCCTCTATTGGGCCCTGTGCTCATTGCCTGGTACTGTGGAGCTCGATTGGCATTTGCAAGAGTATGCAGGTAGTTCTTGGAGGATGAAGGAATTGATACCATTGACTGGCCCCCACGCTCGCCTGACCTAAATCCAATAGAACACCTCTGGGACATTATGTTTCGGTCCATCCGACATCGCCAGGTTGCACCTCAGACTGTCCAGGAGCTCAGTGATGTCCTGATCCAGATCTTGGAGGAGATCCCCCAGGACACCACTTGTCATCTCATTAGGAGCATGCCCTGACCTTGTCAGGCATGCATACAAGCATGTGGGGACCATACAAACTACCGAGTACAATTTTAAGTTGCTGAAATGAAATTTCGGCAAAATGGACTACCCTGCCACATCGTTTTTTCACTTTGATTTTCGGGGTGTCTTTGAATATAGTTCTCTGCAGGTTGATAATTTTCATTTCCATCAAACGATGTAGCATCCTTTCGTTACTAAAACATTACCCAGTTCATATCAGCATAGATATCCAGTGGGTTTTTTTTTTTCTCATTCAGATCTGATGTGTTTTCAAAGTGTTCCTTTAATTTTTTTGAGCAGTATATATATATTAATATGAACACATATATGTGTGGGCCTGTGTGTGTGTACATAAATACAGAAATATATTTAATCATTAAAAACTAGCTTTTAACTTTTTCCCATTTATAGGTACCAGTAGACTAGTAAACACAGCCAAATGAGCTTTTCTCCTGCAGTATGCAATTATAGTCTTCCATATATAAAAAAAAGAGAGGAATTTACACATCTGCCTTTATTCATTGATACTTGTAGCCCAATTTAATAACATTTAACAAGGCATTCTGGTTTGTAATTCATTGATATTTGAGAAAAATACCAAAAAAAAACCCAACCTTAACAGTAGAAGAAATTGACAGCCTGAGACACTGCCAGGAAAATATGAAAAAGTATTCAGTGAAAGAAATTTAAATGATTAACTGATATCTACCTGTCTACAGTGATAACATTTATTTCTGTGACACACTTTCAAACAAAGCATATAACTCAATGTGCTTTACAAATTAAAAAACAATAATAGGAAATTAGAAATAAATAAGTACATGAACAAGTGAACAAATTAAAAACCAACAATAATAAATAAAAATAACAATAAATCAGTATGCACTTTGTGGAAGTCAACGCCGACACAGACAGACGTAAGAAGCACAAGTGCAAGCAATCATTTGTTTATTTCTCTTTTTTTCCTCGTGGATAACACCTTCCCCCTTTTTCCACAAGTCTAGTAATGTCTCCAGGCACAACACAATTCTCTTCTTCTATTCTCTTCCTCTTTACTCCTCCTGGCAAGCTTCGTCTCCCTCCTCCCGACTCTGGCTCACCAAGTTGTGTCCACTGGCCCTTTATATAAGGCACCCAGAAGTGCTGCAGGTGCTCGGTGATGGACTTCTGGCAGCATTTCAAGTTGTGGCAGAACTGTTGTGCTCCAGGGCTCAGCATCTGCTGTAGCACCCCCTAGCGGTGCCCACAGACCCCAACAGGACTGTATCAAACTCCAACTCCCATGGAGCCCTGCGGGAGTCTGAGGCACCGCTATCATCCAGGGCGGCTGCCACCTAGTTTTCCGGGGGAGATAATGTTATGGCCACATCTCCTCCCCTGCTTCTTCTGGCAAGGGCCCTGGCCATCCACAACAACTTATGTAATACAAATAAACAAATAACAAATAAAGCAGAGTCCTTAATTAAGGATTAAGTTGCTCAATTAATTTTTTAAGTCTCTAATGATTGTAACCATACATCCAATGCTATAGTCAGAAGGCTGGGAGTACAGAAAAAATAAAAATTCCCACCGGTGAGGTGCTGGAGAAAATTAACCTGTAGGGTTCCAAGGCCAAATGACCACCTTGGAATACACACATATAACATAACCGTGCTTATCGTTTTTAAGCTTCATTCAAGGAGATTTGATCAGATGGTGGTGGCACAAAACACCACTACGGAAAGCTAGAAAATAAAACAGAGAATGGAAGAGGTGAATAAGGATTTCTATCTTGTCTTGTCTTGTCCTGTCCTGTCCGTCCGTCCGTCCCTCTATCTATCTATCTATCTATCTATCTATCTATCTATCTATCTATCTATCTATCTGTCTGTCTGTCTGTCTGTCTGTCTGTCTGTCTGTCTGTCTGTCTGTCTGTCTGTCTGTCTGTCTAAAATGCAGTACACAATACAACAGTTTAGGGCACATCCTAATTTAAAGATTCAAGGTTACTCTGATGCAGCATCCTTCTCCCTGAGGTGTCTCCTCGACATGTTTGGAATACTATGACTCCTTTACTATCCTCCTAGACTGTTTAACAGTCATTCTAACTATCCATGTCCCCCATGCCTGTATCAGCTTGGGTCAGCTGTGTAAGGACACAGTGGAGATGTAAGTCAAACTGATTTGTGGTTTGAGCAGGTAAAGAATTGTATGCCATGAAAAATAATTTCTTAAATTATTGTGAATATTTGACAATTTTGTTTTTCAACCAAATCCTAATATTACATTGAGGGCACCTTATTGATTTAATGGCATCTTTTTGACTAATGTCATTTATTTGGATACACAAAGGTTTCACTGAACGACTATTTGTGCCACTTTTCAATTTCAATGTATGCAACCAAATGCTTTCCACAATTCTGTATCAGTCTTGCACCTTGTTGTGGAGAATTCGTAGGTCATCATGCTTTACTGAACTGCTTTAAGTTAGAAACACTTGTAGTTTTCAAGCAAGCCTGCTTGTTCTAGGTTCTGCCACAACATCTCATTTTGTTTTAGACGTGAACATTGGCTAGATCAGTCCAGTCCAAACACTTTTTCTTTTGTTTCTTCTCAGCCATTCTAATGTATATTTGCTTTTGTGTGTTTGTCTCTTGCAGTACAGCCAAATTATGTTAAATGTATGACCTTAAGCATTCTCTGATACAGAGTAGAATTTAGTTCCTTCTGTTATGACAAGTCTTCCTTGCCCTGAGGCAGTGAAGCTTCCTGATAGTCACACTACCACAGCACTTTTGACTGTTGGCATGATATTTGTAGTGTGGAATGCTGTAGGCAGCCATGATGTTCAACCAGTATTTCATTTATCACTATGGTCTCTTTATTCCACAAGCTCTGCATCAAAGGCTTTCCTCTCCACACACTATAACACACCTGCTATTTTTTCATACACAATATATATTTTATTTCTACTTATTATTAATATTAGGTTTCATTACTTGCTTTTCCTTTTTAATTTACATTCTAGCCTCTTGCCTTATTTTTAATGCTATATCAGTCTGTGAGAAAGCATTTATTTCAGTCTGCTAGGAGGAATGCTGAGAAAGTTTTTTTGTTCCAAGAGATTTTCCAACAAAGGGGTTGGGTAGCACTAATTGTTTTTTTGTATCAAAACTGTGTGTTTTTAAAGTTTTTAAAAAGTGTTCCCACACTGCTATATTGAAATACCACAGCCACTGAACTCCATACATGCTGGAGCAGCACAGTTACTGAGCTGTTCAATTTTTGGATTTTTGAATTGCAGTTACCGTATATACTCGTGTTTAAGTTCTTCCGCGGTTAAGTCGAGGCTTGATTTTACCGTATAATTTCCAGTATTTTATAATGTCGATCGTATAACTTGAATGTGGAAAACCTCACGCTATTTGTCCAAGAGATTATGATATACTAACACCCACCTGAGAGAGTAACCATAGAGCACACTGCCTTTCTTTTCTATGTATTGTGCCTACATGACCACACGGTAATACCCGAACTATTCTGAAGCAACGTTTGCACTGTTCTGTGTTTTTTCTCTCTCACACCCTCATACACCTTTATAATAAGAGCATCCCTTATCTACGATGGAGCGTTCAATTAGTAGAAATTATGAAGTTGGTTTTAAATTAAAAGTCGTTGAAGTGGCAAAAGAAATTGGTAACTGCGCTGCTACAGCAAAATTCAATGTGTCGGAGAAACTGGTGTGAGATTGGAGGAAGCAAGAACATGTAAAAAAAATAAGTGTCGTATTTTTGAACAGGTGTATAAGTCGGGGTCTGATTTTATGATCGATT